>NC_090448.1:708218554-708538832 GCF_031143425.1 Pleurodeles waltl
CGGCGGTCCTTGACTGCCGGGGCCGGGGTCGGCGGGAGCACCGCCAACAGGCTGGCGGTGCTCCTGAGGGCATTCTGACCGCGGCGGTATGGCCGCGGTCAGAACCGGAAAACCAGCGGTGTCCCGCCGGTTTTCCGCTGCCCTGAGGAATCCCCCATGGCGGCGCAGCTTGCTGCGCGCCATGGGGGATTCCGACCCCCTCACCGCCATCCTGTTCCTGGCGGTTTCGACCGCCAGGAACAGGATGGCGGTGAGGGGTGTCGTGGGGCCCCTGGGGGCCCCTGCAGTGCCCATGCCAATGGCATGGGCACTGCAGGGGCCCCCATAAGAGGGCCCCACTTTGAATTTCAGTGTCTGCTTAGCAGACACTGAAATTCGCGACGGGTGCTACTGCACCCGTCGCACACCTTCCACTCCGCCGGCTCCATTCGGAGCCGGCTTCCTCGTGGAAGGGTGTTTCCCACTGGGCTGGCGGGCGGCCTTTTGGCGGTTGCCCGCCAGCCCAGTGGGAAACCCAGAATGACCGCTGCGGTCTTTTGACCGCGGGACGGTCTTCTGGCGGTCCCAGCCAGGCCGGCGGCTACCGCCGCCGGCCGGGGTCAGAATGACCCCCTCTGTCTGTTTCTTTGCTGTGCTGGCCTACTGTTGCTGCTTCTGCCCTGGGAGTGAAAGGACTGGACTTTGCTTTCTAAATTTGGCTTGGACTAAGCTTGCCTCCTGCTGTGAAGTCTCAGGGACATCAAAGACTTCATCTGCCAGTGGCTCGGTTCTTCTGCTGAGAGTCCTGACTTGCTAAGTGGTGCCAAATCCAGTCCTTGGACCCTCAGAAGTAGAAGCTGGTACCCTGAGTGAAAATCCACAAACTGGAGCTGTTGCGGCAGAAAAACGGATGCAGCGCTTGTACCGCAGCAGAAAAATCAACACTGCGCCTGAAAAATCGACACATGTCCTGCTTCAGCACGGATCCATTGTTGCCCTGGTTCCAGATTTTCCATGCATCGTCCCTGGGCATCACATTTTCATCAGCAGTTTCTACAAATGTGGTGTTTGAGCTGTTGGATACCTATAATGTGTCTCAAATCAAGCAGTTTTGTAAGGAATTCAAGTGTCCAATCAAAAGCTCCACCAGAAAGGAGGAGCTGCAAAAGGCACTAATGGCCTGGTTGGCAGTAAAAGAGGCTGAGGAGCACAGAGGAGAATGTCTCTGTGGATCAGTAGGTGCCGAGCATACATGATGATTTGATGGATAACCAGGATCTGCTTGGAGGGAGGGCCTCCAGGGCAGGCAGCAGTGTTTCTTCTAAGGGTCTGACAACAGAGGAACTGAGGGACAGACAAGAAGAGAGAAGGCATCAGTTGGAGCTTGAGACGCTCAAGCTGGAATTGGTCAAAATGGGAGAGAGAGGCAGAAGCCAAGAAAATGGCAATGGCCATGGAGCAGAGAAAAGTGTTGTTAGCTCATGAGCTGAGATTGAAGGAGCTGGATCTAAAGAGCAAGTCCAGCACAGATAGTGGCAGCAATTCTGCAGTGCAGTCTGAGGGGTAGATGCATATACCCAAGAGTGTGGTAAAGGATGTTGTGGTGGTGATGACATAGAGCAGTGGTTCAAGGGTTATGCGGTGGTACTGTTGCTTAGGTTCTCATTAGGGTAATGAAGCTACTCGATTTGGGCGGGAGGATCACCTGGATTGTGGGTACTAAGTACAGTTCCACACCAGGTGACACCTGTTGGCCTAATCCCGGGTTTTCGGCTAACTAGCAGCGCCCCATCTCTGACCGAGCTGATTGTGGCAACCGGGCTCATGGTAAGATAGACTCCCCAGCGAATTGTGGTACATCAGATTCCATCCCGTTCTCTCAGTTACTAAAATCTCACTCAGGCAAAGTCAACAAAGGCAGAATATATTTATATAAGCATTTATTAAAATATCTGCATCTTAGATAAAAGCATATACATAGCAATAACGAGGATGATAAAAATCAATAGGAGCAGGCATTTGACTAAAAGTGTAAAACACAAAAACAGTCCTACCATGCTGTCTAAACAGGGGAGTGGATCCATAACCCCTCAGCTACGCTAAGTATGAGCACAGTATCCTAGGCCTAATCTGCCCTTCGAGTTTCCCCCTGGGAGAACATTGTCCTTCATACCTGAAGAAAGGGCCTGGAGTCTAAAAAGATACCATCCCCATCCGGATCAGTCCTCAGTCGTCTAGTTGGTAGCTGTAGTGAACCCTGCAGCAATCAGCATACAGTTGTGGTCATCTAGCTGGAATCGTCCTCTAACCTGTGTGGGACAAGAGGGTGTTTTTATAATAAAAAAGCTGACATTCTAAGAAATGGTCCCCACTTATGAGTTTGTGTGTTTCTCTGAATGCTGGAGACACAGCATAACATGTTTGTCGGTAACCCTATCTGACTGTAGCCTTGAAGAAAGCACAAATTGAAATAAATGTTCTACTAAGAACATGATGCTTTCCTAGGTGAAAGAACAACGAGATAGAGAAAATAAAACAGCACCGCTAATGTAGCTATTGCTAGAAAAATAAAGCAACACTGAATAAAATGGAACTGCATTAAAGTACACAGCTGCAGGCCTAGTTAGCTAAAAAGTGTCTAAGACATCGCTAAAATAGCTACACCGCACCCTCCCCTTGCCAGTCAAAGGTGGTTCAAGGTTAATGCAGAAATCAGTCATACAAAACCCTAAACTAAAGCAGCAACTAAGGCGTTAACTATGACAAGTTCAGGAAACACAAGCCATAGAAAAGGACAATTTCAAATACCACTACGTGGCACGTGGAACCAAATTTAAAAGTCAATGTCATTTTGGACATCGCCAATTATATCCAGGAGACGGTCAACTTCGGCAGGTGATATCCAAGTCATGTCCAGGGAATACCACAGAACACTCATGTTCCAGAGCCTTAGCTTCAGCTGAGGCAGCAGCATTCTGTGCCATCCCCACTGTAGAGTTGCCAAATCCACAAAGGGTACTCATAAGCGGCTTCCCGAAGCAAATGCACCCTCAACGCACATGTCTGATTATGAGCCCTCATCGAGAACATCAACAGATCAGCATCCAATGAAAGTTAACACTGTGTAGAAAGACAGACTTCCAGTACACATCCAAAGAGGCACCAGAGGCATTGAAACACGGGCTGCACACAATCCGAAACTGGTCGGAAGGACAAAGACCAGTCACACTCCAGCTGTGCAGGAAAGGTGCTCTGAAATACAGCATCATGCGTTTACGACACAGTTGCGCTGGTGGTAGCGCTTTTAGTCCTCCTTGCTGTGAAAGGACAGCCATTGCGCAGAAAAAGTAGCAATAGCAGAATGACAACAATTAAAGCCAAAGTGATCGGGAATCCCCGAAAGCACTCAAAAAAAGTGACTGTATGGCTAAAGGTATTAAACCAAATATAGAGGAAAAGGTGTGAACGAAACCAGAACCAACAGCCTTAAAAAAGTGGCCAATTCCACTAGTACTGGACGCATTGAATATTCGGCCCAAAAGTTCACCAAAGTGTCTCGAAAAAATAGTATTTAAAAGGGACTGAATCTCCGCCGACAACCTTGCAATTTGAAGCGCATAGGTCTCACGGGCTGATGTAAGCGCCACATGTTTTTGGAACAATAAGGCCTTTAGTCTGTTTATCTTGTCAAAATTAACATCAGAAGTAGCAATATGGGGCCAGATGTCTGTTACTCCTTTGAATTGTGTGGCGGGAAAAACGACAACCAGCAACATGTAACAATTTTGGAGACTGAAACGACATAAGGTATTACGGCTTGCATTCCACAACAGTTCTCACTGTTAAGGAGCACATAGCTGCCATTGGAGAGCACCTGGAACGCAGGTCTAATCAAGGATACCGGGACTCCCTTCAGATACCAGACTAAGGGGGTCATTCTGACCCCGGCGGTCTCAGACTGCCGGGGCCAGGGTCGGCGGGAGCACCGCCGACAGACCGGCGGTGCCCCGCAGGGCATTCTGACCGCGGCGTTTTGGCCGCGGTCAGTGCAGGAAAACCGGCGGTCTCCCGCCGGTTTTCCGCTGCCCGTCAGAATCCTCCAAGGCGGCGCAGCATGCTGCGCCGCCTTGGGGATTCTGACACCCCCTACCGCCATCCTGTTCCTGGCGGTTCGCCCGCCAGGAACAGGATGGCGGTAGGGGGTGTCGCGGGGCCCCTGGGGGCCCCTGCAGTGCCCATGCCAATGGCATGGGCACTGCAGGGGCCCCCGTAAGAGGGCCCCGCTTGTATTTCACTGTCTGCATAGCAGACAGTGAAATACGCGACGGGTGCAGTAGCACCCGTCGCACCTTCCCACTCCGCCGGCTCGATTACAAGCCGGCTTCATGGTGGGAAGGTCGTTTTCCCCTGGGCTGGCGGGCGGGCTTTTGGAGGCCGCCCGCCAGCCCAGGGGAAAACTCAAAATACCCGCCGCGGTCTTCCGACCGCGGTACGGTATTTTGGCGGCTCCCGCCGGCCGCGCGGTGACCGCGCCCGGCGGGAGTCAGAATGACCCCCTAAATTCGCTGCCGAGGCATTACATGCCCGGTGCAAGGACAGCTGTTTACAAACCATCAAATGGTTCACAGAAGTCTTGCATTCACTGCCGCTAAGAAAGACCTCTCTCATGACACTGAAACATTTGTACGAAAAGGGTAGCTCCCACACCTCGTGTATGTAATTGTCTCCCACCCTTTCATATCTGCCTACAGGAATGCGTTTCAAGCAGGATGTGAATTGAAGTGTTGAAATTGGCAGATCAATAACCCCATGTAATAACCATTCAGCAGAGGGTGCCCCAGCCACAGTAAAAGGCAACTTTTCTATATCTCTATTCTCAACGTGATATGTGTTGCTTCCTTTTTAGCCATCATTGTTGCTCTCACATTAAATTAAATGTTGAAAAAATCTCCCTTGCGCTCACATGTTGGCAGGGGACATGACCTGCCTTCAATATTTGTAGTGTTCAACCTAACTGCATGATGGAACGTAGCTGACTTTGTCCATGTCCGTTACCTACGACGGCTAATGCTTTCTGTAAATTTTCCTGATCTATTTGCCTTAACCAGGCAACTGCTTCTTGTTGGGAAAGTTACCAAATGTCATTCTGACCCCGGCGGTCACCGCCAACAGGCTGGCGGTGCCCCGCAGGGCATTCTGACCGCGGTGGTTTGGCCGCGGTCAGAAGTGGAAAACCGGCGGTCTCCCGCCGGTTTTCCGCTGCCCAAAAGAATCCGCCATGGCGGCGCAGCTCGCTGCGCCGCCATGGGGATTCTGACACCCCATACCGCCATCCTATTCCTGGCGGCTCTGCCAGGCGGCTCAGTCCACGACACCCCGGTATGGGGTGTCATGGGGCCCCTGGGGACCCCTGCAGTGCCCATGCCAATGGCATGGGCACTGCAGGGGCCCCCGTAAGAGGGCCCCACTTTGAATTTCACTGTCTGCATTGCAGACAGTGAAATTCGCGACGGGTGCAACTGCACCCGTCGCACCTTCCCACTCCGCCGGCTCCATTCAGAGCCGGCGTCCTCGTGGGAAGGTTGTTTTCCACTGGGCTGGAGGGCGGCCTTTTGGCGGTCGCCCGCCAGCCCAGTGGAAAACCCAGAATCACCGCAGCGGTCTAACGACCGCGGTGTGGTGTTCTGGCGGAGGTAAGAATCACCCCCTATATGTTTAATTTATGAAGCGTTTTCTCTGTTGTCTTGTGGTGCCTAACAGGAAGTCCTGTAAATCTGTGTTATTGGACAGGAGCCCAAGATGTTCTTTAACAGCATCTAGTGAGGAGACCTTCATCCATTGCTGGCATAGTTTCCCTACATTATAAGTTGTCACGATACCCGAGTGCTCTAACGAGGGTCCAGCTTATTAGTCATAAAACCCCCTGAGGAGTTTACAAAACGCATATGGTACCCATTGGTGTCTACATGCCACAATAACCACCCACCAGGATGTGATAATGACAGGTTATATGTTCCATTTTGTACCCATTCCTTAAGCTGATCTTCAGATGCATTTATATAATTTTGCCATTTGTTCAATTCAATTCAATATACTTTATTTGATTGTTTATCACAACCATAAAAGCAGATAAAATATACAAATATCACCAGTCAACATCCACTTGAATAAATAGAATAGATAAAACAAGACATGCAGCAATTAAAAACTGTCACATAAAATTTGCTGCAAAGATTTAGGATCAGTTATTACTAAAAGCAATAGAACAAGGTAAGAACAGTAAAAACAACAGTTTAAAAGACGGATTTCCTGACAAAAATTATTTTTAATGTAAAACCTCCTCAATAATGCCTAAAAATAAGATCTCACCTACATGACTGCACACAGATAGACCACTAAACCATTACAAATTTGGACTGATGGAAGAGTCAGCAAATAGAGAAAGGCAGGGCGACACTGTTTAAATTGCAGTAGTTTTAAGAGTGGAATCACAAACCTTTTCCTTAGATCAGAATACAATGTGCAAAATAAAACTATATGCATTGTACTTTGTTCTGAGACTGAATCACAAGGACATTTCTCTAGAACTGGGCTCCAGTCGTTGATAAGTGGAAAACTGACGAGTCGATGAAATGTCTCTAATCTTAAGCGTGTGAGGACAAATCAATGCCTCGAGTTCAATGCATGTTTTAAATATGGTTCCATGTGATCTGATAATTGTAACAGAAGATTCCTCCTCACGCTAGATTTCCATGACTCAGTAACCCATCTCAGGTCAGGTGGGTAAAACAATTTTTTTTCAGATCTTTTTTGGACAATGTTTCAATTTTTCTTGGTCTAAAGTAAAACTCAGGCTGACCCATATCCGTAAAAAAATTCTTTATATAAACCAGCCATGGGATTCACAGCGAATGACTTAATGATTGAGCATCTGCTATAATGGTCCTATTCAAAGTAGCAAGTTCTGAGGTCCACACTTTGGCCCTCATTACAACCCTGGCGGTCGGTGTTAAAGCGGCGGTAAAACCGCCAACAGGCCGGTGGAAAAAAAATGGAATCACGACCATGGCGGAAACCACTAACAAAGACAGCCACTTTAACACTCCGACCGCCACGGCGGTACAAACAAACACCGCGGCGGTAACCGCCAACAGACAGGCGGAAGACAATGTACCACCCACAGTATTACAACAGGCCAATCCGCCACCTTTTCCGGGGCGGTTTCACCGCGAACAAAAACACGGCGTAAACAGGACTTGGAAGGGAAAACGCTCACCTCTACACACCCCATGAGGAACCAGGACGCCATGGAGCCGGAACTCCATATTCTACCTGCCTTTGTCTTCCTGCTCCTCTACCAGGAGCACGAACGCCGGCGGCGAAGACCACGGTGAGTACTGCACCTACGACACGGGGGAGGGGGAGGGAAAAAACAGTGACACAATCACACAATAAGAAACACCCCCACCCCCACCCTCACCCACTACAACACACACACTAAGAGATGTTGATGCATTACAGTTACACCCCCAACCCCCCGGAAGAATGCAAAGACAAAAGGAAATGATTGTAATCTATTAAAATCCAGAATTCATAAATATATAAATCCACTATAAACAAATATATACACCAATAATACAAGTCCAGGTATTGCACCATTTATAGTCCGTGGACCACTGGGCCCAAAATGCATGGGCGAGGCCCAAACTCGATACCCGATCAAAACGGAGAGAACACTGCAGGGGCATCAGATAGAAATACAACAGACACCTCAGGGGGAAGGGAAGGGGGGCATCTCAGCCGGATGAGTGCATGATGCCAGATCCACGAGGGGGCTCAATGCCCACTGCTATATCCTGGGGAGTGCAAAGCCACAGTCTCTCAAGTCTCTCCCGTGGGTGCTTTGCCCACTGCTGCATCCTGGGGAGTGCAAAGCCACAGTCTCTCAAGTCTCTCAAGTGGGTGGTTTGCCCACTGCTTTATCCTGGGGAGTGCAAAGCCACAGTCTCTCAAGGGGATAACAGTCTCCACTGGTTCTGGAGGGGGCTTTGTGCCCAGAGTGCTTCATCCTGCCAAGGACACAGGTAGTGGATGCCTTTCTCCACTGATTCTGGAGGGGGCTTTGTGCCCAGAGTGCTTCATCCTGCCAAGGACAGAGGTAGTGGATGTGAATCTCCACTGGTTCTGGAGGGGGCTTTGTGCCCAGAGTGCTTCATCCTGCCAAGGACAGAGGTAGTGGATGCCTTTCTCCACTGGTTCTGGCGGGGGATTTGTGCCCAGAGTGCTTCATCCTGCCAAGGACAGAGGTAGTGGATGCCTTTCTCCACTGGTTCTGGAGGGGGCTTTGTGCCCAGAGTGCTTCATCCTGCTCGTGGCAGCCTCAGTAGCGGCAGTGCTTGCAGCGCTCATTGGCCTGCGGTGCTGGTGGGTGGCTCAGTGAGCGTGCTTCTGGCGGCGTTGTCATGGGCAGCGGTGCTGGTGGTGGCGGTGTCCTTGGCAGCGGTGCTGGTGGAGGCGGTGTCCTTGGCAGCGGTGCTGGTGGCGGCGGTGTCCTGGGCAGCGGTGCTGGTGGCGGCGGTGTCCTGGGCAGCGGTCCTGGTGGCGGCGGTGTCCTGGGCAGTGGTGCTGGTGGCGGCGGTGTCCTTGGTAGCGGTGCTGGTGGCAGAGGTGTCCTTGGCAGCGGTGCTGGTGGCGGTGGTGTCCTGGGCAGCGGTGCTGGTAGCGGTCTTGTCTGCCTTGCAGGTTGTCGGCAACTTCCCTTTCTTTCTGTGCCCCTTCCCCACCTTGGATGGTGGGGCAGCTTTCTTTCCACTCCCAACTGTAGTCCTGGGAGGGCCCTTGGTGGCAGGTGTTTTACCCTTCTCCCGCAGGAGGTGGCCAACTTATTATGCTTCTGAGGTGGGTGACTGTCCATGGTATGGCTCCTTGGCACACTGGCTGCCCTGCTGCTTGGCGCACTCCAAAAGCCGGTTACTGCTGGCACCACTGTTCCCGCTGATGTGGTGGCTGAGGTGCTGGGTTGGGACCTGGAAAGGCGTGCCCTAGGGGACTGAAGGGGTGGGGGAGGTGAGGGGAAAAGGTCAAGGTTGGACAGGAAAAGTTTTTTAGACACACTGGGACGGGTAGATGGAGGGGCTTTGGGAGTGGAGGAAGAGGTAGTGGTTGTAGGAGGTGTACGTTTCCTGTCTTTGGGTGAAGGTGCATGGGCTGGAGGCTGTCGTGAGGTGGATGGCTGTTGGGTGGGTGTGTGACTGCGTTTGTGTACCTTGGGAGGTGGGCTCACAGACTGGGAGAGGACACAGGGGATGTGTGAATGGTAGTGGGGGTGGTGAGTGCATGTGAGCGGTGTGTGGTGATGGGTGTGCTGGTGATGGACGTAGCAGCTGAAGATGTAGAGCATGCAGGTGTGAGTGGAGACATGACAGGGAGGGAGGAGGGAGACGAGGAGGAGGGGGACACAGTGGAGGAAGTGGCTGTTGGTATGTCTGCATGGGTATGATGCTTGTGTGAGTGCTTGTGGGATGTGTGGTGCTTATGTTTGCCAGAGCTTCCCTCGCGTGTTGAGGTGTGTGCATGCTGGTCTGGTGGTGTACTTGGGATAGGCTGAGGTACAGGGGTTTGGGTCTGGGTGGAGGAAGTTGGAGGGGGGAGGCTGGACACAGGGACAATGGCTGCCATCAGTGCTGAGGCCAGAGCCTGAAAAGCTCGCTGTTGGGCTGCCTGACCAGAATGAATGCCCTCCAGACATGCATTGGTCTGTTGCAACTGCCTCTCTACACCCTGGATGGCATTCAGAATGGTAGACTGCCCAACAGTGAGGGATCTGAGGAGGTCAATGGCCTCCTCACTGAGGGCAGCAGGGCTGACAGGGGCAGGGGGTGAGGTGCCTGAGGCGAAGGAGATGCCCACCCTCCTGGGTGAGCGGCCACGGGGCACACGCTGAGGGGCTCCTGGGAGGGCGGTGCTGGTAGGCGGGGTGGCGGCTGTACCTGTAGATGCGGGGGGCACAGAGGGGCCTGCCACCGCAAGGGAGCTCCCATCAGAGGAGGAGTCCGTGTCGCTGGTCTCAGCTCCTGTCCCCGCCATGGAGCTCCCCTCGCCCTCTGTCCCACTGGTGCCTTCAGACTCCGTTGTCTCGCCCTCCAGGGCAATGTGGGATGCAGCTCCCTCCTGCTCCCGTGCCACTGCTCCTCCACCTGATGATGCTATTGCACACAAGAACAGGGAGACCAAAAAAAGGGGGGGAGACAGAAGAAAGGCATGTTGAGTGCATACAATACCGCTACCGTTGGCGGACACTACAGACACAAAAGACCTCTGCACTACGCTGTGCACTTAGAGTTCCCTAATTAATCACAGGGACATGGGGTGCAAGGCCTATGCCCGATTGATGCACACATGGAAGTCACACGAGCCTGACTAGGTGTAGTTGCCTCTGAACACTGGTGGGGTGGGGTGCCACATGGCCTGCCTTACGAAGGGACCTTGCCTACTAAACTCGCCCTGGCCTAGGGGAACCCACAGCCCACCTCCCCCACCCAGACACCTCGTAATGCGTGCTGAATCAGCTGAATGAGAGTGTACTCACCCCCTTGTGGCTGCTGTGATGCACTCAAGCGCCCATCAAACTCTGGATACGCCACCGCCAGGATCCGGAATATCAGGGGGGTCATGGTGCGACGGGCCCCCCTCCCACGTTGGGAGGCCATCCCCAGCTGGGCCTCCGCCGTCTTCTTGCTCCAGCGGCGAACGTCCTCCCATCTTTTCCGGCAGTGGTTGCTCCGTCTGTGGTGGACCCCCAGGGTCCGGACTTCCTTGGCGATGGCACACCAAATATCCTTCTTCTGGTGGGCGCTGACCTACAGGAATAGTACAGGGGGAAAAGGAGAAGATATAACCGTCCAGACCGTCACAGTCATTGGCCCACGTTCCTACCCTTGCCATGACACACATGCACTCACCATCGTTTCATGCATGCCTCATTCTCCCCCACTATCTTCCATCCACACCACTCCATACAGGCCTTGCCCATACTGCATGCTCACAGTGTACTTACCTGTTTGTCTGGAGGACCGTAAAGTAGCGTGTACTGGGGGAGGACCTCATCCACTAGTTTCTCCAACTCCTCTGTGGTGAAGGCAGGGGCCCTTTCCCCAGACACACAAGCCATTGTCTCTTCCAGACTCAGGTCACAGCAGCACTTGCAGTGTAGGTCCTCTCCTGTCCAAGATCAGGTATCAAGTGAGTGAACAGATAGAAAATGGCGGTCACGTCCGCGGCGGTGCGTACCGTCACCGCCGGCGTACATCGTCATTGGCTCCTGGGACACATATGATCCAATGTTAACCAATGCAGCATTGCGCCGCTGTCTTCGACCGCCTACTGCGACGGTGTACAAAGCAAACGCAGTTACCTCATATCCCCTTGTCCCACATTACAGGTTAGGCAGCCGCCATTTCAGGGGGCCACATGGCATTAATTTTAAATGCGTCACACATATCTAGGCCTTGCATACACATTAAGACAGGGACATAGCGGATTGAAAAATGTGTGCAATAAAGTAGTGTTTTCGTACCTCAGTGTTGCCTGACCCTCTGCTCGCTGTTCTCCTCCAT
This sequence comes from Pleurodeles waltl, assembly GCF_031143425.1. Lineage (NCBI taxonomy): Eukaryota > Metazoa > Chordata > Amphibia > Caudata > Salamandridae > Pleurodeles > Pleurodeles waltl. The sequence continues at coordinate 708,230,149 of NC_090448.1, forward strand.
AGAGCACGTCCGCTGCGGCAGGTGAGGAGATGGCAGCATCCTCCGGTGTACAGACCGCTGGTGGACCTGTCGACAATGGAAGAGCGACATGTAATTGTCACCTACAGACTGGACCGTGCCACAATCCAGGAACTGTGTGCCCAGTTGGACCCGGACCTGATGTCAGCTATCCGCCATCCCACAGGTATCCCCCCTCTTGTGCAGGTGCTGTCAGTACTCCATTTCCTGGCAAGTGGGTCTTTTCAGACATGAGTGGCCATAGCATCATGGATGTCCTAGCCTATGTTTTTCAACATGTTGTCCAGAGTGTTGTCTGCCCTACTGAAACACATGCGCAGCTACTTCGTTTTCCCTCAGGTGGAGGATTTGCCAACAGTGAAAGGTGACTTCTATGCCCTGGGACATATCCCCAACATCATAGGTGCCATTGATGGGACACATGTGGCCTTGGTCCCCCAGCAGGAGTGAACAGGTGTACAGAAACCAGAAGAGTTACCATTCTATGAATGTGCAGATGGTGTGTTTGGCCGACCAGTACATCTCCCATGTGAACGCCAAATTTCCTGGCTCAGTGCATGACGCTTACATTCTGAGGAATAGCAGCATCCCTTATGTGATGGGGCAACTCCAGAGGCACCGTGTGTGGCTATTAGGTGAGGACATGGACCCTATACAGTGTGACTAGGTGTCTGGGTCTGGGGTTGTCCCTAAGGGTTAGTGTGTGTCTAACAGTTGTCCCTCGACCTTTGCATGCGACTCTGGGTACCCCAATCTGTCATGGCTACTGACCCCAGTGAGAAATCCCAGGACAAGGGCAGAGGAACGCTACAATGAGGCCCATGGGCGAACTAGGAGGGTTATAGAGAGGACCTTCGGCCTCCTGAAGGCTAGGTTCAGGTGCCTCCATATGACAGGTGGTTCCCTATTCTACTCACCAAAGAAGGTGTGCCAGATCATCGTGGCCTGCTGTATGCTTCACAACTTGGCTTTGCGACAACAGGTGACTTTTCTGCAGAAGGATTGTCCAGATGGAGGTCTTGTGGCAGCTGTGGAGCCTGTGAACAGTGAAGATGAGGAAGCAGAAGAAGAGGATATCGACAACAAAAACACGGTGATTCATCAATACTTCCAGTGAGACACAGGTAAGAAGACATCATTGCCTGCTACATCTGATACACTTGTTCTACCTCTCATCTGTCTGTTACTTTCACCCAGTGTATGGATCCTGAGTTGTCACTTTCCCTTTCGATTTCACAGATGTGGGTCCCACTGTGTGACATCTGCTTTGTTTCCTCATGGACTAGAGCTGTGTGACATAGGTATGTTGACAATACAATGGATATATCATTTTTACTCAGTTATTGCAAATACACATTTTCGAAAGCACAGACTGACTCCAGATAATTTTGTGATTTAAGGGTGTTTATCTAAGTGCTAAATAGTGAAGGGGGTTGTAAAATAGTCAGGGGTGATGGTGGAGGAATGTCCATGGCAGATTCCAGTCTATTAGTCTCACAGGTGCATTGTCCAAAGGGGCATAGGAAGTGGAGCTGGGGCAGTTGATGGATGGACACGGTGAGAAAGTGGGACAAAAGGATGACAATGAGGGTGGTCTCATTTCTTGGCGGGGGTCTTGACAATGTTCTCTGTCTTTGTCCTGGATCTCAGGGACCATTTGCAGGGTGGTTCTCCATCTGCAGGGGGTGGTGTGCTGGTGTCGTGGTCCTATGGCGGTGCCTCCTGTCCACTAGCGCCGGCGGAGGTGGTGGGCAGTTCATCGTCCAGGCTAGTGTCAGGGGCCCCTTGTTGTGCCACAGTGTCCCTCCTGGTGTTCACGAGTTCCTTCAGCATCCCTACAATGGTGGAATTGATGGCTTTGAGTTCCTCCCTGAACCCCAAATACTGTTCCTCCTGCAGCCGCTGGGTCTCCTGAAACTTGGCCAGTACCACTGCCATCGTCTCCTGGGAATGGTGGTAGGCTCCCATGATGTTGGAGAGGGCCTCGCGGAGAGTGGGTTCCCTGGGCCTGTCCTCCCCCTGTCGCACAGCAGCCCTCCCAGTTCTCCTGTGTTCCTGGGCCTCTGTCCCCTGAACCGTGTGCCCACTGCCCCCAGGTCCCTGCTGTTGTTGGGTTGGTGGGTTAGCCTGGGTTCCCTGTAGTGCTGGACACACTGCTGCTTGACGTGTCCTGGGGACAGAGGTATGGGCCCGCTGGGTGGGTGCTGTGCTAGTGTTTCCAGAGGTGGGAGGCTCTGTTGCGGCTTGTGCCAGTGTGAGGGGAACCGACTGTCCCGAGGTCCCAGATGGGCCGGGCTGGTCATCTAGATCCAGTTGGACAGAGCTGCTGTCATCACTGTGCGCCTCTTCTGTGGGGGGAGTGGACATGTTTGGAACCTCCTGTCCGGTGACGTTGGGTAAGGGTCCTGCAGGGTTGTAAATGCATAATTATTGCATCTGTGTGTGCCATGGTGTGCAGTGGGTGGGTGACCCTGTACCCCAGTGCTTGCATTCTTGTGTAGGACCTTATGTGATAATTGTTTAGGGGTGTGTGTGGGTATGTGCAGTGGCCATGCATTGGAGATGGGTGTCCATGCTTTGGTGTTGCATGCAGGGCATGGTGTTGGGATGGGTGGGTTGTGATAGTGGGACATATGTGAGGAGTTGGAGTGATGGGGGTGAGGGCGAGGGTGGGGGTATGTGATAGCATGCAGGTAGGGTGGGGGATGAAGTAGTGAAAGCTTTGACTTACCAGAGTCCATTCCTCAAGCTACTCCTGCGAGGCCTTCAGGATGCAGTATGGCCACGACCTGCTCCTCCCATGTTGTTAGTTGTGGGGGAGGAGGTGGGGGTCCGCCGCCAGTCCTCTGAACCGCGATGTGGTGTCTTGAGACCACGGAAAGTAGCTTCCCCCGTAGGTCATTCCACCTCTTCCTGATGTCATCCCTAGTTCTTGGGTGCTGTCCCACTGCATTGACCCTGTCCATGATTCTGCGCCATAGCTCCATCTTTCTAGCTATGCTGGTGTGCTGCACCTGTGATCCGAATAGCTGTGGCTCTACCCGGATGATTTCCTCCACCATGACCCTGAGCTCCTCCTCAGAAAACCTGGGGTGTCTTTGCGGTGCCATGGGGTGGTGTGGGTGATGTGTGAGGCAGTGTGTGTTGTGATGTGTGGGGTGATGTTTAGGGGTGTGTGTTTTTTGTGTGTGAATGTGTATGTGTGATAGTGTTGTGTGCCTCTGTATGGGGGCTTGTCTTTGCTGTGCTGTCTCTCTGGCCTTCATCTAAATTTCTGGTCGTAAGGGTTTGTGGGTGATAAGGGTGTGTGTTTTATATTGTATTGAGTGTGTGGGAGTGGTGTGTGTATGTGTATCAGGTGTGTGTATTTGGAATTGTCCAATGTGGTAGTGTTTTGTACTTGTGGGTGTATTTTGAGTGCGGCGGTGTGTACCGCCAATGGAATACCGCGGTTGAAAGACCACTGCGTGGATTCGTGGGTCGTGATATTGTGGGCATATTCCTGTTGGCGTGACGGTGGAGGTTTTGTTATCGCCAGTTTATCACTGACCTTTGGTGTGGCTGACTTGTGTGGGTGTCTGGATTTTGGCGGATTCCGAGCTGTGGGTCGTAATAGCTGTGGCGGAATTCCAACGTTGTAATGACCCCCTTTATTCCATAATAGGATCGGTTGTATGCTTATTAGGTCTGTAATGTATGTTGCTCCCATTTCTGAAGGTCACGCCAAGGTTTGTGTAGATTTTGGTATGCTTAAAATAGACTTTATGAAATCATTTTCTGCATTTGGCAGAGCATTACATTTCCTATGTCCCCATAAGCCTGACCCATACAGTGCAACAGATACACATTTTGCATTGTAAATTGTCATCATATCTTTCGAATTTGCCCTACCAACTTTTTTGGGAAAGATTTTTAACAGCCATAATGGTCTTAGTAAAAAGTAGTTTCCTAGAACTAATGGCTTGCGACCAGGTACCTTTATTGTCAAACATAATTCCTAGGTATGAGAAGATTTCTGTATTGTCTAATTTCACACCCTTTATTGTGATGTAGGGTATTTTTTACAAGTTTTGTACTACAGGTCATTATATAAGTTTTAGAGTGATTAATTTTAAGGCCTAGATATTCCATATAGTTGTTAAAAGTTGCCAGTAATCACTGCAAGGCTACTGGTGTACGTGCCATAAGAACGGCATCATCTGCATACATAAGTGCTGGGATCTGTCGGGAGCCAACTTGTGGAAGATCTCTACATACTGTAGATAAAACAGCCTCTAATTTGTTGATGTATAGGGAGAAGAGAAGAGGTGGTAAAATGCAACCTTGACATACCCCCTGCTTCACAGAAAAGAAGGAGGTACACTCCCCCTGAGACCCAAAGAGTACTCTAGCTCTAGCACCAGAATGTAATTCCCTAATAAAATGGACTATTGTGTTGTCTACCCCCATATGCAACAGAATGGACCAGAGTTTGCTATGAATTACGCAGTCAAACGCTGAAGTCAGGTCTACAAATACAAGGTATAAAGCTCCTGTATTAGCCTTCGTGTATTTTCCAAACAAGATATCTAGGTTCAGAGCCTGTTCCACAGTCCCAATCCCAGAACTGTAGCCATATTGTAGGTCCGTTAAAATATTATTAGCTTCCGTCCACTCCCGTAACCTGTTCAGGACAATACGTTCTGCAATCTTTGTGAGGGTATTGAGGAGTGAGATTGTTCTATAACATGCTGGATTTGTTAAATTTTGCAGGGACAGGAATACTGGGCGCATTCAATTCTTTAATGTTTGCTAAGCCTAAATAGCTCAGTTGTTGTACTGTTTCATTTAAGAATATCATCTGAACAGGAATCATGCAAGCTCTAAATAAGGCTTCTGTACCTCTAATTTGCAATTTTTTTGTTCCCCACACAATTTTCAAATCAAATGAATTAGCCCAATGTTCATAACCTTCTATGGCTAATTGGGAAACAAAGGAGTATATCAATTTTGTATCAGTCAACAATACATGCAAATCTTCCATCACTGGCAATTTGGAGTAATATGACTAAGCATTCTTGACAATGTGTCAAGAAAAATATGCAAACTTTTCAGTATACATTTTTGAACTGCCTATTGACGGAGTCGGGCAGTGTTCCCATTATGCCTATTTAAAAACAGTCTTTGGGGTACTAGCTCTATGAATGAAATAATGTCTATATATGTTATAACAGAACATATCTCCATAATTTCCGTTAAATTGGTACACATCATAATTTTCAAAAAGTGTATAATACTGTAGATCAGACATCATAGTATCAACCGTTTTTACCTCCCAATCATCAGAAATCACTCTGGGTGTAATTACATCAGCCAATGAAAGTTTGAACACATAAGGAATTTGAATGGTCTCTGTAGGACCATATATCTTCAATAAGTCTTTATCCCATACACTCCCACTGGGAATTAGCACTGCTGTGATGTTCATTAGGGACAAGTCCCTGCATATTTTATGTGAAAGAAAATGTGGTTTTAAAACTTCATCCACCAAATCAACTGTAGAGCAATCGGGAAGGTAATGACCATGTATAAGAAGAAAGAAAACAATGACAAACCCAATCCGAAGAAGAAAGGCAACCACAGTCAGCGACAATCATAAATAGTTCCATGGACAAGTGAGAGAGTTAATTTTTAGCCAATGTATTAACTTACGTGCTTTTGACATTTCAGTCACAGTTGTGGAAGATGAGTCAGAAGAAAAGTCATCAGCGTCAACGAAGTAACCGTCATCTGTACAAACAAATGCTAGTGTTGTATTTGGAAGAGGAGAAACTGCTGAAGATTCCCTGGTTGGTGTGTAGTATGTTACAACATCTGTTTTGTGGAATTTGTAGAAGGTTGTTCCATATTAGTGGAAATCAATGAAGTAGTAGTCATCAGTGGAACCAATGCTCATTTTCCACACTCCCCAAGATTGGAGAGGTATCAGTATTGTTGATGATGACTTGTAGGGGAAGATCCTCGTTGGTAGTGCGAGGGATTCAGGTACTACCTTGGAGTCTCCTAGGTCTGTGCAGGATCGGCTACATGGTGTGGTTTGACATTGTCGATTGAGACAAAGCGATTCTCTTTCGAACCAGGCAGCGGTGGTAGAATGACAGTTCTGGTACCATGTATTCCCAGGACTGGGACCGGTGCATGATAAGAAGGACCAGACTCCTTTTTCACAGCAATCTTTTCACATACTACATCCCCTAGCTCGGGAATCCAGCCGGTAGATGTTACTGGTACATACCTTATTCCAGAGGAGGCAGCACTGGCAAGACAGTGACATGTTCACCTATGTCAAAAGGTGTATCTGCTGCCTCCATGCCAGGACCATCAAGAACTGGAACAGACATCCGAGTTCCAAGCAGGCACTCATCTGAAGTACGCCCTCCCAGGGACCTTCTAGGCAGATTATTAAGTGCTCTCTGGACTCCATACAGGTGTGTAAGCCAACTATGACTTGTGCCTAATACTGTAGCTGTTAAGGATTCCTTTAGATTGCGGTGTCATAGCTCCATGACACTATTTCCCTTAGGATGAAATGGAGACAAGTAATGCAGTTGGACCCTTAATGAAGCCATGGCATCCCTGTAAGCCCTTGAGGCAAAAGCAGGGCCCCGGTCAGAGTGGAAAGCCGCAACAGCATATGTACAGACAAAGACTTGCAAATCTTTAATAACAGTTTGAGCGTCAGCCGAGAGTTGTGGCCAGACCATTAGAAATATGGAGCATGAGTCTACAGCGACTAAAATGTATTTGTATGCATTGTCTGGTGTCAGGAGAACACAGTGGTCCAAGTACACACACTGTAAAGGTTTGTTGGAAATTAGGAGGGGTGTCTGTGGTGGGTGCTTAACACTGGAGCCTTTTATTTGTTGGTAGATATCACAACAAAGGACATACTGCTTGGGCTATTTGGAAAGACCTGGCCACCAATAGCGTGATTGTAATATTGACATTGTAGCGGCCACCCCAGCATGTGCAGATGCAACTCTCTCATGCACTGCTTTTACTAACTGTGGTCTCAGGTCTTTGTTGGGAATCACTCGGACCCCCACGCCTGGAATTTTTACTTCTGCATCAAACATGCCTCCCATCCGGTAGGAATATAGTGTGGGATAGGCCTTGGGCATAGGTGTGCCCTCAGCTGTTGCTCCTATAGCTGCTAATGTTTCATCACCCACTCTTGTTCTAGAGCATGTTACTGTTGCGACCGAAGCCATTACAACTGCCGACTTTGCTGCTTCATCAGCCAAAGTGTTGCCTTCAACGTGTATTTCAACTCGTTGGTGTTCTAGTGTATGTACAACAATGACATGCTGTAGTTTCTCCTTTAGATCTGCTACCTTCCCCCACAGAAGTCTGTGTTTTATGATATTACCTTTTGAATCACTGAACCCAATTTGTTGCCAGTAATGCAGGTATTCATTGAAGGACTGGACACAGTAGTACGAATCACAGACAATCAGATACATCTGATCTGGATCCGTATGTTCCAGTGCCATCACCAGAGTCCTAACCTCTGCGAGTTGTGCTGTACAGTCCCCTAGAGTCTGTGTGTATGTTTTTTCTGGATGGAACTTGCCATCCATCATATACCCACTTACGACTGCCCAAGCAGCTGAGTATTGGTGTTTGGTGTCAATAGCGGGTTGTGCTGAACCATTGGTCTACAAAAAAAAAAAAGGATTGTTCAATGGGTAGTGTATTTGCTGGAACTGGATATTCAAGTTTGTATTGTAGGAATTCTTGGGTCTGTAATTTGGAATCAAACATATAATTAACATCAGTGGCCATAGGAGACATTGCCCTTTGAATCCAATGTGGATGTAATGCTTTAGCATTCAGGACGCTTGCTTTGGTGATAGCCTCAAGGGCTGGGCCTGGGGATACCACAATAATTAATTTCCCCTGGGCCAGAGGTCTCTCTTTAAGGACGGGCACCTGAAGAGCAGTGAGAATTTTCTCAGTGGGAGCAAAGCGTTGTTCGGCTGTAGAATACAGGTGTGATTTATATGCAATTGGGACTGTCTCACCCTCATTAAACGTCACATAGGTGAAACCAATGGCACCAGCAATCACTCTGATGACCAAATGCTTTTTCTTGTCCCATGTGTGTAAAGGTTTTGCTTCAAGCATGCCTTTTTGTAGTGCTTTGAGAATGCATGTGTTCGACTGTCCAGAATTTGCTGGTAAGTCAGGACGTATTAGGTCATATAGGCCCTCATTACAACCCTGGTGGTAAATCCCGCTTACCGCCGTGCTGAAGGCTGCCAACATACCGTGGCCACAGTGGAAATCCGCTACAGGTATTACGACCCACATCTCGCAATCCGCCACTATACAGACACCCACACAAGTCCGCCACACCAAAGGTCAATGATAAACTGCTGATAGCAAAACCCACACCGTCACGCCAACAAGAATACGCCCACACTATCACGACCCACGAATCAACGCAGTGGTCTTTCAACCACGGTAATCCATTGGCGGTACACACCGCCGCGCACAAAATACACATACACTTACAAAACACAACCGCATTGGACAATTCTAAATACACATACCTGATACACATACACACACCACACACACGCACTCACAACACAACACACACCCACATTACCCACAACCCCTTACAACAACATTTTTGGGAAGAAGCAGAGAGAGAGAATAGCAAACACAACTCCAGCATCCACAAGCACACAACACCATCACTCATACAACATCCACACACCTCACACAACACACCCCAACACAACACATCACACAGCACAACAAACATCACCTCACACATTACCCACACCACATCATGGCACCTCAAAGACACCCCAGGTTTTCTGAGGAGAAGCTCAGGGTCATGGTGTAGGAAATCATCCGGGTAGAGCCATAGCTATTCGGATCACAGCTGCAGCACACCTCCATTGCTAGGAAGATGGAGATATGGCGGAGAATCATCGACAGCGTCAACGCAGTGGGACAGCATCCAAGAACACAGGATGACATCAGGAAAAGGTGGCACGACATACAGGGGAAGGTGCGTTCCGTGGCATCCAGACACCAGGTAGCAGTACAGAGGACTGGTGGTGTACCCCCACCTCCTCCCCCACAACTAACAACATGGGAGGAGCAAGTCTTGCCAATACTGCATCCTGAGGACTTCGCAGGAGTAGCAGGAGGACTGGACTCTGGTAAGTCATATCTTTACCACTACATCCCCCACCCCACCTGCATGCCATCACATACCCCCACCCTCACTCCATTACCCCAACACCTCACAAATGCCCCACCATCACAACCCACCCATCCCAATACCAAGCCCTGCATGCAACATCTATGCATGGACCCCCATCACCAAAGCATGTCCAGTAAAGATACCCACCCAGACCCCAAAATCACAAATCACACAAGGACAAACACAATAATGCAAGCACAGGAGTAGAGGGTAACTCACCCATTGCACAAGATGGCACACACAGATACAATAACTATGCAGTTACACCCCAACAGGACCCATACCCAACATCACTGGACAGGAGGTGCCAGACATATCCAGTCCCCCCACAGAAGAGGCCCACAGTGACGACAGCAGCTCTGCACGCCTTGATCAAGCTGACCAGCCCGGCCCATAAGGGACCTCTGGACAGTCGGTTCCCCTGCCACTGTCACAAACCACCACAGAGCCTCCCCCCTCAGGATACACCACCACAGCACCCACCCAGCGGGCCCATCCCTCTGTCCCCAGGACACGTCAATCAGCAGTGTGTCCACCACTACAGGGAACCCAGGCAAACCCACCAACCCAAGACAATCAGGGACCTGAGGTCAGTGGCAGTGGGCACACGGTTCAAGGGACAGAGGCACAGGACAACAGGGAAACTGGGAGGACTACTGTGTGACAGGGGGAGGACAGGCCCAGGGAACCCACTCTCCACGAGGCACTCTCCAACATCATGGGAGCATACCATCATTCCCAGGAGACCATGGGCACTGTACTGGCCAAGTTTCAGGAGACCCAGCGGCTGCAGGAGGTATACTACCTGGGGATCAGGGAGGACTTGAAGTCCATCAACACCACCCTGGTCACCATTGCAGGGGTGCTGGCAGACATGGCCAACACCATGAGGGATACAGTGGCACACAAACGGGCCCCTGACATTAGCCTGAACGATGAACAGCCCTCCAATTCTGCGGGCGCAGTGATTACACTGCTTACAATCATTTCATTTTGTCCTTGCGTTCTTCCAGGGGTGACGGGGTGTATATGTAATGTTGCTGCATGTATTTGTGTGTATGTTGTTGTGGGTGAGGGTGGGGGTGTTGCGTGTTGAGTGTGTGTGTCACTCTCTCTTTCCACCCCCCCTCCCTTGTGTGCTAAGTGCAGTACTCACCGTGGTTGTCGCCGCCGTCTTTGCTGCTCCTGGTAGAAGAGGAGGCAAACCAACATTGGTAGCACCTGAAGTTCGGGCTCCATGGCGTCCTGGTTCCTCGTTGGGTGTCAAGAGGTGAGTGGTTTCTCTTCCAATTCCTGTTTCCGCCGTGCTTTTGATGGGGTTGGTACCGCCCCGGAAAAGGTGGCAGATAGGCCTGTTGTAATACAGTGGGCGGTACATTGTCTTCCGCCTGTCTGTTGGCGGTTACCGCCTCAGTGCTTGTTTCTACCGCCGTGGCAGTCGTAGTGTTATAGTGGCTGTCTGTGTTGGCGGTTTCCGCCATGGTCGTGATTCCATTTTTTTTTCCGCCGGCCTGTTGACGGTATTACCGCTGCTTTAACACAGACCGGCATGGTTGTAATGAGGGCCATAATGTTTTAATGCGTTGTGCATAGTCTGTAATATAAATTCTGCCAAAATTCAGGAGCCCAACACTGATTGGAGCTTTTTTATTGTATTTGGTGGTTGTAGTTGTGCGCATTTTTCTAAAAATTGGGGCGTCAGGCTCTTGCCTTCATCCGACAACTCGTATCCCAGAAACAGGACACTGAGAAATGCTACTTTTGTTTTTTGAAGTTAAATTTGTAGCCGATTTCAGCGAATCCTACAACAACGCAGGCTACCCGTCTTAAATGTTGTATGAGGTCATCTGTGAGGTAAATATCACCCACATAGGAAAACACCTCAGGTTCTATATCATGTAATACTGATGTCACACCAGCTGAGAACAGGCCAGGATTCTTCTTATAGCCTTGTGGGAGTCAGCAATTTTTTTTTCGAGAGACTAAAGCGCTGAAACTTGTTAAGACCCTTCTTTCAGGCGCTATGTTTTGGCAGAAAAACACATTGGCCATATCCAGGGTTGTTTTGTATTTTCTTCACACATTGTTGTTCATTAGTGCTGTACTATGTGTGTTTTGTATAGCACATGTTTTTGTGTGACTATTTGAATGTCTATAGTCTAAGACTATTCTATATGAGTGGTCAGGTTTAGTGACTGGAAATAATGGATTGTTCATTGCTGAGTCTGAGGGTTCAATGACACCCTGGTACTCTAATTGTGGGAGGATTTCCCTCACTGGGGCTTTTGCCTCGTATTTTATTGGATATTGAGGTTGGGGCTGAGCTTGGGATTTTATTGGTATTATGTTGTAAGGAGAATCTTTGTCCCACCCTACATGATTGCGATATAGTGCAGGTGCCTGCACCACTGCCCAATCAATGGCGTATTTTTCAACTAGCTCTTTCGGAGCAAGAAGCAAGAAGGATTATTCAATAGTGTCCTCTCCATACAGGAGAACTAGGACAAATACCAGTGCCAATCTTTTTCGGACAGCAGAATATCATAAATAAAGACAACGCAATCCCAAAAGATAGGGTCTATTATGCGTTCGATGTCCCCCTCTAACTGAATAGTTAATTTATACACACTGTCTGGTGTGGTAACACTCATGCCCGCAGTCTCTACTTGTAGATAGTCATCAGTTGCTTTCACCTCCAGATGCTCTAGAAGATCCCGGCGAACTATTGTGACTTCTGCTGCACTGTCTAGCAGTGCTAGCGCCCACTTCTTTTTCTTTAGTAAAACCCTCTTCTTGAGTGGCATGTTGTATTGCAAATGCTGCCACTTTTTTCTTTTTAAACTGTGGTTTCTGTTGTGGAAGCTTCTCTTCTTTTTTAACAGAAACTTCTGACGAGCGTTGTGAGTCCTTTCTCGGTTTTTCACGTATTCGGTCCGCTGATCTGACCGCCCACCTCTCTCTAACTACATTTATCCGGTGAGTCCTGAAAGGAACGAGAGTGGCGTAAATGAGTATACTGATATCTGTTAGGCGTATATTATCCATATTTCTAAGGTTGGACCTATTTTGTGGGGTCTCCGAATGCAGAGATTCTCCACTTTCTTTTCTAGGTATTTGCTGTTTTTTATCCCAGCGTTTTTAGAACCCTCAGGTATTTGTTTGGCAGCATCTTTATTGGATCTACTTTGTACTTTTGGCTTAGTTGGTCTGGCTCCCAGATTATCTCGACCCATACTGGAGTATGTTTCAGCAATAAACTTTGGCAGTTCACGTTCTTGATCCTGTACCGGAACGTCACAGAGCTGCAAGTGCACTGTTAGTGCAACTGCCTCCCCTAAGATTGTTACTTAATATTATTGAAGATACAGTGGCAAAATTACCTATTAATTGCATTCCCAAATCTAGGGCCGGGGTAGCCCCATATTCATCTTGAATTTGTTTCCACACCTCCAGAAGATTGGCAAGCATTGGTGTACCATGTGCGGTTGTATAGAGCGCTGCAAATACCGTGCCCCATGTATTGCAGTTTTAAATTGTGGGAACCATCCCAAAAGGCAAGCACACTGTCAAAATTCTATTTTTATCCTGAGGTCCGGTATGGGGAAAGATTGCTTCCAGTGCATTTATTTTTTGAGCTAACCAAAACGGAATCTCTTCCCATTTGGCGGGTACTTTACCCATGATCGAATGTACAATTGCAGGATTTATACCTGGCGTTTCTGCATGAGCTTGCCCTGGAGCAGCTCATGCTGGGTATGTGTTTAATGTTTGCATAAAAAATTGTACTACCAAGCTATATATTGTTATCACTTCTGCATATATGTGATGGACCTTAACTACGCCAAGCCTGCTGCATCAGGATGTGGTGTATATGTGGCCAATAAAGGCCAGGTTGGGCCAGCATTACTCAACTGACCCAACCTAACAGGTAAAATTGTATGCGGTAGGGTGCCATCAAGCCAATTATTGTGGTCAGAATATGATAAAGGTATTTCTAAATATGCATAAGCTCTGTATTGATCAGGTGGACTTACAGGTGCATAGTTATGAAATGTATTTGTGTTCCCATCTACTGCTGGAAAGGTGACCCAAGAATAAAAAAAATCTGTTCTGTAGGCTGCATGAGCTTCTACAACAAATGTAACTCGACCTTCATGGGCAGTTAGGCCACTTGCCAATAAATGTGCAGTAAGGGGGGGGCTCTCATATTTACTGTTATTGCTACCCATTGAGGGTTCGCCATATTACTGATTTACGTGTTCAGAGATAAGGATACCAATTGGGGATTAATCCTTTTATTATTCAAGCTTGAACAACTTACAGCTCAGGATAGGTCCCACCTACCTAGCTGAGGAGGAAATCCTCAATACCACAGACGTCTCCCTATATAGTATTGAGGTGTCTTTAGCATTCAGTTAGACAGAGATACTTCGGAGGATCTGATTTTTCATGCCTTGCAAAACGTTGGTGGAGCCATGTCGGGTTCGTTCTCATTAGGGTAATGAGGCTACTGGATTGTGGGCGGTAGGATCGCCTGGATTGTGGGTACTAAGTATAGTTCCACACTAGGTGACACCTGTCGACCTAATCCGGGGTTTCCGGCTAACTAGCAGCGCCACATCTATGACCGAGATGATTGTGGCAACCGGGCTCATGGTAAGATAGACTCCCCAGGGAACTGTGGTACAACAGATCGCATCCCGTTCTTTCAGTTACCAAGATTTCACTCAGGCAAAGACAACAAAGGCAGAATATATTCATATAAGCATTTATTAAAATATCTGCATCTTAGATAAAAGCATATGCATAGCAATAATGAGGATGATAAAAATCAATAGGAACAGGCATGTGACTAAAAGTGTAAAACACAAAAACAGTCCTACCATGCTGTCTAAAGAGGGGAGTGGATCTATAACTCCTCACCTACGCTAAGTATGAGCACGGCATACTAAACCTAATCTGCCCTTCGGGTTTCCCCCTGGGAGAACACTATCCCTCATACCTGAAGAACGGGCCTGAAGTCTAAAAAGATACCATCTCCATCTGGATCAGAGCTTGGTCGTCTAAGCAGGTAGCTGTAGTGAAGCCTGCAGCAATTAGCATACAGTTGTGGTCATCTGGATGGAATCTCCCTCTTACGTGTTTGGGACAAAGGAGTGTTTTTATAATAAAACAGCTGACTTTCTAAGAAATGGTCTCCACAAATGAGTTTGTGTGTTTCTGTGAATGCTGGAGACACAGCATACCACGTTTGTCGGCAACCCTATCTGACTGTAGACTTGAAGAAAGCACAAAGTGAAATAAATGTCCTACTAAGAAGGTGATGCTTTCCTAGGTGAAAGAACAACGAGATAGAGAAAATAAGACAGCACCGCTAAAGTAGCTAATGCTAGAAAAATAAAGCAATGCTCAATAAAATGTAACTGCATTAAAGTGCACAGCTTCAGGCCTAGTTAGCTAGAACAACGTGTCTAAGACATGGCTTAAAATAGCTACACAACAGTACTGAAGATGTATAGGGTCCCAGAGAGAGATTGGGGCAGGCCTGTGGAAGTACTTCTCAGTGGAAGGGAGGGATACCTTGTTGGCCTTGGAAGTAGAGGATCAGATGAGGCACTTTGCCATGAAGGACACCCTAACCAGGAGGTATGGTCTTACCTCAGAGAGTTACAGAGTCAAGTTTAGGGAGAGTACTAAACTTACTGACCCCAGGAAGCTTGCCAAGGAGGCGGACCACTGGCTCAGCACCAGGGTCCAAAACAAGTTGTATGTGGGAGACTAAGCCAAGGGTGGGCAGGGTCCCCAACCGAAGAAGGAGGGGGGACAAGGATAAAAGTAAAGAGTTCTTTAATGGGGCCCAAACTAGTTCCTAGGGTAAGGATTTCCAGTTCCCTGTCGAGAAAAAGAGTTGGGTCCTTTCAGGAAAGGGACCCATAAAGTGCTTTGTCTGTAGTCAGAAAGGGTACATCAGAGGGAGTCCAAAGTTTCCTGAGAAGGCATAGCCCCCATACAGTAGGCAGTCACTTGGGATGGCTAGTGTAGCGCTTAGGGAGGAGTTGGCCCCAGTTAGCGGTGGGGAGCCAGTTGAGATAACCCTGGTCTCCCTGGGTAAGGGTGAGGTGGCCCGAGGAACACTTATGCCTGATACTACAAAGAAGTACAGGCAGTGGGTGACCATCAATGGGAGGTGGGTGGAGGCTCTTCAAGACATAGGAGCCAGTATGACAACAGTCTGCTGTCATCGGGTGTCTCAAGAGCAGGTAATCCTCAATGTGGTCCACCAAGTTGTAACAGTAGACAACAGTGATTGCCAATGCTTGGTAGCTCAGGTTCCCTTTGAATGGGGGGGTCTCAGGTTCCTTGAGGGTAGCTGTGAGTCCATCCATGCCTGTTGACTGTCTGCTAGGGAATGACCTAGAGCAGGGTTCTGCAAAGTCGTTCCTGGAGAGCCGGGTCCATGTAAGATTTTTAGGATATCCACATTTAGAAAAATGTAGATTTCAGAAACATCTTTTTTCTAAATGTGGATATGGTAAACATCTGGCATGGACCCGGCTCTCCAGGACCGACTTTGCAGAACCCTGACCTAGAGCATACTGCCTGGAAGGAGGTAGAGCTCATGGCTCACTTGGAAATGTTAGGGTTGCCACAGTGGGTGTGCATGTCCTCACAGTCCGTGGTCGCCAGAGAGGGTGACCAGGAGGCCCTTGAGCCTGAAACAGTGGCCCAGGAGCCTGTCAGGAAAAGGAGGGGCAAGGGCACTGGGAAACCTGCTCCTGAGATTCCAATGGTCCGGTAGGAGGCTGAACCTGAGGGGGATTCCCCAGAACCTACAGAGGAAGAAGCAGCCAAAATGGGGGACCTTCCTGAGCTGACTCTTTGGCAGCGGGAAGGATGCCCCACCAGGGAGGAGTTCTGTGCAGCACAGAAAACATGCCACACCCTTGGAGGCCTTTGGAAACTGGCAGAGGCCCAGGCAGCTGGTGACACCTCTGGATCTCACCTGATTTACTGAGAGAATGATCTCTTGTGTAGTGAGTCTAAGGCTGCTGAGCCTGGGGCAGCCCATGTGCTGGTGGTACTCCAGTGTTTCAGAGCCTTCCTACTGAGTCTGGCTCATGATGTGCCACTGGCAGGTCATTTGGGGTGGGACAAGACCTTTGACAGGCTTGTCACCCATTTTTATTGGCCCCAAATGAGGAAGGCCTCAGATGCGTTCTGCGGGACCTATCAGACCAGAGTGGCAAATCTGGGAAGAGGTGCAAGGCTCCACTTCAACCCTTTCCTGTTGTGAGCATCCCTTTTGTGCGGGAGGGCATTGCCATTTTGGGGCCTCTGGATCCCAAGACAGCCATGGGCAACATGTTTATCCTGGTCTTGTTGGACAATGCCACCCAGTACCCGGAGGCTATCCCTCTGAGGGCAGTGACTGCACTCGCTGTGGCCAGGGCACTCATGGGGATCTTTACCCATGTGGGAATCCCCAAAGAGGTGGTATCCGACAGAGGTACCAATATCATGTCACTGTACATGAAGGCTATGTGGAAGGCGTGTGTTCAGACAAGTTTACCATGCCTTACCACCCCAAAGGTAATTGGTTGGTTGAGAGGTTCAAACGTACCCGGAAGGGCATGATTATGGGTCTTTCATACCCATGAGGCATAAGTGAGATGTTTTGTTGCCATGCCTGTTGTTTGCCTACAGGGGGGTACCGCAGAAGGAGTTTGATGTCAGCCCTTTTGAACTTCTGTATAGGCACCCTGAGAAAGGGCCAACCAATTTGGGAAAGGAGGGCTAGGGGCAAGCTCCCAAGAAGCCCCCCCCACACCCCATGATGTATTCAGTAACATGCTGGCCTTCAGAAACCAGATAGCCCGCTTCTGGAAACTCGCTCAGGAGAATCTGGAAGCTAGCCAGGAGGATATGAAGCTTTGGTATGACGAGAATACCACACTGGTTGAATTCCAGGCTGGCCAGAAGGTGTGGGTGATGGCCCCGTGCTCTCCAAGACTGTTGGTCAGGGCCTTTTGAGGTGAAGGAGCGCAAGAGTGATGTCACCTACCTGGAGGACATGCAGACTTCTAGAAACCCTTTGAGGTTTCTGCACGTGAACTGCCTCAAGCTGCACTTTGAGAGGTCCGACTTGACCTTGCTCTTGGTCATGGATGATGGGTGGAAGAAGAGAGTGAACCTTTCCTAGACCTCCTGTCTGCCAAAGAGCAGGATGGGTCAGTGGAGGGTGTGAACCTCTCCACTATTCTGACCCTAGAGCAGCAGATGGACTGTCACCAGTTGCTGGGGCATTTTGCCTCTCGGTTCTTACTCACCCCTAGGGTCACCCATTGGTGCACCCATGACATTGATACTAGGGACAGTCTCTCCGTCAAGCACAAGTCTTACAGGGTGACTGACAGAGTGAGGAATAGCATCAAGGAGGACGTGCCTAAGATGCTGGAACTAGGGGTGATTGAGCATTCCAACAATCTTTGGTATAGTCCTGTGGTTCTGGTCCCCAAGGCTGCTCCACCTGGTGTCACTCCTGAAGTGAGGTTCTGTGTTGACTTTGGGGGCTCAATGTTGTCACAAGGACTGATGCCCACCCCATCCCCCGAGCTGATGAGCTCATCGACCAGTTGGGAGCTCCCAAGTTCCTCAGGACATTTGACCTAATGTCTAGGTGCTGGCAGATTGCCTTAACCAAGGGGGCCAAAGAGAGGTCAGCATTCTCAATGCCAGAGGGGCACTACCAGTTCCGGGTATGCCCTTTGGGTTGAATAATGTCCCTGCCACCTTCAAGAGGCTGGTCAACCAGGTCCTGGCTGACTTTGAGGACTTCAGTGTAGCTTACTCGGATGACACTGCAGTCTTTAGCTCTAGCTGGGAGGGCCATTTGTACCACCTCCAGGAGGTCTTGGAGGCCCTGCAGAGTGCAGGCCTCACTACAAAAGCCAGTAAGTGTCAGATAGGGTAGGGGTCTAAGGTGTACTTGGGACACCAGGTGGGGGGGCAGGTGGTGCCACGGAAGGCAAGGATTGACACTATTCTGACTTGGGCACCTCCCAAGAACCAGACAGAAGTGAGAGCCTTTTTAGGCCTCGCTGGTTATTACAGGAAATACATCAATGGGTATGGCACCATTGTTGCCCCCTTGACAGAGCTGACTTCCAGGAACCAGCCCCACAGGTGGTTTGGATAGAGGCAGTCCAGACTGCTTTTGACACCCTGAAGGAGGCCATATGCACTTTGCCCATGCTCAAGGCTCCTGACTTTTCCAAGGAATTTGTGATGCAGACAGATACCTCAGAGTATGGTATGGGAGACGTGCTCTCAAATCTAAATGAAGAGGCCCTATATCAACCAGTAGCCTTCATCAGTAGGAGGTTACTTTTCCAGGAACAGAGGTATTAGAGCAATAGAAAGGGAAGCTTTTACTGTGGTCTGGGCAATGAAAAAGCTGAGACCTTACTTGTTTGGGACTCACTTCCAGGTTCAGACAGACCACAGGCCCCTCAGGTGGCTGATGCAGATGAGGGGTGAGAATCCTAAACTGTTGAGGTGGTCCATCTCCCAACAGGGAATGGACTTTATGGTGGAACTCCGCCCTGGAACGGAACACGCCAACACTGATGGTCTGTCTGGGCTCTTCCACCTTTGTGAAGAGAACTCGCAAGGGGTTGGGTAGTTCTCCCCACTTTCAGCTGGCGGGATAAGTGTTAGACCTGTCAGCACATGGGGTGGTTTCCCCTGTACTTTTTTGTTTCTGACCTCCTGTTTTCGGTCCTGTGATGAATTTAGTTTTTGCTCGCTTTAGGGCTCTGAGCACTTTGCCACTGCTGACCATTGTTAAAGTGCAAGTGCTCTCTGTCTAAATTGGATTGGTGATTGTTTTTCTCCATGATGGGCATATTTGATTTACTAGTAAGTCCCTAGTAAAGTGCACCAGAGGTGCCCAGAGCCTGTAAATCAAAGGTTACTAGCGGGCCTGCACCACTGTTTGTGCTACCCACATGAGTAGCCACGGACATGTCTCAGACCTGCCACTGCAATGTCTGTGTGCAGCATTAAAAATGGCCAGTTCGACCTGGCATGTGCTCCCACCTGCCAGGCCCAAACCTTCCCTTTTACTATATGTAAGTCATCCCTAAGGTAGGCCCAAGGCAGGCCCATGGGCAAGGTGCAGTGTGTTTAAAAGGTAGGACATGTGCTACTGTGTTTCACATGTCCTGAAAGTGAAATCAAGCTAAAAACAATTCACTATTGCAAGGCCTATCTCTCCCATACAATGACATGGGGATTGCCTTGAACTATCTTTTAAGTGAATTTTCCCATTGGGAACAGATAAAGATTGGAGTTTGGGGTCTCTGAACTCTCAATTTAAAAAACAACATCTTATGGTAAAGAGGGTTCCAAGTTTGTAAGATTGAAAATGTCACTTTGAGAAAGTGGGCATTTTCTTGCATAACCATTCTGTGCCTCTGCCTGGCTGTGGAGTACACGTCTGGGTCATACTGACAGTTTGGCTGTCTAGACAGCCACACAAAGGGAGCTGAGGTGTGTCCTGCGTATCCTGATGAGTCTTCCTGGGCTAGAGTGGAGGGAGGAGCTGAATAGTGCTGTGCCTGTCCTTGCAGAAAGCAGTCTCCAACCCACTAGAGTGTGTCTGGGGCCAGGACAGGGAGAGGTATGGTCTTGTGCACTACAAAGACTCTCCTTTGAATCTTGCCTACTTCAAAGGCAGAAGTGAGCATACGTATTGGACTTCTGAACCCACAACTTTAGAACACATCTGGATCAAGAGGAGACTGTGCCAGGGAGAAGAGCTAGATGCTTGAGGAGGACCTGCCACTCTGTCTCTTGCTTTGCTGAGCTGGCCTGCTGCTGCTGCTTCTCCCCTGGGAGTGAAAGGACTAGACTTTACTTTCTACATTCTGCTTGTGAGTGAAACCACAAAGACAGTCACCCACGCCCTAGTCAGCAGCCGACTGGACTTCAGCAACGCACTCTATGCAGGAACCTCGGCCAAACTACAAACGAAAATGCAATCTATCCAAAACGCCTCCGTCCGACTCATCCTCGATGTCCCACTCCACAACCACATCTCTGCCCACATCAGAGACCTACACTGGCTACCCGTATTGAAGAGGATTACCTTCAAACTACTGACCCACGCACACAAAGCCCTCCACAGCACAGGTCCAGCCTACCTCAACGACAGACTCACCTTCCACACCCCTGTCTGCCAGCTCCGCTCAGCCAGCCTCGCCCTCGCCTCCGTCCCCCGCATTCGCCGCACCACCACCGGAGGAAGATCCTTCTCTCACCTCGCCGCCAAGACCTGGAACTCCCTACCGCTCCACCTAAGCCAGACCCAGGAGCTCCTGACTTTCAGGAAACACCTCAAGACTTGGCTATTCGACCAGTAGCTCCCCCCCCAGCGCCTCGAGACCCTGACGGGTGAATAGCGCACTTTATATATTCAAGATTGATTGATTGATTGATTGTGAAGTTTCTCCTAGGGTTTGGACTGAGCTTGCCTTCTGTTGTGAAGTCTCACGGACATCAAAGACTTCAACTGCCAGTGCCTGGGCTCTTCTGCTGAAAGTCCTGATTTGTTAAGTGGTGCCGCCAAATCCAGTCCCTGGGCCCTTAGAAGTGAAAGCTGGTACCTTGAGTGAAAATCCTCGCACCTGAGCCATTGCAGCAGAAAAACTGAAGCAGCGCCTTTACCGTGCTGAAAAACCGACACAGCGACTGCAAAATCAATGCAGCGCCTGCTTGTAGGAGGCTGGCCTGGCTTATAGTGGGTACCTTGTGGTACTTACACCTTGTGCCAGGTCCAGTTATCTCTTAATAGTAGATTAGAGGTGTTCTAGCAGTAGCTATAGCAGAGCAGCTTAGGCTGAACTAGGAGACATGCAAAGCTCCTACTATACCACTTATATCACTTAGCACTATATCATAAGAAACACGATACTCAGAGTTTTAAAAATAAAGGTACTTTATTTTATGACAATATGCCAAAAGTATCTCAGAGGATATACTCCCTTAGGAGGTAAGTATAACACACAAAATATACACACAAACCAAAATCAGGTAAGTAAAACACTTAGAAAAGTAGAGTGCAAACACTGTAGAACACAATAGAAAGCAACAGGAGACAATAGGCCTAGGGGCAACACAACCCATATACTCCAAAAGTGGAATGCGTACCATGTATGGACCCCAGGCCTAGTGTAGTGTGTAGAGGGTCACTGGTAATGTAAGAAAACATTAAGGGTGTCCAAGATACCCCACTCCAAGACCCTGAAAAGTAGGAGTAAAGTTACCCTATTACCCCAGAAAGACAGTAAAGTCGAGATAGGGGATTCTGCAAAGACAACAACTGACTGCAAAGCAATGAAGACAGATTCCTGGACCTGAGGACCTGCAAAGGAAAGGGACCAAGTCCAAGAGTCACGAAAGTGTCCAGGGGGGGGCAGGAGCCGACTAAACCCAGGATGAAGGTGCAAAAGGGCTGCTTTGGGTGGAAGAAGCCAAAGATTCTGCAACAACGGAAGGTGCCAGGAACTTCTACTTTGGTCGGAAGATGTCCACGGCATGCCGGAGGACGTAGAGTTGTTTTCATGCAGAAAGACTGCAAACAAACCTTGCTAGCTGCAAGAGTCACGGTTGAGGATTTTGGGTGCTGCAAGAGCCCAGGAAGGATCAGGAGGTTGCCCCTTGGAGGAGGAGACAGAGAGGTCGCTCAGCAACAGAGAGAGCCCACTCAGAAGCAGGCAGCACCAGCAGAAGCACCTGAACATGTGTTCAGAAGATCTGAGCGTGGTGGTCATCTCAGCACAACAAAAGAGGGCCCCTCAAAGTCGGAGTCCAACTCAGCGAGTTGGGCAATGCAGGACGGAGTGCTGGGGACCTGGGCTATGCTGTGCACAAAGGAAGTCTTGCAAAAGTGCACAGAAGCCCTAGCAGCTGCAGTTCACGCAGTACACAAGATTACTGTCTGACGTGGGAAGGCTAGGACTTAGCTCCACCAAATTTGGACAGAAGGGCCACTGGACTGTCGGGGACACTTGAAACCAGTTCCTGTGTTCCAGGGACCACGCTCATCAAGATGAGAGGGAACCCAGGGGACCAGTGATGCAGAAGTTTGGTGCCTGTGTTAGCAGGGGGAAGATTTAGTCAACCCACAGGAGATTTCTTCTTGCCTTCCAGTGCAGGGTGAAGACAGACAGCCCTCAGAACATGCACCACCAGGAAACAGTCGAGAAAGCCGGCAGTATGAGGTGCTACAATGTTGCTGGTAGTCTTCTTGCTACTTTGTTGCGGTTTTGCAGGCGTCCTGGAGCAGTCAGCGGTCGATCCTTGGCAGAAGTTGAAGAGGGAAGTGCAGAGGAACTCTGGTGAGCTCTTGCATTCGTTATCTGATGAGAAACCCACAGTAGAGACCCTAAATAGCCCTCAGAGGAGGATTGGATACAGAGAGAGGTAAGCACCTATCAGGAGGGGTCTCTGACGTCACCTGCTGGCACTGGCCACTCAGAGGTGTCCATTGTGCCCTCACACCTCTGCATTCAAGATGGCAGAGGTCTGGGACACACTGGAGGAGCTCTGGGCATCTCCCCTTGGTCACTCCCCTTTCCTTTGTCTAGTTTCGCGCCAGAGCAGGGCTGGGGGGATCCCTGAACCAGTGTAGACTGGCTTATGCAAGGAGGGCACCATCTGTGCCCTTCAAAGCATTTCCAGAGGCCAGGAGAAGCTACTCCTCTCAGGCCCTTAACACCTATTTCCAAAGGGAGAGGGTGTAACACCCTCTCTCAGAGGAAATCCTTTGTTCTGCCGTCCTGGGACTGGGCTGCCCAGGCCCCACGGGGGCAGAAACCTGTCTGAGGGTTGGCAGCAGCGGTAGCTGCAGAGAAAACCCCAAAGAGTTAGTTTGGCAGTGCCCGGGCTCTATGCTGGAGCCCCAGGATGCTTGGAATTATCCCCCCAATACCAGAACCAATTCCATGATCCTAGACATGTTACATGGCCATGTTCGGAGTTACCATTGTGAAGCTACACATACGTATTGACCTACACGTAGTTCACGCGTGTAATGGTGTCCCCGCACTCACAAAGTCCGGGAAATTTGCCCTGAACAATGTGGGGGCACCTTGGCTAGTGCCAGGGTGCCATCACACTAAGTAACTTTGCACCTAACCTTCACTAAGTGAAGGTTAGACATATAGATGACTTATAAGTTACTTAAGTGCAATGTAAAATGGCTGTGAAATAACGTGGACGTTATTTCACTCAGGCTGCAGTGGCAGTCCTGTGTTAGAATTGTCTGAGCTCCTTATGGGTGACAAAAGAAATGCTGCAGCCCATAGGGATCTCCTGGAACCCCAATACCCTGGGTACCTAGGTACCATATACTAGGAAATGATAAGAGTGTTCCATTATGCCAATCAGAATTGTTAAAATGAGTCACTAGCCTGCAGTGACAATTTTAAAAGCAGAGAGAGCATAAACACTGAGGTTCTGGTTAGCAGAGCCTCAGTGGTGCAGTTAGGCACCACACAGGGACCACATATAGGACACAAACTTATGAGCACTGGGGTCCTGGCCAACAGGATCCCAGTGACACATATCAAACACAATGACATGATAGGGTTTCCACTATGAGCACTGGGTCCCTGGCTAGCAGGATCCCAGTGAGACAGTAAAAACACCCTGACATATACTCACAAACAGGCCAAAAGTGGGGGTAACAAGGCTAGAAAGAGGCTACCTTCCTACACTGCTTCAGCACAAATCCATTGTTGCTAAGTATCCAGATTCTCACGCATCATCCCTGGGCTTCAAATCTTCAACATCACTGCACGGACCAAAGGCTGTGTGTCCATAAATCAACGTATCATTTTCCTGTGGGGAAAGAAACAACGCATTGCATGCCCGGCGGGGAAAAATCAACGCACTGCCTCACTTGCGGATAAGGAATGGACGCATTGCTTGCTTTTCTGTTGCATCATCTCCTTTGCAGCTGTATTTTTTATGCTTACCAGGTACTTTGTGCTAAAAAAACACAACCATTGACTTTTATGGATTAAGACTCTTTTAACTTTAAAAAGTAATATATTCTCTTGTGTATGTTGGATTTTTGTTGTTTTTATCTGTTCTTTCTAAACTGGTGTGGAGTCTTCTTGTGGTGTTATCACTGTGCTACTGTATGTGTTTGTGCAAATACCTTACACATTGTCTCTGAGATAAGCCTTACTGCTTGTGCCAAGCTACCAAAGGGGTGAGCAGGGGTTATCTTAGGTGTGTGACCCCTTAATCTGACTAGAGTGAGGGTCGCTACTTGGAAAGAGTGTAAACTGACTGCCAAAAAGAGAGCCCATTTCTAACAGCGATGTATTGCCAGCGCGCTGTAGAGGGAATCCCAAAGGATGACTGAATCGGTGGGAAGTACATAAGGCCATTCTCATCAAACAGGTAACCTTTCCAGTTGCAATTGGCCTCCTGCCATGCAGCGAATGTAGCACCACCCTGCACCGGGGGGGGGGAGTCTGAATTTCTTATTTTCCTTATTGGTGCCAGTGGGGACAGAGGAGTGGAGAGGCCTTATCGAAATTGCACTGTGTCCCACACTTCCACTGTGACGTGCACTAATAGGGAGATATACACTCCTACAGGTTGATATTGTTTTGGCAGCTGGCACCTTCCAAATCGGGATGCCCACCACCCCTTAATAAATGAAGCACCAATAATTTTTGGTGGTTGGTCGAGACCATTCCACCATGTAGTGCAGCTGTGTTGCCTGATAACAGCATTCTAAATTAGTGGCACCAAGGCCTCCCTCTGCTTATGAAAAGTATGCTTGCCTCCCAAATAAAATCCCAGATTAGGGATAGCAACTTATTGAGCATCTGCGAAGGAGGCTGAAGGGGCACCGTTTGTATTACATACTGGATTTTCGGTAAGAGTGTCATCTTGATCACCACCATGTGGCCCAGCCAGCCGAGACCATGACTCTTTCCTCTGGAGAGGTCTGTCCGGGTAAGTGCCAGAAGGCTCTTGTAGTTACGAGCCACTGTACGGTCTGGTGTAGAATGCATTTGAAGGCCTAAATAGATGATTCCCTGAGTGACCCATGTAAATGGGAAGTCAGATGAAAGTTGTATCTGGATAGCCTCCGAAAGGGTCAAATTGAGTATGGATGATTTCTGAAGGTTAGTCTTGAAGCCAGATGTTCTTCCAAAGGCCTCCAGTTCCTCCACCACCTGCAGAGACATACTCGGGTCAGACAGTGTCAGAAGAATATCATAGGCGTATAGCTTAATTTTATGATCCCTGCCCCCCATGCAGATGCCCTCAATTTGTGGATGATTGTGTATCCGTTCAGCAAATGGCTCCATATAAAGGCGAAACAACAAACATGGCACGGGGGACCTCTGTCAGGTTCCTTGAGTGATGGGAAAGGACCTAGACAAGATCCCATTGACCAGTACCCTGGCTTTGGCTGAGGCACAACACTAAACCCATTGGCAAAACCGTTGTCCCAGGCCCAAGCACATTAGATCAGCATGGAGATGTGGCCAGTGGATCCGATCAAAGGCCTTTTCTGCGTCAGTGAACAGGAGAAGGGCCAGGATGTGAGAGTGCTGCATCTTGTCCAGGAGGTAACAGACTTGTTTTGTTTTATCACTACATCCCCTCTCTGGGATGAATCCAGTTTGGCCCAGATTCACAATGCACTGCATATAGCGAGCTAATCTATGTGCCAAGGATGCCTGTGAAAATTTTGGTGTCAACATTTAGTAAGGAGATCGGACTATATGAGTTGCATTATTTAAGGTCTTTGCCTGCCTTGGGGATCACTGTGATAGTGGCAAGTTGCATTGAGTCCATCAGTGTACCGCTGGCACTAAACGCATTGTAGTCAAACAAGTACAGTTGCCAGTACTGAGCCAAAAGCTTTATAGAATTCAGCACTGTATCCGCCCTGCCCAGGGGCTTCATTCGGTTGCAAATGTTGTATGGCCATGAGGACCACATTTGGGGTGATATCTCTGTCTAGGTAGGGGACAGCAGCCTGTGGGATGCCAGTTAACGGGCTGCAGACAGCTAGGTACTAATATTGCCTGCTGGAAGAGCCTCAGCTGATCAGAGGGTACTGAAGAATCGTTCAAACTCATGGGCAATTCACTCATCCTGGCACAGAGGGGTGCCATCAGAGCCCATTAGTACACTTACCCTGTGGTCCACTGTGTGGACACACAGGTGGTAGGCCAGCAGACGACCCGCCTTGTTCCCCTGCATAGTATCTTTGTTTTGTTTGGAGAGTTGCATATTATGCCCTATTCGTGTCCAGAGCTTTCAGTTGTTTCCAGGCCATGGTCAACTGACAGCGTATTGCTAGCGAGCCAGAGTGTTTCGTAAAAGTTCAAGATTGTGCACCTTAGTTTCTAGTTGGGTGCTTAAGTCACATCTTTGTTTGTTAAAACGGGCAGCAATAGCAATGAATTGGCCTTGCAAGACTGCCTTCAAGGTCTCCCACAGAAGTGAGATGGACATTGTCGCTGTGTCGTTAGTCTCTATGAAGGTAGAAATAGCAGCCATGATTTCGGTAATTATAGAGTTCCAGGTGAGGAGTCCTGTGTTAAGGCACCAAGTCCACAAAGGCAGGAGGACAATAGGGAAAAGTGTAGCAAAGGGTAACTGGGAAGTGATCAGACAGGGCTGCTGTGCGAATCTCCACCACCATCGTCACCTATGTGATACAAGGGGAGGTAAGAAAGAGATTGATACAGGTGTACGTCTGGTGTGCCACTGAGAAGTATAGCTCAAGTCCATCGGGTGTGTGAGTAGTCACATGTCCATCAGGTCCACGTCTATCAGACACGGCCAAAAGGCAAGCGCAAGAGCTCCCGTTTATCCAGGTCAGTGGAGTGATCTGTCTCGCTGCGCTTCCATTACTGTATTAAAGTCCCCACCTATAATAATATCTATGCCTGGCATGGACAACACCCACCCCACACCATCCTGTAAAAAGGCTTCTTGATGGTCATTGGAGGCATAAATACTCACCAGTGTGAACCCATGTCCTTTCAGATCTATCTGTAGAGCTAAAAGCCTGCCCAGCAATTCAGTATGGATCGGAGTCACTCGCCCTGGAAAATGGATTGCCAACTGGATCGCAACCTCAGCCTTCTTCGCTGCCCCAGAGTAAAATTGTTGGCGGTCAAACCGTTAGGAGCTTAAGTGTTTCCAGTCAGTTTTAAGCAAGTGTCTCTTGCAAGAGACAGATGTCACATTTCGTAACCTTAAGAAAGGACAACAGGGCCAGGCTGTTTACTGGAGCATTATGGCCACCCAAAGGAGAGACCCTAAATAGACCTGAAAGGGGGACTGGTCAGCTAAACAGGTAAACACCTATCAGGGGAGGGCTCTGACATCACCTGTTGGCACTGGCCACTCAGGTGCTCCCAGAGTTCCCTGACAACTTGGAATCCAAGATGGCAAAACCCAGGGGGCCTCTGGAGGAGCTCTGAGCACCACCCCTAGGGTTGTGATGGACAGGGGAGTGGTCACTCCCCTTTCCTTTGCCCAGTTTTGTGCCAGAGCAGGGACTGAGGGTCCCTGAAACGGTGTAGCCTGGATTATGCAAGGAGGGCACCAATTGTGCTCTTCAAAGCATTTCCAGTGGCTTGGGGAGGCTGCGCATCCCAAGCCTGTGACACCTATTTATAGAGGGAGAGGGTGTAACACCCCTCTCCCAAAAGAAATCCTTTGTTCTGCCTTCCTGGGCTTGAACTGCTCAAGCAACAGGAGGGCAGAAACCTGTCTGAGAGGTGGCAGCAGCTGGGGCTTTCTGGAAAACCTCAAAACCTCAGAAGGCTGGAATGGCAACACTGGGGGTCCTCTAAGGAGCCCCCAGAGTGCATGGAATCATACAACCAATGCTTGCAAAAGCCTTGGGGTATGATTCCAACATGTTTGATACCAAACATGCCTATGTTCGGAGTTACGATTATGTAGCTAGACATAGGTTGTGACCTATGTCCAGTATACACGTAAAATGGCGTCCCTACACTCACGAAGTCTGGGAAAATGGTCTTGGAGGCCGTGGGGGCACCTCTGCTAGTGCAGGGGTGCTCTCACACACAGGTACTCTGCACCCTGCCCTCAGGGCTGGAGGGCCTGCTATAGGGGTGACTTATAAGTGACATGCTGCAGTGTAAATGGCAGTGAAAGGGTGCATGCACCTTTTCACGCAGGCTGCAATGGCAGTCCTGCAGAAGCCTTTGCGTAGGCTCCCTATGGGTGCCAAAATATATGTTGCTGCCCATAGGGATCCCCTTGAACACCAATGCCCTGGGTACCTAAGTACCATATACTAGGGACTTATAAGGGGGAACCAGTATGACAATTGTGGATGAAATAATGGGTTACCAGTATGCAACAACAACATTTAGTGGAGAAAGAGCATAATCACTGGGGTCCTGGTTAGCTGGATCCCAGTGAACACAGTCAAGCACACTGACATCAGGCAGAAAATGGGGTAACCATGGCAAAAAGAGGGTACTTTCCAACAGATCTTGATATAGCCACAGTTTTAGTCCCTTAAACTCTATGGCAGATTTATCTCGTTCTGCAGCCATAATTGTCTCTTTTTGCCTGTAATAGTGAAGGCGTGTGAAAATGTCTTGGGCTTGACCAGGTGAGGTGGCTGGACATCCTGCCCGATGGGTGTGATTGAGGATGATCTCTTGGTCTGCGAGTGCCGGGGTCACATAGTGAAAAGGGTGAAACTGTTTGCAATGGGACCACTTTGATGCTTAAATTCGAGCACCAGGACAGGTTCTCAAGTTCCTCCAACTGATAACAAAGTTCCTGATTTCTGTCTCGCAGATCCAAAAGCTCCCAGCAGTGAACATCCAATTCCTCCTCCTGAGAGTCATGGGTTTGCTCTCAGGAGTTTACGTGGGGGCCCAGGTTGCCAATCTCACAGCGGAGATCTTTCACCTCCGTGGCAAATGTCTTGTTTGAGGGTCGCAAAGTATTCACATAGAACTCTAAATAGATGCTCCAAGAAGGTCCTTGTGACAGGGGCCTGATCAAAGAGTGAGGCAGCAGCTGATTGCCCTCAGAAGTTGGTAGAGATGGAGGTGCCTCACTAACTTTAATTTCTTCCTTTGCATCTTGTGGAACAAGTCGTTTAAGGAGGCATCTTTTTTAGCATTGCACTGGAAGGACATGGCGTCATGAGCCCTGCGCTGCATGGGAGACAAGATAGAGGTGTCAAACATGTGAGCACTGGGAGAGCTAGTATGCCTTATGAGGGCCTTACTGTTATAAGCCTCACTCTTTCCAAGTCGAGGCAACTTGGGTATAGAAAAGCAGAAGAGTAGAGTCGCTTTTGCCAAGCAGAAGCCTAGAAGTAGGCTCCGGGAGGTAGCTTTACAGTTGTTGACCTGTTGTGGGCCTGCTGTTCAGGGCCACTGAATTTGCTTCAGGGGCCACATGAGCAGACAAGCTCAGCCAACTCTTCTGGAGGGTGGTATGTCAGCAAAGCGGTACTGATGACCTTTTAGATCCACAAATCCCTCCAGCTCAACCAAGCAGCGTTCACACAGGGTGTGCCGGGTATATCCATGCAGTAGGTATTCGGTATGGGGACCGCACTGAGGGGGGGGTGAAACTAGCTCAGCAGCAGGACGGGCCGGGCCAATGACAAGGAGGTCCGCAGAAGGTCTTCACTTGAGGGACCCTTGTCCTACACTACCCCTGTGCACTCAAACACTCCAACGATGGGTGGCAGACTTGAGGTGGAATGTCAGCATTGCCCAGGATTAACGTATTCAGCCGAGCCTAGGACCTGGTGTCTTCCCGGTGACCCTGTGTGGGTGAGGGGTTCCAGAAAAGGCAGGGGCCAGGTAGCAGGATGGGGCAGCCCTGCTGTGGGAGGGGGCCACAGAAGGCCAGCAGAAGGTCCATTACAGTCGGACCCTCATCCCCCTACCTGCCACAATGTGTCGGACCGGTCCAGGGTGCAGGCCGCAGACATAAGCCGATGTCGTCTGAATGCCCTCGCAGCCCAGGAAGTCATAAGGGGACAACAGGGGAACACAGGGGGGAAGCGCAAACAGCTGCAACTCACCCGATGTCCCCAAGGCTCAGCAGACAAGACTGGGACTACCATACAATGTCCTCACAGCCGGGATCAAGGGTTAGGGCCTGTAGTGCCGGCCATCTTGTCTGGGCTGTGTGTCTGCCTATGGATCTGGTGCCTCCGTGGGTGACTGCGTGACCTCAACCGTCCTCGGATCGCTGGCAACGATAAGCGGACTGTTCCTATGTAGGCAGCAGCAGAGGGAGTACTGGAGTAGGTCAGTATGCACTCCGATTGTGAAGAGTGCAGTGGAGTTCTGAGGAAACACACCTACAGGCACACCATCTTGGACACACCCCCATGCATTTAGTTTAAAAGGCAGTGCTTAATTTGTGCTTGTTGTTTCCGGTGCTGAGCACCGGCACTTATTTGTGAGGGCCGGGCTTATTCTTATGCCTCAAGCATTTGCTGCGAGCAAAAGACACATATGGGAAAGACGGAAGAAGGAAAAAATAAAAAGCGTCATAAAGGGAGAAAGTAGAAAGTTGCAGGATGAGCTGAAGGGGCAGGGGTAGCCGTAAATGGATTGAAGAGGCCCGAGATAGCTTCAGGATTACGCTGCCTCAGTATTCAGTGCTGGCAGATTTAATTACAGCAGCCTCTTGTTTAAGAGAAGGGCTTTGAGCACCGGCATCTCTTTATTTACAATATAAGCACTGTGAAAAGGCTATATCACAACCCATGACATCAGCAGGGTCATGGGTTGTCAGATATCACTTTCTGTAAGTGCATGAATAATTCTGCGGATTTTTGCTGTTCAATGTGTTAACTTTTTTTCTATTTCCTGAAAGGGACAATGCATTTATGCTAAGAACCAGGGTATCTCTTCCAGTTTCACCAATTTCTGATCATTCGTACCCTCTTAACATGCTGAATTGTTCACAGTATTTGTCTCCATGAACCCACCCATCACAAACAGCAACTATATCCTCACTGGAGACTTGATAGCTTGAAAGGTATGCATGCATCTTTAAAATGCATCACGTGCTCTCATCTAGTCAGAATATCTGAAATCAGAACATCAGCAAGCCGTGACCCATTACATACCCGGCCTGCCTATCGCTATGTTCTTTCTAACCTCTGCCCTTCAGTAGCATCAGGGGTCATTAGAGCTCTATCGCTCCACTAGTGAAACATTCCCTGGACCCTGCTAATCAGTAAAGCAGGCAATTCTTTTTCATGACACCACAAACATACCAATATCTCTAGGGAGGCCCTTACATAGTGTGCGAAAGTCATCCTTTTGCCCTGATCACCCTGACTTTTAGACTGACTCTGGTGGTCACTGACTCTGATTGTGCCATGGGCTCTGCTAACCGGGCACAGGCCCAGTGCTCTGTGTAAAAGGAATATGCAAATTAGGCCTAAATAAATTGGCAATCACAGCCTACCTATAAGTCCCTAATATATAATAGGGCAGGGAGGATAAGAGACCCAGTGGATTAAATGCAGTCTAGTGTGCACAACTGTAGTACCTGCTCTCATTTTAAAGGCAACCCTGATTTGGAGGCTACTTTTAAAAGTAAATTATATGCAAATTAGACTTTGGAATTAAAAGAACTTCCAAAGTCTCAAACTACCTTATTTGTACATATGTCACCCTTAAGGCCTCCCCTAAATGCCCTCAGGGTAGGGGGCCTTATTACTATAAGCAGGGACATTTTAAAAGAGGTGTTATATGCCCCGGGGAGGGAAAAACTGCCAATTTTGATTTCCCTATTGTAGTAGAGTAGCTCCATAGGCTAACATTGGAAAACTTTATTAAAGTATAACTTTCGCTAGAAATGGGCTACAATTTCCATTCTTGGACTCAAAATTATAGAATAAATCAAACAATTTGCAACTGTTAGATTTATTATAACTATCACAGGAAAGAAGTTATAGAACTTTATGTTCTGTAAGCCAAAATCCAGCTCTGCAGTTACTCTTCTCTGTGTGGCCAGCCTCTGCCAGGCTAGGCCAAGCTGCCTTAATGAGGTGTGAAGTGGTCTGCATTGAGACAATGGGATATCTAGTGGGTTGAGATCTGCAAGCAGGAATGGGGCTGGGTAGCCAAACTAATCTTCTAAGGGAACATGGCACTTAGGACAGGACACAGGCTCACCCCCACATCCTGCCACTCCAGCCAGGCGAGAGCCCCAGTAATGAGATTAGCAGATGGACTGGAGAAGGAATGTTTAGGAAGAAAACCACACCAGTGGGATGGCTTAGCCAGCACTTCAAGCCAAGAAGGGATTTCCTCCATCTTGGATTTCCAAAGAATAGTACTTCCTGGGATTGATTTTTCGTCAGGTTTTGCAGGATGTGGTCACCCAAGGGGTTCCCCCCTGCTTGCCAGCCCAGGAACACTGGATAACTATGGGAAAATTGCCTGGCAACTCAGAACACTGCCTGAACTACAATCAGAAGAAGGTCTGTCCTGCTAGAACCCTGGTCTGCACCCCAAAGGGCTGCACTCTGCATGACTGCATCTGCTGCACACTGAGGAAATACAGCTCTAAGGTTTTTGCCTGGCTTCAAGAGAGGGAAAGATTGGACTTCCTGACAGCAACAGGTTAAAAGAGCTTCACCTGCATCATTTTCACCAAGGAGGACCCAGCTGACCACTTTCAGCTGGACTTTTGAGTCGCAGCATAACAAGGACCCTCTCAGGCCTGCTAGTTCCTTGGACTGGAGTTGTGGACCTCTGGAGATCCAAAGGAGGACTTCTGGAAGGAGATCCAGATGTTTGGAGAAAATTGGAGAACTTTTGGTAAAAAGCTCCATAAGTTGACCGACCCACCGACGAGAGTTAAGCCGCCAACGTCGAACCGCAACTCAGCCTGAATTTCTGGTTCGTCCTGCTGAAGCGCTGGAGCTTTTCCCCATCATTGAAACTTCTAGGAGTTGACTGGGAGCCCGCGCTGAGCCAAGCCGACGGCATTGCATCAATACCTGGCCTGACTAGGAACCTCGCCAAATGACGAGAGAAAAAGCTCCAGAAAAACGACTAAGTCCGAAGGCAAAACTTTGACTGAGGCCTTCTGCTCAGTGTATCCGAGAATGGCTCCATCACAGTCAGCTTCAATTTGTGACTTGGTCCTGGTCAAGTACAACCAGATGTCCCTGGCTGCCGATATTGGCTTTTAAGTACTAGAAAGCACATTTTTTTTATTTATTCTTTAAAAATGCATATCTTTGGTTCCTTACATCTGAATTTTTGTCGTTTTGGTGTCATTTTAAAGATAAAAAATATTTCCTATTTTAATAAATCTGTTTTGGATTTTTATTGAGTTTTGTGACTTACTTGTTTAAGCTGTTGGTGTTTTTAAATGATTTACACACCTGTCTCCTCAGTTAAGCCTGTCTGCTAGTTGCCAATTACCAGGGGTCGAGCAAAGCATCAATTTAATGACACTCTGACTGAGCCTTACATTGTGATTGTGGCCTTATTACTAGTGGTAGGTCACCTACTTAACACTACTAATAACTCACTTTTCAATACATAGTTTCAAAATTATATAATAATCAAGCCACATTCACTCCAAAAATGCTACAGCCAGGTAAAGAATCAAAATATCTGAAAGGGCAGTATCTGGCTTCCAGTGATAGGCGAATGTTCTAATCTCTAGGTAAACAGAACACTCATGAAGCGGATTCAATGTTGTGTATTTTGTCTTGTACCTCTTTTAAGGTGAAAAGGCACATAGTCCAGAGCTTACTTTTTGTGTACGCAACAATAAGAAGGATTGATCCACTGTTTGCATAAAAACAACAATCGTATTCACATTTAAGCTTCTTCTTTCCTTTCAACGCCTCACACCAAAATGTTCCACACCGTCCTTTACACAGCACAGAACATCATTAAATAAAGTAACGTAATATAACATACCTTTCAAAACCATGATAGCATAAAATTACCTAACATTACAAAAAAGAAGACATCCTAGCATACCTATATATCCTACCTAAACACATAATATCATATAAAGATGCCTCAAAACCTGACACTATTTAACAATATTTAACTAGGTGCTTTAACATAGCACATCTACTTAACAACAGATGACATCACAACACGTTACATGGCATAACATGCCTCCCTCCAACCCTTTTCATATTGTCACCCTCCCTGCTAAGCGTAATATATCTTCACCATATATTATGTATCCAGCCTGCACCAGATCCTCATCTGAGCGCCTACTTGGCTCTAGTTGACACTCAATTATCAAGACAGTGGCACAAACCTCCATTCACATTCAATGAGCCCTATCAGGAGCACTCGCTTCTAGTACTTCTCTGTGCCTTAAAATGCAATCCTTTCCTCGCCCTAGTCATGCTGTCTCTGGCTAGAGGCTGTTGTCTTACTTCTTCAGGTGCCTTATGGCCGAGGGTGCAGGTGCTGCAGACAGATTTGAAGAATATTGGCATTTGAGGAGAAGGCCATACACAAAGTGTTGGGAACGGTATGTCCCTGCTTGTTTTACAGACCTATAGTCTGCTATGAATATTTCAAATGTGTTGTTCACCGGTGTCCTGATTTTTTATGCCCAGTGCATGGCAGTCATGTTCAAGCTGAGGCCTGGGCTGTTTGAGTGGCTCTTAGACTGAAAGTCTGGCTTTGCCATCTAGCGGTGGGCACCAGGCATGCCTTCCTTGGACACAGGACACAATCATCGAGTGGTGGAGGCAGCATAATGTTTTTCTGATCTGTAATTTGCTTTTTTTT
The DNA here is from genome assembly GCF_031143425.1 of Pleurodeles waltl. Lineage (NCBI taxonomy): Eukaryota > Metazoa > Chordata > Amphibia > Caudata > Salamandridae > Pleurodeles > Pleurodeles waltl. The sequence goes on from NC_090448.1 coordinate 708,265,291, forward strand.
TTGAAGAGTGGGGCATCTACTGGCCTTACTCTGGTAAAATTCTGCAACCATGATGTGTCCTGGCCTTGCACTGTAATCCATGAGTGGGTGGTGTGTGTGTGTGCACGGAGTATATATGGTAACTGGTAGTGCACCTCCATGTTAAACGCATATATGTGAATCCAAAGACAGTGTATTCCATTTTAATCTGTGGTATATCATGACTTCAGATGGAGGCTGACGGATAAACTCCCCAGACCTCAAAGAATATCGCTGGCATTCCTCAGGATTGGGTTTAGGTTCAGACAAAAAGCTGTTGGAGAATAGATGCAGGACAGCTTTAGTTATACAGCAGTGTCATTTTAGAAACAACCTCCTCTTCTAGAGCACTATCATGTGATTTGATGGAGGCTATGGGAGGTGGACAGCCATCTCCTTTGTTATGCAGAGGGAAATATCCAGATAGGGCCTGTCTCTTTGTTTCTTCCCGAGGTGCACTCACAAAGGTTGATGCCTGCAGAGCACAATGTTTTCATGCATGTTCAGGATTATGTTTTTGGGTCTAGTTTGAGACACTCTTTTCACTGAAGATTCTTAAAACCATTGTTGGAGCAGATATGCTAATATGAGAATATGCTAATGACTTGTGTATGCATACTAATGAAAAGAACGATATTAATAAATGAAATAACGTGTAATGTGCAAAATGTGCACACAGGAAGTGGTCACCATCTGTGCTAAAAGTACTAAATACTGTGAAATGTTTAAAGTTTGTATTAATATATCATAATTAACTATATAATCTATGTTTCGTAATGCCATATGTTCTTAGCTTAGCCAGAGGCCTAGTCAGCTCTAGGCCTTGCCTGCTTAAACATGGAGAAGCGATGAGCTGCCACAGACTGGAACTGGAGAGAAGAACCTTGAACTGTACGGAGTTCAACTATGAGCTCCACTAAGCGAAAAATGCAAACTCACGAGCGGACAGGAGACGTTCAGAACAAATTGATACAATTATGTGTAGAGTAGGCTAAATGTACTTTCCTAGGACTTGAACAATGGAGCTACAGACTAAGAGCTGGGAGCAGCAATTATGTTACCTGAAGAACCGGATGATGTTCTCATCGACAGAAGAATCAATCATGTTAAAGGAACCTGACTCTCAAAATAACATGGACAAGTGGTAAACAAAAATTATAGGTTAGAGTCATAACCCCTGATAAGGTTGACCAATGGGCAATTTGTGGGACGGTCTTGGAGACCATAATAAAAAGTCATGAGATGAAGGGAAAAATCAGAACGGAGGGGCATAAGTTAAGGATGCCAGGAGACGCTGTCTGAAGAGCAGAAAACTTGGGCTTGTTTCTGTGAGCCTGAGCCTTGCTAATGACTAGTGACCCGGAGACGAAGTCTGACTCGTTGCTGATCTATCTTGGATAGGTAGCTATAACCTGACTGACTAATGAATGCTTTTCTTTCTTGGTACCAACTGTGCTGTTTAAAACGTTTTCTCTTTTAGATAAATAATTTCCAAATTAATGATTTTGGACTAAATTGTTTTAGCATGAAGACCCACATGCTGATGCTAATTCGGAGATAGGTAGGCTGACAAGGGTGACTTAGACTGACTGACTTATGTTGCTGAATCATTCGATTATTATGAATTGCTATTTGCTTGTTTAACGTTGATTGCATATTAACAAGTGATGAGAATTTATGGCTTATGTTGGTAATAAAGTAAATTGGTAATCATGATATGGTTGAATAAAAGTTTTATGAATAGAGTTGTAACTAATAGGGAATAAACAGAACTAACCTTTATATGAGTCATGGTGGTTTTTCTAACTAGATTAGTTCATGGATATCTGAGGTGATCACTTATTGAATTATAGAAGTTTCCTTTTACTCGCTATACTTGAATCGGATACCCTGTGCGATCCAAAAGATTCATCGACCTATAGGCGCCCCTTTGTAAGTTTACTTACTAAGGACAAGGCGCGCTTGCAGTTTTGGTAGCAGAGGATGGTTAGTTTCCTTAGGGAACGAGTTAAGTAGCGAGTAAAGGTTATGGTGGTACTTTAAATTTGAGCATAGTTGTTTTGATTTCATGAGGTTTGAATTTTGTTTTTCTGAATTGACAATGGTATCAAAGATGATGTTCCCTTAAGCCCAGAAATGACTTTCCCAGATCCTGAATCCCGTGAGTAAGGTTGGGTATGTTGCCAGCGTATTTGAGATAGTATGAGAGTGGTAGAATTGCGCTTGCCTGAGCTTAAGCAGATCGCAGGTGAATTGTGATGTATGTGAGGTAAACAGTAGGGAGTTTGCGTACTTCAGTTTAGAGTTAGTAGGAGTCTGCGTACTCCTAAAAGGTGTGTGAGTAGGGAAGTCGTCGAACTTCACATGTGTGTAGCGCTTGGTGCTCAAAAATTGCCCCCACGGTTGTTGGTGATGTACGGACTCTGCGTGGTCTAAGACCCCGGAGTATATTGACAAGTGTAGGAGACACTTGGGTATATGTTGTAATGTGCCTGGTTTAATAGGTTGATCAGGTGTGGTCAACAAGTCTGAATGAACGTACGTTGAATTAAAGAAGCTTCGACAAAGATTTGACAAGTCCTATGTGCACCAAGACAGACCCTAAGATCAGTTGAGAGTAAAGTTTGTGGGTAGAATTTTTTTTGCGGATATGGGGGACTGACAAAGAAGAATAGCTAAGGTGCCAGAGTGCGCTTTCAGTGAAAATCTGTAAGGTCCCTGAAGCGATTGTGTCCCTTCCTGTAGTAAACCAGCGGATTTATTTTAGGTATTATTTGATGAAGACGCTCGCAATATAAATCCATTAGTCGGATGAATTTGAGTTGAGGAGGTTGAAGCCGCAAGACTTTGTCAGCCGCTGTGTGTTAGTGTGACGTCAGTGTGGGCCGCGCTGGGATAGGTTGGATATTGAGAAGAGCCGCGACCGGATTGGCAGCCGTCCGTGAGAGGCAATTGGTTGAGCGAACGGGTGAAGGGAATCTTGGGAGTAAAAGTCATTTCACTTATTGAATTGTAATACATAAAACAGGCAAAATGAAGTTTTTCAAGGCTTTTAGGAGTGCAATGAAAGGTGAATCTTACATTAAGGCTTCAGTAGGGGAACCAACCCCCCGGAGGATAGTCCAGCATATCTCGTAATGACAGAAAAGGGTATAGCTTCTTGTCTTTGGTTAAAACAATGGAGTGCATTGACTAAGAATCAAGGAACCTTAGCATTTCTAGAGCTTGGAACATTTAATTTAAGGGTTCTAGACCAGTTGAGATTATCTTTGTATGACGTGAGACCGTTACCGAGACCAGCACAGTTCGAGGCTTTAGCAGTTTGGGAGCTAGTGGCCAGACAGCAGCAAGAGCTAAAGATAAATAGACGGATAAAGAAGATAGAGAAATCACTAGCCGAAGCTAGGTGGGATTGGGAACAAAAAATATGGAGAATGGCAACCATGAAGGAGATTAAAATGTTCCCTGCAATCACAAAGGGTGATGATTCAGATAAAGGAGACGATAACAAGGAAAAGGAGACTGAGGAAAAAAGAAAAGGGAAAAAGTCTTATGTAGACGATGACGATTCTGATGTAGAAGATTACATTATGCAGTTGCTGAGAAATAGACCTCCACCTATGACGACTTATGCAGGGGGTCCAGGGAATATTGCTACAGCTCCTCCTGCTCTGCCTGGGACATCCCAGGGAGCCGTGGGTGCCGTACAAACAGAAGGAGGACAGATACCAGGGGTAGTACAGAGTACACCAGTTGCAGGAACCAGAGCAGAAGCTCAAGTGCAGGTGCCTACACCTTCTGCACCAGGAATTTACCCGAATGTACCCACTCTTGAGACTGTTTCAAATATTTTGGTGCTGAGGGAGCAGGTGCATCCGTAACCAATGCTAGTTCAGACCAACTCAACTCCAATGTTACTGTCGTCAGCACAGGCACAGAATATGCCGAGATCTAATCAGATAACGGGGACATCAGTGGATCTCGCACCAGTTATGAATCAGGCAATGGGAGTACCACTTAGACAAAGTGCAGGTTCCAGTGTAGCACCAGATGCAATATCGCTGCCGATTACTGTTGGTCCAACTGTACCCTTATATGCCCAGAAGAAATAAGAAACAGGAGAACAGGCGGAGATATCACAGAGTTGGTGAGGCGAGGAACGGAAGACTGAGTACAACCGACATCATCATCAAGTACTTGTCCGGGTGAGCCTAAATCTCCTGTGGGATTTAGTCCTCTAGTGGCACTACCAGATGCAAATCAGAGTATTAGACTTTTGACACCACAAGCTGAAGGGACAGGGATACAGCAGCTGTCAGCGACTAATGCAAGTAATATTTCATTACAAGGGTTAACAGCACAGCAGCTAACTAGTTGGTTGGATAGTTTAAATTCTTTGCAAGGTGCCTCAAGTAGGGAAGAGCAACTGAATCAAGTAGGACTAAATATTGAGGCAAATGAATTGGTCGAGGGAACAATGGGATTGAATAGGCTACAATCCTATACTGAAGAAGAGCTAAGGTATTTGTGTCAGAGAATTACATTGGAAGTGGGGAAATTACACCAGAAATTAGCAGAAGTAGCAGAAAAACATGACATTTATCTTAAGGCAACAAAACATTTGAGACAAAGCTACAGATTAGATTTTGAGGCAAAAGATTTTGAACACAATAGATCGGCAGGAATGAAAGCACATCTAAGAGACTTACTGCAGAGTGCGCAAATTTGGGAGGCACTAGAGAAGTGGGAAGGCAGATGGGCAAAAAGGAAAGATAAACGGAAACGGGACTCAGAAGGGGAAACAGAAGGAGTAGAGAAAGGAGAAACGGTTAAAATGTTACTGATGAGAGAAATTCCAGGAGGGCAATTTGTTCATGTTCCTTGGCATCGAAGTGATATATTGTCTTTTACCAATGATTACCCTAAATTGAGAGAAAAGCCAGTTGAATGGTACCAACAGACAGAGAGGTTTGTGAAACTTTCCAAATGTTTGTGGGAAGACTTAAATACCTTGTTTGAGATAGTTGTACCAGCTGACTTATGGGTTGAATGTAAAAAAGCAATGGACTGGCCAACAAGTGAACCCGAGAGGCATAATATTACAGGCGCACCGTCATCTGAGGTAATGAAAAATAAGGTGATTGAGTTTCTCAAAACTAAGATTTCTCGGAAAAACATTGATTGGCAGAGAATTGACAGGACGATTCAGGAAACCAAGGAGTCAATACATGCCAATTATGGAAGATTGCTAAATGCTTTCAAGGAGTACAGTGGTAAGGAAGCAGTCGAACCAAAAGACATGTTGCATTTCATATTTAGGTTCGTTGAAGGGTTAAGACCTGAAGTAAGACATATGATTAAGAATCATTTGATTTGTTGCCAGGCAAAGCCGATTGATGAGGTGTTGCATTATGCCAAATACTGTAGTGATGAGATTGAGCTAAAGCAAAAGAAGTTGAAGGAAAAGGCAATGGTAATGCAGATTAAGGCAGCACAATCAGGAGTGCAAGGAGCTTTAGTGCCGCCGATGCCGCCGCAACATAGAGCTATCGCGTTTCAGCCTCAAGCGAGGGGTAGAGGACGTGGTATGGATGTGATGCGTGGTCCGGTTCAGAATGACATGCAGGGGATGAAAAGAATGTTGCCATGTCACCTGTGCGGAAACATGGGACACTGGAAACAGGAGTGCCCGTTAATAGTGCAGGAAGGAATGATTCAGCAAGGTGATATCAGTTCAGTACAAACCGTGAGAGTCCCCAGAGTGAGGGGCCAAGTCCCGAATGTTCAAACTCGAGGTCAAAACATTTTACCAGTTCAACAGATGCAGGTGCCACAAGCACAATTTACTCCTTTACCACTGGTACAGCAGCAGATTTCTATGGTTCCTAGACAGCAAATGCATATACCCAAAGCCCCGAAGGAGCAGCAACAAGTTATGCTTACTCAACAGGTCAATGGTCAGAGACCAGATAACAGTAACAATACAGTACACCAATTCCCATTTCACAGTGAGGATGAAATAAACGATGAATGGATGAGTGACAGTTTGGATGAAGGAGCTTGCATACTTGCTGCATCTCTAGAGGTAGATCAGAGAAGGCCATTTGTGAAGGGAAAGGTAATGGGACATAAAGTGTCATTCTTGGTCGACACTGGAGCCACACGCTCTACAGTAAGGAGTATAGAAGTACCGGATTTACCTCTTTCTATAAGGACAGTGCAGGTTGTGGGAGTGGAGAATAGGCAATTAACGAATCCTATCACAGAACCAGTACAGATTGAAATTGGAAATTATACCGGACTGCATAGATTTGTGGTATGCGACCCAAGTCCTGTATCCTTGTTAGGTAGAGACATATTGTGCAAGACCAAATGCTCCATAAATTGTACAGATGCAGGAATAGAAGTCCAGACAAATAGTGATGATGAGGAAGAGCAGGCATCAGTTATGGTTCTTAATAACACATTTGAAAAATACCCTTTGATTGAGATTTTTCCAATGTTTACTTTGGAGGAATTGCATGAAGATTTACAGGGAACAGTGAAGAAGGAGGTTTGGGATTTGACGGGAAAAGAAGTAGGGTTGATCAAAAGTGTGGAGCCAATTAAAATCACTTTGAAGCGGAATGTTGAGTTTCAGAAACTTCCACAGTACAATATGCCACAGGATGTGTTAATGAAGGTGGCACAAATAATTGGGGATTTCTTGAAGCAGGGTGTTTTGAAGGAAGTGTTGAGCAGTCCATGTAATTCACCTATAATGGGATTGAAAAAGCCTTGTGGAAAAGTGTGATTTGTGCAGGATTTGGGGAAAGTGAATGACATGGTGGTTAAATGTTGCCCGATTGTGCCCAATCCAGCAGTGATACTGTTTCAGATTCCATGTGAGGCAGAGTGGTTCACAGTAGTCGATCTGTCACAAGCTTTCTTTTCAGTACCACTTCATGAGGATAGTCAGTTTCTTTTCAGTTTCAAATTCCTAGATGAGGCCTACAGCTGGTGCAGGCTTCCACAAGGGTATACGGAGTCACCATCCAAGTTTAACCAGATTTTGAAAAAGAATTTGGAGTCATTGTAATTACCCTGCCAATTGTCTCTTGTATAGTACATTGATGACTTATTGATTGCATCCAGAATGAGGGAAGAGTGTCAACATGATTCGATTGTCCTACTTAATCATCTGGGGGACTTCGGTCACAAAGTCTCACCTGCAAAATTGTAATACTGTCAGAAGTCTGTCAAATACTTGGGTCATCAGATTAAGAAAGGGTTGAGGAGAATTTCCAGAGAGAGGATTACAATGATACTGCAGAGAAATCCACCTACTTCTCAGAAAGATGTGTGCATGTTCTTGGGAATGGTAGGATACTGTAGACAATGGATTCCAAATTTTGCTGAGATTGCCAAGCCCTTGCAACTGTTGACTCATAAGAGAGTTACAGATCCTATTACTCTAGATGAAGATCAGATGAGGGCTTTCACTGAATTGAGAGAGAGTCTGTGCAGAGCTCCAGCATTGGGAATGCCTGATTACACATAATCTTTCACATTGTTTTGTCATGAACGTGATGCTTGTTCTTTGTCTGTCTTGACACAGGTCCATGGAGGTGCTTATCGCCCAGTAGCCTATTTTTCAGCTACCTTGGACCCAGTTGCAGTAGCTTTACCAGGTTGCCTGCGAGCAGTAGCCGTAGTTGGTCAAAGTCTTTCCCAATGTAAAGGGGTAATCATGGGATACCCAGTGATGGTAATGGTGCCACATTCAGTTGAACTTTTGCTGACAAAAACAAAAAAACAACATTTGACGGGGGCACGACTGACAAGGTATGAGACGAGCATATTGGGAGCTCCAAGTGATACTGTCGAAGTTGAAAAAGAGGAAGACATAGAGCATGATTGTCTTGAGGTAACAGACCTCTGCACAAAACCTAAACCTGATATTAGAGACACTCGACTGGAAGGAAATTATCAAATTGTTTTTGTTGATGGTTCATGCCTTAGAGATGGGACAGGTACATTGAGAACAGGATATGCTGTGTGTACAATTACAGGAACACTGGAGGCATCTTGGCTTCATGGTGTATATTCAGCACAAGTGGCAGAATTGGTGGCTCTCACTAGAGCATGTTATGTCTCTACCAGGCTGCGAGTGACAATATACACAGATAGCCAATATGGATTCAGAATTGTGCATGATTTGGGTCAATTGTGGTTACAAAGAGGGTTTATGACCTCTTCTGGAACCCCAATACGAAATGGTGACAAGATAAAAGAGTTGTTGTATGCAACACAGTTAACTGAAGAAATTGCTGTAGTAAAATGCAGTGCACATCAGAAAACACCAGACTACATTTCCTTGGGAAATGGGTATGCGGATCAGATAGCAAGATTTTGTGCCCTGAACTGTATATCGTTCAGAGATAAGTGGGAACTAATGCAAGGAGAAGAGACCAGTTGTGCAAATTTTAATTTAAAATTAATCGACACTCTAGAGGAATTGAAAACATTGCTGGAAAATGTAGACAAGGAAGAGAAAAAGATATGGATCAAGTTGAAATGTGTACAAAGACCAGATGAGAAATGGGTATCTGAGGAGGGTCAGATTGTGTTACCGATTGTCTGTTGTCTCAGATGGCTCGGTACTACCATGGGCAGGCACACATTGGAAGGGATGCCATGATTAGATTGTTCAAGGTTGATTGGTTTAATCTGAAATTTAGACAAGCAGCTGAGGCAGTGTGTCATAGATGTGTAATCTGTCAGCAATTAAACATGGGGAACGGGACAGTGGTAAATTTGAGCCACATTGGAAGAGCACCAGGACCATTCAGCAGAATGCAATTGGATTTCATTGAGATGCCTGCATGTGGCGGGTTGAACTACGTGTTGGTGATTGTGTGCATGTTTAGTCATTGGATTGAAGCATACCCCACACGCAGGAATGACAGTCTCACAGTAGGAAAGTTATTGCTTAGAGAGCTGATACCAAGGTTCGGATTTCCGATCTCTTTAGAATCAGATAGGGGAATGCACTTCAATAACGAGGTGATCAAACTCCTATGTGCAGCACTAAACATTGAACAGAAGCTACATTGCAGCTATCGACCAGAAGCATCAGGATTGGTAGAACAAATGAATGGTACCCTGAAGTTAAGAATTGCCAAAATGTGTGCAGCCTCAAATTCGAAATGGCCAGATGCATTACCTTTAGTGTTGATGTCAATGAGAAATGTACCTGACAAGAAGACAGGGTTATCCCCACACGAGATTCTCATGGGAAGAGCAATGAGACTACCAGCAATGCCAGCCAATGGTCTTGTCAATATCACAGATGATATGGTGTTAGACTAGTGCAAGGGTCTAGCTGATGTGGTTTAATCTTTTTCTCAGCAGGTACAAGCTGTTACTCTGCAACCTATCCATAAACCAGGCCACAACTTGAGAGCCGTAGACTGGGTTGTGATCAAAAAGCATGTGTGAAAAACCTGCCTAGAACCGTGTTGGAGAGGACCGTGCCAAGTGGTGTTGACAACTACCACAGCTGTAAAGTGCGCAGGATTGCCTAATTGGATACATGCAAGCCATACAAAAAAGGTGGTGAGTCCCCAGGATCATGAAGAAGTGTTGCTGAGAACACCAGCAGCAGTGAAACAAATTATTTTGCCTGAACCAGAGGCAGAACGAGTTGAGCCAGAGGTGGACCCAGAACTAACAGAAGAAGGATCAATCACCCCAGTAAGAGACGAGGGTGTGGAGAATCAAGAAGCACAATGTACATACAATGTAGAAAAAACGTTAAAAGACCCATGTACAGGAGAAGTATTAACACAAACTAGGGGGTCCGAAAAGCAAGGAGACTCTGTGCCAGAGCCTGAGGGGGAAAAGAGGTGAGGCGGGTCAAAGCAAAGGTAACCTGACTCCTCCTGAACCCGTTGCAGGTCCATCAAGAGAAGGCACGCCAGACAAGGTAAAGGAGAAAAATCCTATCTTGAAGAGATTACTGACAGAAGGGATAAGAAAAGGGGATAATTGGCCTGAATCTCAGATAGGCAAGAAGAAAGACTTGGTGATAAATGAAACAATAGAGGAAGAACAAGACAACACAAGGAAAGATGAACTGAGGGATGGAGAATTGACAGGGGAAAGGAGGTTGAAAAGAAAGAGAGTGGCAAGTCAAAAATACGCAGGGTCAGAGTGGGCATAAGCTACAACAAGTGATTGGCAAAATGAATTTATGTCCTTTTGTTTCGACAGAGAAGTTCCGAATCAGTATTTTGATGCAACCTGAAGGGAAAGAAAAAATAGACCGTGTTGATTGAAATTACTTACCGGAAAAGACATTGATAGCCTGATATGACACTTAAAACCTGGAATTGATCAGCTGCTAACCGATTTTGACAAAGGAAAAAAGGGTCTTGTCGTGTGAAGTTAAAAGTGCGAAGAGAGACATTTTTTTGAATTTTTGATTTTTGTGTTGCATACTAATTAGGAGTTGAAAATTCTGCTTTCTGATTCTTTACAGATCATGGCTAATTTAGATAATAATTCAAGACATATTAAGTATTGGAGATATTTGAGTGTAGGTATGGTGATTGTGTATGGAATAATGTTTTTAGTAATGTTTGTGGGTATGACAATTCATGAAAAGGAATTGAGAGATACATCTGTGCATGAAACTACTACACTAACAGCTATAAAAAGGTTCAAATTAGATGAGCAATATTTGCATGATTATACTAACGTAAGGGGAGAATTGTCTTCTAATGTCTTTTATCGTCTATTGAGTGAATATGTGGAAACGATGGATGCAAAGGATTGTCTTGTGTGTACACAAATACCTTCCTCCATAGAAGAAGGGGTTACTTATCATAGTCTACCTTTGACCTATGGTATAACTTGTAGTTTGTTACTAACACGCTTCTATAATGAGGAGTACATTCAATACTTTTATTCTAATTATGATATGGTATTTTCCTTCGTCCCTGTAATTAGATATCTGAGTAAGATAGCTAAGGATCACGATATAGTACTAGTTAGAGGATTCTTTGAGCCTACACTAACATTTGGCACAGCTTATGCGCATCGTAATACTTTGACTTGCTTATTAACTCCCATGGAAAAGCGCTTTATTGGGCATACTGACGACAGGAGAAAAGCATTAAAAGAAAAATTAGAAAGAGGGTTAGAGAAAAGGACTTATAAAAATGATTATACTTACACTGCTACAAAAACACAATGTTTAAACTTTGTATTAATATATCATAATTAACGATATAATCTGTTTCGTAATGCCATATGTTCTTAGCTTAGCCAGAGGCCTAGTCAGCTCCAGGCATTGCCTGCTTAAACATGGAGAAGCGATGAGCTGCCGCCGACTGGAACTGGAGAGAAGAATCTTGAACTGTACGGAGTTCAACTATGAGCTCCGCTAAGCGAAAAATGCAAACTCAGCAGCGGACAGGAGACGATCAGAACAAATTGATACAATTATGTGTAGAGTAGGCTAAATGTACTTTCCCAGGAATTGAACAATGGAGCTACAGACTAAGAGCTGGGAGCAACAATTTTGTTACCTGAAAAACCGGATGATGTTCTCATCGACAAAAGAACCAATCATGTTAATGGAACTTGACTCTCAAAATAACATGGACAAGTGGTAAATAAAAATTATAGGTTAGAGTCATAACCCCTGATAAGGTTGACCAATGGGCAGTTTGTGGGACGGACTGAGAGACCCTAATAAAAAGTCATGAGATGAAGGGAAAAATCAGAATGGAGAGGCGAAAGTTGAGGACGTCAGGAGACGCCGTCCGAAGAGCTGAAAACTTGGGCTTGTTTCTGTGAGCCTGAACCTTGCTGATGCTAATTCGGAGATAGGAAGGCTGACAAGGGTGACTTAGGGTGACTTAGACTGACTGACTTATATTGCTGAATCATTCGATTATTATGAATTGCTATTTGCTTGTTTAACGTTGATTGCATATTAACAAGTGATGAGAATTTATGGCTTATGTTGGTAATAAAGTAAATTGGTAATAATGATATGGTTGAATAAAAGTTTTATGAATAGAGTTATAACTAATAGGGAATAAACAGAACTAACCTTTATATGAGTCATGGTGGTTTTTCTAACTAGATTAGTTCATGGATATCTGAGGTGATCACTTATTGACTTGTAGAAGTTTCCTTTTACTCGCTATACTTGACTCGGATACCCTATGCGATCCAAAAGATTAATCGACCTATACGCGCCCCTTTGTAAGTTTACTTACTAAGGACAAGGCACGCTTGCACCATCAACTGGAACAATGACTGCGTATTCTCTGCATTGGAGAGATACACTAAGAGAAAGATTGGTTTGGACCGGTTCTAGTACCCTGACAGTGAAAACAACATTTACTGTCTGCAACATGACTGTAATAGTAAGACTGAGACTTCCTCACTTGGTTCCAGATTTCTTGCTGATTGGACGGGTAGTACTCCACAGAGTTCCAGAAGAATTCCTGAGATTCAAGGCTGCTGTCACTGACAGCTTCTCTCCCAGAGGTGAGGGGATATCACCTGGAAAGTCTGTAAGGAATTGCTGAAGACACTGTAGGACTGCCTTTGTACATGATCCTGCATATCCTGCTGAGAAAGAGAGAGAGAGGAAAGTAAGAGATCCCTGCTAGAACTGATTGTCCAGAGGAGTCAAGCACCCGTGCCTGACTGGATTGGACCACCCTGTAGTACAGACTAATGCGTGACGACGCAGTTGCTGACCCGAGTGCTGGAATGGGTCACCATGCCCCCCCCCTCTCCAACTGCTGTTAAATTACCTTTGGCATGCTGATCCAATAAGAAGGAAAAAGGGTGACGCTAGCACGGCTAGAGTGCTGAAGTCTGTCTTCCTGCATCTTAATCAGTTGTTAAGCCATAATAAGAACTCTGAACCAACTAATAAGAGGTAGAGAGCAAGACTATTTCTTTGGACTATAGAGACTGTGCCTGACATCTGGTATCCTGCTCTGGCTCTGCCGGCAAGTGGAAGTTTGCTGAAGATTAAATAGTCACCACACTGGTGGGTGGACGGGCTACTTGTTTCAGAGAGGTGGCTTTTGCTTTCGGCTTGTTTCTCTACTGGAGTCTGTATATATATCTGTTGACCAGTTGTGGTCTTTGCAGAGTTCCTGGACATCATCTGAGGAAGGTGGGACCATCACACATGTACTCTGAAGTGATGGCCTTATACTGGGGACCTTGCTACCATTACACTGAGGTAACTCCCGCATATTTTAACTTGTGCTCACCTGACATTGGGTTACTTGGCTTTAAGAAAAGGTACAATGGGAGTTACCTGTGACTGGGGCAATGAAGGATTAAATTATAGCCATCAACAGAGGAGTCTGCTTACACTATTTACTGTGAGCCTGAACCTGTGAGATTATTTTAAGCCTGGTACATTTCTTTTTACTATTGTCCCTCCATTAACTAATATAGTTTCCTTGGGAATATTCCTGTATGTGGTGTTTTATTTTGGCATAGTAAAGTACTTCTTTTTTTATTATAAAAAACACTGGAATTGTCAATCAAACCTCTACCCTCATACTACATCCCTGTGAAGCTTTAGGCTGTTTGACCCGCTAAGCTGAGATTCAAGAGCTGGAAATGTTTACTGGGTGCTCAGTTTGCAGTGTCATAGTAGTTCAAACCACTAAACAACCATGGTAAAAGGCCTCATCCTTCATGTTTGTAGCCCAGTGACTCCTGATGTGGTCACTGAACAGCTTCTGATAAAGGTAAGCTATATCTGCATGCATTCTTGCAAATGTTAGTGTTGTAGGAGGCTGGCTGTCTATATAGTGTACAAAAATTACGTGCACTGTGCATAGAGTCCAAGCAACTCCACGTTGGTATCCAGAGATAAAAAGCAGACCACCTAATGCTCTATTTATGTGGTAGTGTGGGTGAGCAGCTAGCTAGGCTAATCCAGGAAATGTCCTAAGCATTTGTTGTACTCACAGTATAAATAAATTAAGACACAGGCTAAGATTGTCGTTCTGCAATAAGTAAGTTTTTTTAGTTATGATATTTCAAAGTTTAGAAAATTTACTGGTTTGTGCATAATTATGCACTATAGGAATACATGGGAGAAATTAGAAAACTGCATATAAAATCAAGCAATGTTCTCACAAGTGTCACCTTCTGTTTTTTGGTCGAGGTCATGGACAGGTCCAATGGTCCAGCAGGAGAAGTTCGGGTGGTTCCCGGTTCGACCTAGGGCAGCGGCTGAAGGTCTTGGAGCTGGCGCACAAAAGAGAAGGGGGTCACTTAGAAACACTCTGCACAGAGGGACTTAAAGGTAAGTCCACTGGGTCCCCTTGGAGGCAGGGAGGTCTCAAGGGCTTGGGGATCATGAGAGCACAGCTGATTGGTTGGTGCGGGGGCCAGGGAGGCCAGGTGCAGTGAAATAGGTCAGCCATGTGTTGTGCGTCTTGGAGTCCTTGAGGTCTGGGGCAGACAGCTTTGAGGGTGATTGCAGGTCAGCAGGGCCACTAAGGGGATGGATCTCAGGAGTCCTGAAGTCCCTAGACTGGTGCTTGCTCCTGTGCTTTTGGGAGTCCGGAGTGGACTCTGCTTCTAGGTGTTCAACATTGGGGGTCCCATATCCCGGGTACTGGTACCCCACAGCCCTAGAAAGTGCTAGTGCCACCAACTTGGCACCATGGCAGGCCTGGTCTTCTGGAGCTGTTATACCGTTTTGGCTGGGCTGCTGGGTCCGAGTTATTGGTCAGCAGCAGGTCAGTAAACCGGACGTCACATGTTCCTTGCCTGCAGGGTGCAGGAGAGTGACACCTTCACTCTGAGGGAGGTTCTTGGCAATTTTTAAAAGGCTGTAGATGCTCTGGGGTTTTGTTGAGTCCTTCAGGTTTGCAGGTGACACCTCAGAGGCAATGGTCGAGTCCTTGGAGCAGCAGGCAGGGTTTGGTGCTTTTTCTTTGTGCAGCAGGACTTTAGATCTCGTGCCTTGTGTCTTCTTTTTTCTGGTCTTTTTGTGTCCATCGAATCTGAGATCTTGGTCAGGGGATGCCCTCTAAATAATACTTTTAGGGGGAGTTAGGGGGAGTACCTGGTAGGTGCCAATGGGCCACCTACCTTAGGGTGACTACACCCACTAAGTAGCTACTTTCTGTGGCAAAGGGACGCATCCCTGACCCTCATTGACTATTTTTACTACCATCCAAGATGGAGGAAAATGAAATTGAGTGGTCACCTCACCTGCCACACCTGATGGGTGGTGCAGGCTGAGAGTGGCCACTCCCCCTATTCTTGCTAAGTTTTCTGCCGGTTGTTCTACCTAAAGTGGGGGTAGAAACATTGGGCTGCCTTCTGCTGCTAGCAGCAGAGGCGGGGTCAGATTTCAAAGACCGCAACGCTTTTGAAGCTGAATGCTGGAGCAGGGTGCCTGCCTGTGGGAGGAGGTGTGACACCTCTGTCCAAGAAAGACTTTGGCGTCATTACAACCCTGGCGGTCGGTGCTAAAGCGGCACTAAAACCACCAACAGGCCGGCGGTAAAAAAAATTGAATTACGACTGTGGCGGAAACCGCCAACATAGACAGCCACTTTAACACTCCGACCGCCACGGCGGTACAAACAAACACCGCGGCGGTAACCGCCAACAGACAGGCGGAAGACAAAGTACCGCCCACACTATTACAACCCACCAATCCACCACCTTTTCCGGGGCGGATTCACCACGAACAAAAACACGGCGGAAACAGGACTTCGAAGGGAAAACGCTCACCTCTACACAACCCACGAGGAATCAGGACACCATGGAACCTGAGCTCCAGATTCTGTCAGCCTTTATCTTCCTGCTCCTCTACCAGGAGCATGAATGCCGGCGGTGAAGACAACGGTGAGTACTGCACCTACGACACAGGGGAGGGGGGAGGGAAAAAACGGTGACACACACACGCAACACCCCCACCCTCACCCACTACAACACACACACTAATACACATTGATACATAACAGTTACACCCCCAACCTCCCCTGGAAGAATGCAAGGACAAAAGGAAATGAGACGAATAATTGTGATATATGCAACTACATACATCAAAAATATTTACAAATACATACATTTGTAAAATATACAATTATATACACCAAGAACACAAGTCCAATGGATTCCACCATCATAGTCCGTGGATCGCTGGGCCCAAAAGGCATGGGCGAGGCCCACAGTCAATACCCGATCAAAACGGAGAGAACACTGCAGGGGCATCAGACAGAAATAAAACAGGCACCTCAGGGGGAAGGGAAAAGGGGGCACCTCAGCCGGTTGAGTGCACGACGCCAGATCCACGAGGGGGCTCCATGCCCACAGTTCAAGCCTGGGGAGTGCAAAGCCACAGTCTCACAAGTCTCTACAGTGGGTGGTTTGCCCATTGTTCAATCCTGGGGAGTGCAAAGCCACAGTCTCACAAGTCTCTACAGTGGGTGGTTTGCCCACTGTTCAATCCTGGGGAGTGCAATGCCACAGTCTCACAAGTCTCTACAGTGGGTGGGTTGCCCACTGTTCAATCCTGGGGAGTGCAAAGCCACAGTCTCTCAAGTGGAGAACAGTCACCACTGGTTTCTGGAGGGGGCCTTGAGCCCAGAGTGCTTCATCTTGCCAAGGACAGAGGTAGTGGATGTATCTCTCCACTGGTTCTGGAGGGGGTCTTGTGCCCAGAGTGCTACATCCTGCCAGTGGCGGATTCAGTAGCGTCGGAATCATTTACGCTGACCAGCCTGCGGGGCTGCTGGCGGCGGTGTCCTGGGCAGCGGTTCAGCTGGTGGCGGTCTTGTCCTGGCCTGCGGGTCTGCTGGCGGCGGTGTCCTGGGCAGCGGTTCAGCTGGTGGTGGTCCTGTCTGTGGCAGCGGGTTGCTGCTGGCGGTCCTGTCTATGGCAGCGGGGCTGCTGGCGGTCGCTTCCTGGGCAGCGGGGCTGCTGCTGGCGGTCCTGTCTGTGGCAGCGGGGCTGCTGGCGGTCGCTTCCTGAGCAGCGGGGCTGCTGCTGGCGGTCCT
Organism: Pleurodeles waltl; assembly: GCF_031143425.1. Lineage (NCBI taxonomy): Eukaryota > Metazoa > Chordata > Amphibia > Caudata > Salamandridae > Pleurodeles > Pleurodeles waltl. The sequence goes on from NC_090448.1 coordinate 708,282,363, forward strand.
GTCTTTGGCAGCGGGGCTGCTGCTGCTGGCGGTCCTGTCTGTGGTAGTGGGGCTGCTGGCGGTCGCTTACTGGGCAGTGGAGGCAGTGGATGTTGGTGTGTCTGCATGTGTGTGATGCTTGCGTGAGTGCCTGTGGGATGTGTGGTGCTTATGTTTGCCAGAGCTTCCCTTGTGGGTTGAAGTGTGTGCATGCTGGTCTGATGGTGTGCTTGGGATAGGCTGAGGTACAGGGGTGTGGGTCTGGGTGGAGGAAGTTGGAGGGCAGAGGCTAGAGACAGGGACAATGGCTGCCATCAGTGCTGAGGCCAGAGTCTGAAAAGCTCGTTGAAGGGCTGCCTGACCAGAGTGAATGCCCTCCAGGTATGCATTTGTCTGTTGCAACTGCCTCTCTACACCCTGGATGGCATTCAAAATGGTAGACTGCCCAACAGTGAGGGACCTGAGGAGGTCAATGGCCTCCTCACTGAGGGCAGCAGGGGTGACAGGGGCAGGGGCTGAGGTGCCTGGGGCGAAGGTAATGCCCACCCTCCTGGGTGAGTGGGCACGGGGCAAACGCTGAGGGGCTGCTGGGAGGGCGGTGCTGGTAGGGGGGGTGGCGGCTGTACCTGTAGATGTGGGGGCACAGATGAGGCCGCCACCGCAAGGGAGCTCCCATCAGAGGAGGAGTCCGACTCACTGGTGTCAGCACCTGTCCCCCCATGGAACTCCCCTCACCCTCCGTCCCACTGGTGAATTCGGAGTCCGTAGTGTCACCCTCCAGTGCCATGTGGGATGCAGCTTCCTCCTGCTCAGGTGCCACTGCTCCTCCGCCTGATGATGTTAATGCACACAAGTACAGGGAGACCACAAAAAGGGGGGGGAGACAGAAGAGAGACATGTTCAGTGCATGCAATACCGCTACCGTTGGTGGACACGACAGACACAGAAGCCCCCTGCACTACGCCGTGCACTTGGGGTCCACTATTCAATCCCTGGGACATGGCTTACAAGGCTATGACCGATTTCTGCACACATGGATGTCACAGGAGCCTGACTAGGTGTAGTTGGCACTGTAGGAAGGTGGGGTGGAGTGCCACAGGGCCTGCCTGAAGAAGGGAACTTAACTAGCAAAATCGCCCTGGCCTAGGGGAACCCACAGCCCACCTCCCCCACCCAGATACCTAAAATGCACGCTGAATCAGCAGAATGAGAGTGTACTCACCCCCTTGTGGCTGCTGTGATGCCCTCAAGCGCCCATCCAAGTCCGGATATGCCACCGCCAGGATCCTGAACATCAGGGGGGTCATGGTGCGACGGGCACCCTTCCCACGCTGGGCCTCCGCCGTTTTTTTTGCTCCAGCAGCGAATGTCCTCCCATCTTTTCCGGCAGTGGGTGCTCCGTCTGTGGTAGACCACCATGGTCTGGACTTCCTTGGCGATGGCACCCCAGATGTCCTTCTTCTGGTGGGCGCTGACCTACAGGAATAGTACAGGGGAAAAGGAGAAGATATTACCGCCCGCACCGTCACAGTCATTGGCCCGCATCCCTACCCTTGCCATGAAGCACATGCACTCACCGTTGTTTCATGCACGCCTCATTCTCACCCCCCCCATCTCTCATCCACCCCACTCCACACAGGCATTGCCCATACAGCATGCTCAAAGTGTACTTAGCTGTTTGTCTGGAGGAAAGTAGAGTAGCGTGTACTGGGGGAGGACCCCATCCACGAGTTTCTCTAACTCCTCCGTGCTGAAGGCAGGGGCCCTTTCCCCAGACACACAAGCCATCGTCGCTTCCAGACTGAGGTCACAGCAGCACTTGCAGTGTAGGGCCTCTCCTGTTGAAGATCAGGTATCGAGTGATTGAACAGAGAGAAAATGGCAGTCACGTCCGCGGCGGTGCGTACCGTCACCACCAGCGTACATTGTCATTGGCTTCTGGGACCCATAGGGTCCAATGGTAACCAATGCAGAATTGCGCAGCGATCTTCGACCACCTACCACGACGGTGTACAATGCCAGCGCAGTTACCTCATATCCCCTTGTCCCACCTTACAGGTCAGGCATCCGCCATTTCAGGTGCCCACATGGCTTTATTTTTGACTGCGTCACACATGCCTAGGCCTTGCCTAACCACTCATACAGGCAAATTTAGATTTGTTAATATTTTCAGATTAAGCTGTGTTTAAGTACCTCAGAGTTGGTTGACTCTCTGCTCGCTGTTCTCCTCCATAGGCACCGTCCGCTAGGGCATGTGAGGAGATGGCGGCATCCTTCGGTGTACAGACCGCTGGTAGACCTATCAACAATGGAGGAAAGACATGTGATCATCACCTACAGGCTTGATCATGCCACAATCCAGGAACTGTGTGCCCATTTGGAGCCAGGCCTGATGTCAGCTATGCGCCATCCCACAGGAATCCCCCCTCAAGTGCAGGTGCTGTCAGTACTCCATTTCCTACCAAGTGGGTCATTTCAAACAACAGTGGCCATAGCATCAGGGATGTCCCAGCCTATGTTTTCCAACGTGTTGTCCAGAGTGTTGTCTGCCCTGCTGAAACACATGCGGAGCTACATCATTTTTCCTCAGGTGGAGGATGTGCCTACAGTGAAAGGTGACTTCTATGCCCAACGTCATAGGCGCCATTGATGGGACACATGTGGCCTTGGTCCCCCACGCAGGAGTGAACAGGTGTACAGAAACTGGAAGAGTTACCATTCGATGAATGTGCAGATGGTGTGTTTGGCAGACCAGTACATCTCCCATGTTAATGCAAATATTCCCTGGCTCAGAGCATGATGCTTACATCCTGCAGAATAGCAGCATTCCTTATGTGATGGGGCAACTACAGAGGCTGCGGGTGTGGCTATTAGGTGAGCACCTGGACCCAAATCAGTGGGAATAGTTGTCTGGGTCTGTGGATGTCCCTATGAGTCAGTCTGTGTCTAACAGTTGTCCCTCGCCATTTGCAGGTGACTCTGGTTACCCCAACCTGTCATGGCTACTGACCCCAGTGAGGAATCCCAGGACAAGGGCAGAGGAATGCTACAATGAGGCCCATGGGTGAACTAGGAGGATTATAGAGAGGACCTTCGGCCTCCTGAAGGCCAGGTTCCGGTGCCTCCATATGACAGGTGGTTCCCTATTCTACTCAACAAAGAAGGTGTGCCAGATCATCGTGGCCTGCTGTATGCTTCACAACTTGGCTTTGCGACAACAGGTGCCTTTTCTGCAGGAGGATGGTCCAGATGGAGGTGTTGTGGCAGCTGTGGAGCCTGTGGACAGTGAAGATGAGGAAGCAGAAGAAGAGGACATCGACAATAGGAACACGGTGATCCTGCAATACTTCCAGTGAGACACAGGTAAGAAGACAAACCTGCCTGCTACATCTAATTAAAATCTACTACCTCTCTACTGTCTGTCATTTTCACCCAGTGTATGGTCACTGAGTTGTCACTTTCCCTTACGATTTCACAGAGGTGGGTCCCACTGTGTGACATCTGCTTTGTTTCCTCATGGACTAGAGCTGTGTGACATAGGTATGTTGACATTACATTTGAAAGAGAATTTTGCCACTGTAATTGCTAATACACTATTTCGAAATCACAGACAGACTCCAGATTGTTTTGTGCTTTAAGGGAGTTTATTTAAGTGCTCAATATTGGAGGGAGTTGTAAAATGGCGAGGGCTGATGGTGGAGGAATATCCATGGCAGAGTCCAGTCTATTAGTCTCACAGATGCATTGTCCAAAGGAGCATAAGAAGTGGAACTTGGACAGTTTAAGGATGGACAGGGTGACAAGGTGGGCCAAAAGGATGACAATCAGGGTGGTCTCATTTCTTGGCGGGGTCTTGGCATTGTTCTCTGTCTTTGTCCTGGATCTCAGGGACCGCTTGCGGGGTGGTTCTCCCTCTGCAGGGGATGGGGTGCTGGTATGGTGGTCCTGTGGTGGTGCCTCCCGTCCACTAGCGCCGGCGGAGGTGGTGGGAAGTTCATCGTCCAGGCTAGTGTCAGGGGCCCCTTGTTGTGCCACAGTGTCCCTCCTGGTGTTCACGAGTTCCTTCAGCATCCCTACAATGGTGCCCAGGGTGGAATTGATGGATTTGAGTTCCTCCCTGAACCCCAAATACTGTTCCTCCTGCAACCGCTGGGTCTCCTGAAACTTTGCCAGTACCGTTGCCATTGTCTCCTGGGAATGATGGTAGGATCCCATGATGTTGGAGAGGGCCTCATGGAGAGTGGGTTCCCTGGGCCTGTCCTCCCCCTGTCGCACAGCATCCCTCCCAGTTCCCCTGTGTTCCTCAGCCTCTGTCCTCTGAACTGTGTGCCCACTGCCACTGCCCCCAGGTCCCTGGTGTTGTTGGGGTGGTGGGTTAGCCTGGGTTCCCTGTAGTGGTGGACACACTGCTGCTTGACGTGTCCTGGGGACAGAGGTATGGGCCGGCTGGGTGGGTGCTGTGCTGGTGTTTCCAGAGGGGGGAAGCTCTGTAGTGGCGTGTGCCAGTGTGAGGGGAACCGACTGTCCCGAGTTCCCAGCAGGCTGGTCGTCTAGATCCAGTTGGACAGAGCTGCTGTCATCACTGTGGGCCTCTTCTGTGGGTGGAGTGGACATGTCTGGACCCTCCTGTCCGGTGACGTTGGGTAGGGGTCCTGCAGGATTGTAAAAGCATGATTATTGCATCTGTGTGTGCCATGGTGTGCAATGGGTGGGTGACCGTGTACCCCAGTGCTTGCATTCCTGTGTAGGACCTTGTGTGATGATGGTTTAGGGGGGTGTATGGGTATGTGTAGTGGACATGCTTTGGTGATGGGTGTCCATGCTTTGGTGTTGCATGCAGGGCTTGGTGTTGGGATGGGTGGTTTGTGATATTTGGACATGTGTGAGGAGTAGGAGTGATGGGGTGAGGGCGAGGGTGGGGGTATGTGATGGCATGCAGGTGGGTGGGGGATGTAATAGTAAAGCTTTGACTTACCAGAGTCCATTCCTCCAGCTGCTCCTGCAAGGCCCTCAGGATGCAGAATAGCCAAGACCTGCTCCTCCCATGTTGTTAGTTGTGGGGGAGGAGGTGGGGGTCCGCTGCCAGTCCTCTGTACCGCGATGTGGTGTCTTGAGACCACGGAACGCACCTTCCCCCGTAGGCCGTTCCACCTCTTCCTGATGTCATCCCTAATTCTTGGGTGCTGTCCCACTGCGTTGACCCTGTCCACGATTCTTTGCCATAGCTCCATCTTCCTCGCTATGGAGGTGTGCTGCACCTGTGATCCGAATAGCTGTGGCTCTACCTGGATGATTTCCTCCACCATGACCCTGAGCTCCTCCTCAGAGAACCTGGGGTGTCTTTGCCATGCCATGGGGTGGTGTGGGGTGGTGTGTGTTGTGATGTGTGGGGTGATATTTAGTGGTGTGTTGTGTGAGGTGCATGGATGTTATATGGGTGATGGTGTTGAGGGCCTGTGGATGCTCGTTTGTAGATGGTGGTGTCTCTCTGTGGCCTTCAGTCGCAATTCTGGTCGTAAGGGTTTGTGGGTGATGTGGGTGGGTGTTTTATATTGTATTGGGTGTGTGGGAGTGGTGTGTGTATGTGTATCAGGTGTGTGTATTTTGAATTGTCCCATGTGGATGAATTTTGTATATGTGTGTGTATTTTGAGCGCGGCGTTGTGTACCGCCAATGAAATACCGTGGTTGAAAGACCGCCACGTGGATTTGTGGGTCGTGATAGTGTGGGCGTATTCCTGTTGGCGTGACGGTGGAGGATTTCTTATCACCAGTTGTAGGAGGCTGGACTGGCTTGTAGTGAGTACCAAGGGGTACTTACACCTTGCACCAGGCCCAGGTATCCCTTATTAGTGTATAGGGTGTCTAGCAGCTTAGGCTGATAGATAATGGTAGCTTAGCAGAGCAGCTTAGGCTGAACTAGGAGACGAGTGAAGCTCCTACAGTACCACTAGTGTCATATGCACAATATCATAAGAAAACACAATACACAGATATACTAAAAATAAAGGTACTTTATTTTTATGACAATATGCCAAAGGTATTTCAGTGAGTACCCTCAGTATGAGGATAGCAAATATACACAAGATATATGTACACAATACCAAAAATATGCAGTATAGTATTAGAAAACAGTGCAAACAATGTATAGTTACAATAGGATGCAATGGGGACACATAGGGATAGGGGCAACACAAACCATATACTCCAAAAGTGGAATGCGAACCACGAATGGACCCCAAACCTATGTGACCTTGTAGAGGGTCGCTGGGACTGTAAGAAAACAGTGAGGGTTAGAAAAATAGCCCACCCCAAGACCCTGAAAAGTGAGTGCAAAGTGCACTAAAGTTCCCCAAAGAGCACAGAAGTCTTGATAGGGGAATTCTGCAGGAAAGACCAAAACCAGCAATGCAACAATGATGGATTTCCAGACGAGGGTACCTGTGGAACAAGGGGACCAAGTCCAAAAGTCACGATCAAGTCGAGAGTGGGCAGATGCCCAGGAAATGCCAGCTGTGGGTGCAAAGAAGCTGCTACAGGACAGTAGAAGCTGAGGATTCTGCAAGAACGACAAGGGCTAGAAACTTCCCCTTTGGAGGATGGATGTCCCACGTCGTGGAGAGTTGTACAGAAGTGTTTTCCTGAAGAAAGACCACAAACAAACCTTGCTAGCTGCAAGTCATGCGGTTAGGGTTTTTGGATGCTGCTGTGGCCCAGGAGGGACCAGGATGTCGCCAATTGCGTCAGGGGACAGAGGGGGTGCCCAGCAAGACAAGGAGCTCTCTCAGAAGCAGGCAGCACCCGCAGAAGTGCCAGAACAGGCACTACAAAGAGGAGTGAAACGGTGCTCACCCGAAGTTGCACAAAGGAGTCCCACGCCGCCGGAGGACAACTCAGGAGGTCGTGCAATGCAGGTTAGAGTGCCGTGGACCCAGGCTTGGCTGTGCACAAACGATTCCCTCGGAAAGTGCACAGGAGCCGGAGTAGCTGCAAAAGACACGGTTCCCAGCAATGCAGTCTGGCGTGGGGAGGCAAGGACTTACCTCCACCAAACTTGGACTGAAGAGTCACTGGACTGTGGGAGTCACTTGGACAGAGTTGCTGGATTCAAGGGACCTCGCTCGTTGTGCTGAGAGGAGACCCAGGGGACCGGTGATGCAGTTCTTTGGTGCCTGCGGTTGCAGGGGGACGATTCCGTCGACCCACGGGAGATTTCTTCGGAGCTTCTAGTGCAGAGAGGAGGCAGACTACCCCCACAGCATGCACCACCAGGAAAACAGTCAAGAAGGCGGCAGGATCGCCGTTACAGAGTTGCAGTAGTCGTCTTCGCTACTTTGTTGCAGTTTTGCAGGCTTCCAGCGCGGTCAGCAGTCGATTCCTTGGCAGAAGGTGAAGAGAGAGATGCAGAGGAACTCGGATGAGCTCTTGCATTCGTTATCTAAGTAAATCCCCAAAGCAGAGACCCTAAATAGCCAGAAAAGAGGGTTTGGCTACTTAGGAGAGAAGATAGGCTAGCAACACCTGAAGGAGCCTATCAGAAGGAGTCTCTGACGTCACCTGCTGGCCCTGGCCACTCAGAGCAGTCCAGTGTGCCAGCAGCACCTCTGTTTCCAAGATGGCAGAGGTCTGGAGCACACTGGAGGAGCAGCTCTGGGCACCTCCCAGGGCAGGTGCAGGTCAGGGGAGTGGTCACTCCCCTTTCCTTTGTCCAGTTTCGCGCCAGAGCAGGGCTGAGGGGTCCCTGAACCGGTGTAGACTGGCTTATGCAGAAATGGGCACCATCTGTGCCCATGAAAGCATTTCCAGAGGCTGGGGGAGGCTACTCCTCCCCTGCCTCAACACCTTTTTCCAAAGGGAGCGGGTGTAACACCCTCTCTCTGAGGAAGTCCTTTGTTCTGCCATCCTGGGCCAAGCCTGGCTGGACCCCAGGAGGGCAGAAACCTGTCTGAGGGGTTGGCAGCAGCAGCAGCTACAGTGAAACCCCGGGAAAGGCAGTTTGGCAGTACCCGGGTCTGTGCTACAGACCCGTGGGGTCATGGGATTGTGCCAACAATGCCAGGATGGCATAGAGGGGGCAATTCCATGATCATAGACATGTTACATGGCCATATTCTGAGTTACCATTGTGAAGCTACACATAGGTATTGACCTATGTGTAGTGCACGCGTGTAATGGTGTCCCCGCACTCACAAAGTCCGGGGAATTTGCCCTGAACAATGTGGGGGCACCTTGGCTAGTGCCAGGGTGCCCACACACTAAGTAACTTAGCACCCAACCTTTACCAGGTAAAGGTTAGACATATAGGTGACTTATAAGATACTTAAGTGCAGTGGTAAATGGCTGTGAAATAACATGGACGTTATTTCACTCAGGCTGCAGTGGCAGGCCTGTGTAAGAATTGTCAGAGCTCCCTATGGGTGGCAAAAGAAATGCTGCAGCCCATAGGGATCTCCTGGAACCCCAATACCCTGGGTACCTCAGTACCATATACTAGGGAATTATAAGGGTGTTCCAGTATGCCAATGTAAATTGGTGAAATTGGTCACTAGCCTGTTAGTGACAATTTGGAAAGAAATGAGAGAGCATAACCACTGAGGTTCTGGATAGCAAAGCCTCAGTGAGACAGTTAGTCATAACACAGGTAACACACTCAGGGCACACTTATGAGCACTGGGGCCCTGGCTGGCAGGGTCCCAGTGACACATACAACTAAAACAACATATATACAGTGAAATAGGGGGGTAACATGCCAGGCAAGATGGTACTTTCCTACACCAGTTTATCACTGACCTTTGGTGTGGCCGACTTGTGTGGGTGTCTAGATTTTGGCGGAATCCGGGCTTTGGGTCATAATGACCGTGGTGGAATTCCGCAGCCGCCGCGGTGTGTTGGCGGTCTTCTGCACAGCAGTAAGCGGCTTTTACCGCCAATGTTGTAATGACCACCTTTGTCTTCTGACTCCTGAGAGCAAAGGCTCTCTCCCCAGAGGTCCAAAATCGAGTCTGGTGGTGGCAGGCTGGTTGAGATTAGTCAGAAACCATGCCAGGGTTGTTAGGTTTTGCAGGAGGCACCTCTAAGGTGCCCTCTGGGTACATTTTATAGTAAATCCCACACTGGCATCAGTGTGGATGTATTATTCCGAGGTATTTGATACAAAGCAACCCAAGATTCAGAGAGGCCATCATGTAGCTGGGGAACTCGTAGTAATGAGTGTCCAGCACAGGCATTTGCTATGGCTTCCCTGTACACTTACTATGTCTAAGAATTGGCAAAGACAAAGTATGGGAATATCTGCTCATACACATATGTCCTCACTTGCATTATAGTGCACCCTGCCTTAGGGCTGTAAGGCCTGCCAGAGGAGTGAGTTTCCTATATTGCATGCATTGTTAGTGGACATGGCACCCATGGTGAGTGCCATGTCAAGTTTGCAACTTTGGGCACACCTTGGCATGCACTTGCAATGTCAGTCTGCATGAAGCTGGTGTGGGGCCTCTTAGAATGCACATTTGGTGCTGCAGCTCGGGGGGGTCTTGTCACTACTCATGCTCTAGGTACCAGGAGTACCATTAGTAGGGACTTACAAGGGTGGCTGAAGTGCCAATCACAGTACAGTTTTGGGGAAAGAGATCTGGCCCTGGGAAGCTGTTTAGCAGGGGTCCAGGGCACGTACAGTTCAAAACCACATCATGTTCTAGGCAAAAAGTGGGGGGCTAAGTATGTCAAAAGAAGCACTTTCTCACAAGTGTGTTTATAAACCAACCACGGGAGAGTTGCAGATTATGCTATTAACATCTCTCTTCTCCAAAATCCTGGAAACATGCAAGGCTTTTCATAGAACACAGATCAGGAGAAATACATCCCAGATGAGAAATAGAAAATTGACAAACACTGCAGCAGACAGACAGACATCAGCATACCTGTGCACCCTCATTCACATTCACCATGCATAGGCAGCCATGGACAAGCTTAGAGAACATACACCCAACTTGTATCGATTTTGTAAGTTGCTATTTTCCTACACTAAAGGCCAAGGAGTGCAATGCCAGCAAATTTCAATAGATATGCCACAAAAAAAAGAATTCTGTGCAGCACTTGTTTATCTGTGGTGTTGCTTCTGTGTTGGTTTTAAGCATTTTGCGGTTACTGGATTGTGCACACTGCACATCACTACAGCATAGCTGTCAAGTTTTCAATTTTTAGGTGTGACATTTTCATGTTTTATACATGGTTATGTGTGACATTTTTACTGCATTCTTTGTGACATGTTGAGTGACAATTTACCATAGCACAGGGTAAGAAGACAATGACAAGGAGAAACAAAACACCTGGACATAGGGAGAAGAAATTGCACTGATCGAACCAGATTAAGATACAGAGGCAGAGCCAAGAAAGGCTTGAGGGAACAGTGAATTCTCCACTCTTATAGTATGTGATTCGTATTACTTTGTTCCAGTCTTTTAATGATAAATTTTCATTAGTGGTGCCGCAATAGGTTCAGAGGCTCTAAAGGAAATACTATGAAACATAAAGTGCTTTGGGGAAAGAAGGCAGAACTTAAAGATAGTCTGCCACAAGTTCATGTAGTACATACATTGAGTCACTAACGTGTAGGAGCAGATGTTGTAGGGAATTCATTAGCTGATGAAGCAGCCAAATCTGCAGTTATTACTGCTACTGTAGCTGTGTTTACTCATTCCCATTCAACAGTGGATGAAGAATTACTTGCAGCAGTGAAAACATTGTCTGGTGGCACCCCTTTAACAAAAGCATATCCAGCAAAATATACTTATCCCTTAAGTGCCCATACATTCCTTACGTAACCGTCAATATAGACCAGGGCACAACAAAAGGTAGTCCAGCATAGCTCATCCAAGTGGAAAACAAATGAAGGTCCAAAACCATGTAGTTGGTGAAGATAGAGTTTATTCTTATCATGAAAGAAAAAGTCCCATCTACAGCTTACAGCCGACACGTGTTTTGTCACATTGACTTTATCAAGGCTGCAAATTAAATAAAACAATGAAAAAGTAAAAATAAGAAAGACAGGTCTGATGATATGCAGGGGTCATAGGTGGATGATAGAAGTGGAAACATGAAAAACACTGCGAGTGATCAAGCCTGCCAGAAGGGAGGATTGATTGTATCTGTAAAAGGGTGAACCATGCACAACAGAATCAGTTGTGTGATGTGAACCCAATAGAAAAAAGGGGAAAAAAAGAGATGTGAAAAAGTTGTGTACGATAATATGAAAATATTATTAAAAGTACTTAAGAAGAAACCTTATGTACCGAACAGTCATTGTGAGAGTGGGAGAGTATTAAGGTGAGAAGTAATCAGAAAAAAGCAGAGAGAACATACCTAGTATGGAAAAGGTTGTTCCAAAAAAGGCGACGTCCAATAGTACAAGATGATCTGCATATTCGCAATTGATGTGCATTGCAGTGTTTTAAGCCATCTGGGGCAAGTAACATGGACAGAGGGACACTTTCTAGTAACCTTAGATGTTACGTCACTATACACGAGCATCCCGAGATCAACAGGTATGGTCGCCATCCAACATTTTGTAGACACACGGGATGCTACCTTTTTTGAACACTCCAATATGTTGATTGATCTCATTGAAACAGTCCTAGATAACAGTATTTTTGTACACAACAGTACTTGGTGCCGTCAAATACAGGGAGTAGCAATGAGGGCAAAATTTTCCCCATCATTTGCTAACCTTTACATGGGCTTCCTCGAAAAAATACATCTATGGAAAGAATGCCCCCAAGACTTGACACAACATATTTTATACTGGGGTAGATACATAGATGACATACTCCTTTTCTGGTCAGGGAACTGGGACCTACTTGGTTGGTTTCTGCAACATCTCAACACAAATACATTCAATATCAACTTATCTGGAGAACACAGCACAACTCAAATAACCTTTCTTGATGTTACACTATATATTGAGAAAAATAGAATCTGCTCTACATTATACAGGAAACCTACAGCCTGTAATTCAATATTGCATGCAACTAGCTGTCATCCTGCCTCACAAGTCAATGCCATCCCTTTTGGAGAAATCACAGACGTAATTGCAGTGAGGATAATGTTTTCCAGAGTGAACTTAAACAAATGAATTTGCGCTTCATACAAAGAGGCTACCGCCAGAACATTCGGAACAAAGCAAATAACAAAATCAGTCTCATAAAAAGAGCAGATCTTTTGACTGCATCCCAAAGGAAGAAAACACACAGACAACTATCCCTAATTACTCCTTTCAGTGCACTAAGTTCACAGATTTACAAGATTCTATACAAACACTGGCCTTTTCTACTAGCTGACAAGTGCCTTAAAAAGGGTCTTACCAGGCATCCTAGCATTACTTATAGTAAAGGCCTCACACTACGTGATTCTCTATGTCACAGTTTTTTACCACCTGTTACGACTGATAATTGGCTACCCAAACCACCTTTGGGATCACATAAGTGCGGTCACTGTAACATTTGTTTTTACATCAAAGACAAGTTGGTTAGCTTCCAATACAATACCAAGGTTTCATACAAAATCCATAAGTTCATTAACTGTAATACTAGATTTGTTGTTTACTGCTTAATATGCATTTGCAGTCATATCTACATTGGGAGCACCAATAGGTTGCTAAAAGAGAGAATTCAATAACATATCAGGGCCCTTCGCACAAACAACACTAACTATCCTTTTGCTGTACACTACAACATTAATCATGGCCAACGTGAAATTCTAGGGATCACTGCACATGGGATAGATGTGGCTAATGTCTCACCCCGTGTTGGTAATAGAACTTTGGCTCTCAGACGTTTGGACAGTAATTGAATCATTAAACTTAGGGCAAGGGAGGAGGGACTAAACATTGAAAAGGACTTACATATATTTTTGTAATTGGAACATTCATTACTTATGTTCCTCTTGGAAACATCTGTCTAATGTTTAAGTTATTTGACATTACCGCGATGCATTTCTCCCCTAAAATGTATTTTCTCAATCTTGTTGACCGCTTTCACATTTCTTGGTCAATATGTCTGTCCATATGGTTTTACTTGCCCACATTTCTCTCTCTCATTTAAAGTGCATAAGGTTGCAAGTGTGACTATCTCTTATTCAACTTTATACCTACATGCTTTATTTGTACTTGTGTCAATTGTAATACAACATATGTCTCAACCAATTCTTTGTCCTAACTGTTGTAGTTTTTTCATCTTTCTAGATATCTGTTTCTTTATCTGCAACTCGAAGAAACTCTATTTTTGCTCTACTGACACATAAGTCCACTACAAAATGGCACTCACTTTCTCTGTTTGCTCTTTCACGTCTCTTTACTCAGTCCTATCTCTATTTCTTCTGCCCATTAGGTATAAACTGTGTCGTTTTGCATTGCGTACCAGATACGATCTGTACCGACGCTTTGGAGCACGGTTAACTCCACAAAAAGGTGAGCACGCTTCACAACCTTTTAGTCTCTCCTTTTTATAACAACTCAGTGGAATGCTTTGTCTTTTCCTGTTTTTGAGCTTACTTGGTAGCCTTTAGAGTATTTATACTGTTGTGACAATGTTAAAGTTGCTTAAATATACGGACAGCACACAACTTTTTATTAACGGGTTTGTTCGATTTCACAAGAGCTTTACATTTAAAGCTTTGTGGAATATTTTGCCCCTTTTTCCATTTTCAAGCCTACTTGGTAGCCTTTGGAATATCTTTATACTGTCGTGACATCATTGAATTTGCTTACTATACGGACAGTACATAATTTTTCATTAACCGGTTCTTTTCGGTTTCATGATAGCTTTATAATTGCTTAACAAGGGACTTTGGCCCTCATTACAAAATTGGCGGTAAATCCCACTTACTGCCGTGCAGAAGACTGCCAACACACTGCCGCGGCCGTGGAATCCCGCCACAGCCATTACGACCCAAAGCTCGGAATCCGCCAAAATCTAGACACCCACACAAGTCCGCCACACCAAAGGTCAGTGATAAACTGGCGATAACAAAACCTCCACCGTCACGCCAACAGGAATACGCCCACACTATCACGACCCACGAATCCATGTGGCGGTCTTTCAACTGCGGTATTCCATTGGCGGTACACACCGCTGCGCTCAACATACACACACATTTACAAAACACTACCACATTGGACAATTCGAAATACACACATCTGATACACATACACACACCACTCCCACACACCCAATATAATATAAAACACACACCCACATTACCCACAAACCCTTACAACCAAAAATTTGGAAGAAGCAAAGAGACAGAAAAGCAAAGACCACATCAGCATACAGAGGCACACAACACCATTACTCATACACATCCACGCACAAAACAACACACACCCCTAAACATCCCCCACACATCACAACACACACCACCTCACACATCACCCACACTACCCCATGGCACCGCAAAGACACCTCAGGTTTTCTGAGGAGGAGCTCAGGGTCATGGTGGAGGAAATCATCCGGGTAGAGCCACAGCTATTCGGATCACAGGTGCAGCACACCTCCATAGCTAGGAAGATGGAGCTATGGCGCAGAATTGTGGACAGGGTCAACGCAGTGGGACAGCATCCAAGAACACGGGATGACATCAGGAAGAGGTGGAATGACCTACGGGGAAGGTGCGTTCTGTGGTCTCAAGACACCACATTGCAGTTCAGCGGACTGGCGGCGGACCTCCACCTCCTCCCCCATAACTTACAACATGGGAGGTTCAGGTCTTGGCTTTACTGCATCCTGAGGGCCTCGCAGGAGTAGCTGGAGGAATGGACTCTGGTAAGTCAAATCTTTAACTACCATATCCCCCACCCTACCTGCATGCTATCACATATCCCCACCCTCACCCTCACCCCATCACTCCAACACCTCACATATGTCCCACTATCATAAACCACCCATCCCAACACCAAGCCCTGCATGCAACAACAGAGCATGGACACCCATCACCAATGCATGTCCACTACACATACCCACACAGATCCACAAACCAAATATCACACAAGGTCCTACACAAGAATGTAAGCACTGGGGTTCAGGGTCACCCACCCATTGCACACCATGGCACACACAGATGCAATAATCATGCCTTTACACCCCTGCAGGGCCCCTACCCAACGTCACTGGACAGGAGGTTCCAGACATGTCCACTCCCCCACAGAAGAGGCCACAGTGATGACAGCAGCTCTGTCCAACTGGATCTAGATGACCAGCCCGGCCCATCTGGGACCTCGGGACAGTCGGTTCCCCTGACACAGTCACTAACCACCACAGAGCCTCCCCCCTCAGGAAACACCAGCACAGCACCCACCCAGTGGGCCCATCCCTCTGTCCCCAGGACACGTCAAGCAGCAGTGTGTCCACCACTACAGGGACACCAGGCAAACCCACGACCCCAAGAACATCAGGGACCTGGGGGCAGTGACAGTGGGCACACGGTTCAGGGGACAGAGGCACAGGAAAACCAGGGAACTGGGAGGTCTGCTGTGCGACAGGGGGAGGACAGGCCCACGGAACCCACTCTCCACGAGGCCCTCTCCAACATCATGGGAGCGTACCATAATTCCCAGGAGACGATGTCAACGGTACTGGCCAAATTTCAGGAGACTCAGCGGCTGCAGGAGGAACAGTATTTGGGGTTAAGGGAGGAACTCAAATCCATCAATACCACCCTGGGCACCATTGTAGGGGTGCTGAAGGACGTTGTTAACACCAGGAGGGACACTGTGGCACAACAAGGGGCCCCTGACACTAGCCTGGACAATGAACTGCCCACCACCTCCGCCGGCGCTAGTGGACACCCCCTGCAGATGGAGAACCACCCCGTAAGCAGTCCCTGAGATCCAGGACAAAGACAGAGAACAATGCCAAGACCCCCGCCATGAAATGAAACCACCCTGATTGTCATCCTTCTGTCCCACTTTGTCACCCTGTCCATCCTTAAACTGCCCAGGCTCCACTTCTTATACCCCTTTGGACAATGCACCTGTGAGACAAATAGACTGGACTCTGCCATGGACATTCCTCCACCATCACCCCTGACCACTTTAATACCACCTCAACCATTTTGCACTTAAATAAACACCGTTAAATCACAAAACAATCTGGAGTCAGTCTGTGCTTTCACAAATGTGTATTTGCAATAACTGAGGAAAATACCAATGTCCATTCAATTTGTCAACATACCTATGTCACACAGCTCTAGTCCATGAGGTAACATACCAGAGGTCACACAGTGGGACCCAAATCTGTGAAATGGAAATGCAAAGTGACAAGTCAGGGCCCATACACTGGGTGAAAGTGACAGACAGATGATAGGTCTTACAATTTTATCAGATGTAGGAGGCGGTGGTATCTTCTTACCTGTGTCTCACTGGAAGTATTGCTGGATCACGGAGTTTCTGTTGTCTATGTCCTCCTCTTCTGCCTCCTCTTCTTCACTGTCCACAGGCTCCACAGTTGCCACAAGACTCCCTTCTGGACCATCCTCCTGCAGAAAAGGCACTTGTCGTCGCAAAGCCAAGTTGTGCAGCATACAGCAGGCCACAATGATCTGGCACACCTTTTTTGGTAAGTAGTAGAGGGAACCACCTGTCATATGGAGGCACCGGAACCTGGCCTTCAGGAGGCCGAAGGTCCTCTCTATGACTCTCCTAGTTCGCCCATGTGCCTCATTGTAGCGTTCCTCTGCCCTTGTCCTGGGATTTCTCACTGGGGTCAGTAGCCATGACAGGTTGGGGTACCCAGAGTCACCTGCAAATGTCGAGGGACACCTGTTAGACACACACTAACCCTTAGGGACAACCCCAGACCCACACAAGTATTCACACGGTATAGGGTCCTTGTCCTCACCTAGTAGCCACACACGGTGCCTCTGGAGTTGCCCCATCACACAAGGGATGCTGCTATTCCGCAGGATGTAATCCTGTCATGCACTGAGCCAGGGAATTTGGCATTCACATGGGAGATGTACTGGTCTGCCAAACACACCATCTGCACATTCATGGAATGATAACTCTTCCGGTTTCTGTACACCTGTTCACTCCTGCGGGGGGATACCAAAGCCACATGTGTCCCATCAATGGCACCTATGATGTTGGGGATATGTCCCAGGGCCTAGAAGTCACCTTTCACTGTAGGCAAATCCTCCACCTGAGGGAACACAATGTAGCTCCGCATGTGTTTCTGCAGGGCAGACAACACTCTGGACAACAAGTTGGAAAACATAGGCTGGGACATCCCTAAGGCAATGGCCACTGTTGTTTGAAATGACCCACTTGCAAGGAAATGGAGTACTGACAGCACCTGCACTTGAGGGGGGATTCCTGTGGGATGGCGGATAACTGACATCAGGTCTGGCTCCAACTGGGCACACAGTTCCAGGATTGTGGCATGTTCAAGCCTGTAGGTGATGATCACATGTCTTTCCTCCATTGCCGACAGGTCCACCAGCGGTCTGTACACCGGAGGATGCCGCCATCTCCTCACATGTCCCAGCGGACGGTGCCTATGAAGGACAACAGCAAGCACTGAGTCAACCAACTCAGAGGTATGTACCAACAGCTTACACAGAACACAAATCATAATTTGAAATTTGGCCTTCATGAGTGTTGAGGCAAGGCCTAGGTATGTGTGACGCAGTTAAAAATTAAGCCATGTGGGACCCTGAAATGGCGGCTGCCTGACATGTAAAGTGGGATAATGAGATGTGATGAACTGCGCTGGCGTTCTACACCGTCGTGGTAGGCGGTCGAAGACCGCGGCGCAATTCTGCATTGGTTAACATTGGACCCTATGGGTCCCAGGAGCCAATGACGATGTACGCTGGTGGTGACGGTACGCACCGCCGCGTACGTGACCGCCATTTTCTATCTGTTCAATCACTCGATACCTGATCTTCGATAGGAGAGGGCCTACACTGCAAGTGCTGCTTTGACCTCGGTCTGGAAGAGACAATGGCTCGTGCGTCTGGGGAAAGGGCCCCTGCCTTCACATCGGAGGAGTTGGAGAAACTCGTGGATGGGGTACTCCCCCAGTACACGCTACTCTACGGTCCTCCACACAAACAGGTAAGTACACTGGGAGCATGCTGTATGGGCTATGCCTGTGTGGAGTGGGGTGGATGAAAGATGGGGGGGGAGATTGAGGCGTGCATGAAACGATGGTGAGTGCATGTGCCACATGGCAACGGTAGGGATGGGGGCCAATGACTGTGATGGTGCAGTTGGTAATAACTTTTCTTTTCCCCATGTACAATTCATGTAGGTCAGCGCCCACCAAAAAAGGATATTTGGCGTGCTATCGCCAAGGAAGTCCGGACCCTGGGGGTCCACCACAGACGGGGCACCCACTGCCATAAGAGATGGGAGGACATTCGCCGCTGGAGCAAGAAGACGGTGGAGGCCCAGCTGGGGATGGCCTCCCAACGTGGGAGGGGTGCCCGTTGCACCATGACCCCCCTGATGTTCAGGATCCTGGCGGTGGCATACCTGGATTTGGATGGGCGCTTGAGGGCATCACAACAGCCACAAGGGGGTAAGTACACTCTCATTCTGCTGATTTTGCGTGCAGTGGAGGTGTCTGGGTGGGGGAGGTGGGCTGTGGGTTTCCCTAGGCCAGGGCGAGTGTGCTAGTTAGGTCCCTTTGTTCTGGCAGATCCTGTGTCACCCCACCCCACCTGTGTACAGTGCCAAGTTCACCTAGTCAGGCTCCTGTGTCATCCATGTGTGCAGATGTTGGCCCTAGCCTTGTAGGCCATGTCCCAGGGATTGAACAGTGGAGCCCAAGTGCACGGCGTAGTGCAGGGGGCTTCTGTGTCTGTCGTGTCCGCCAATGGTAACGGTAATGCATGCACTGAACATGTCTTTCTTCTGTCGTTCCCCCCCCCTTTTTGTGGTCTCCCTGTTCTTGTGTGCATTAGCATCATCAGGCGGAGGAGCAGTGGCACCGGAGCAGGAGGGAGCTGCATCCCACATGGCCCTGGAGGGCGGGACTACGGACTCGGAGTTCACCAGTGGGATGGAGGGCAAGGGGAGCTCCACGGCAGGGACAGGAGCTGACACCAGTGACACAGACTCATCCCCTGATGGGAGCTCCCTTGTGGTGCCGGCAACATCCGTGCCCCCCGCATCTACAGGTAAAGCCGCCACCCCCCCTACCAGCACTGCCCTCCCAGCAGCCCCTCAGCCTTTGCCCCGTGCCCGCTCATCCAGGAGGGTGGGCATCACCTTCGCCCCAGGCACCTCAGGCCCTGACCCAGTCACCCCTGCTGCCTTCAGTGAGGAGGCCATTGACCTCCTCAGGTCCCTCACTGTTGGGCAGTCTACCATTTTGAATGCCATCCAGGGTGTAGAAAGGCAGTTGCAACAAAAAAAAGCATTCCTGGAGGGCATTCATTCTGGTCTGGCGGCCCTTCAGCGAGCTTTTCAGACTCTGGCCTCAGTACTGATAGCAGCCATTGTCCCTGTGTCTAGCTTCCCCCTCCAACTTCCTCCACCCAGACCCAATCCCCTGTACCTCAGCCTATCCCAAGCACACCTTCAGACCAGCATGCACACACCTCAACACACAAGGGAAGCTCAGGCAAACATAAGCACCACACATCCCACAGGCACTCATGCAAGCATCACACACATGCAGACACACCAACATCCACTGCCTCCACTGTGTCCCCCTCCTCCTCGTCTCCCTCCTCCCTCCCAGTCTCGTCTCCACTCACACCTGCATGCACTACATCTACAGCCACTACTGCCATCACCAGAACACACACCACCACACCCCGCTCACGTGCAGTCACCACCCCTACTTCTATTCACACGTCCCGTGTCCTCTCCCTGTGTGTCTGTGACGCCCCCTCACAAGATACACAAACGTAGGCACACACCCACCCAACAGCCATCCACCTCACGACAGCCTCCAGTGCCTGCACCTTCACCCAAAGTCACCAAACGAACACCTCCTACAACCACAACCTCTTCCTCCACTCCCAAACCCCCTCCAGCTACCCGTCCCAGTGTTCTCAAGAATCTTTTCCTGGCCAACCTTGATCTCTTTCCCTCACCTCCCCCACCCCGTCCGTCTCCTAGGGCCCGACTCTCCAGGTCCCAACCTAGCACCTCAGCCACAACATCTCCGGGACCAGTGGTGCCTGTAGTCACCGGAATCTGGAGTGCAGCGGCCACCAGGGCAGCCAGTGTGGCACGAAGCCACAGCACGGACAGTCCCCCACTTATCAAGCATCAAAAGTTGGCCAGTTCCCGGCGGGAGAGGGGGAAGACTCCAGCCACCAAAGCCGCTCCCAGGGGTATAGGTGGGAGTGTGGAGTCAGCTGCGACACCTTCCAAGATGGGGAAGGCCCACAAGAAAGTCAGCAAGTCTGGGAAGAGCAGCACCGCGGAGAAGACCGCCATCATCCCCGCTGCCCAGGAGGCCACCGCCACCCGCCCAGCTGCCCAGGACAGGGCCGACAGCACCAGCCCTGCTGCCCAGGACAGGACCGCCAGCACCAGCCCCGCTGGGCCAGACATGACCGCCAGCAGTTGAGTCACTGCAAAGGACCCCTCTGCCACAAGCACCGCTGAACAGGGCACCGCTGCAACAAGCACCGCTGAGCAGGGCACTGCCGCGACAAGCACCACTGAACAGGGCACCGCCGCCACGAGCACCGCTGAACAGGACACCGCTGCCACAAGCACCGCTGAACAGGGCACCGCTGCCACAAGCACCGCTGGCCCATGAGTATCACATCCACTACCTCTGTCCTTGGCAGGATGAAGCACTCTGGGCACAATGCCCCCTCCAGAACCAGTGGAGACTGTTATCCACTTGAGAGACTGTGGCTTTAAACTCCCCAGGATGCAACAGTGGGCAAACCACCCACTGTAGAGACTTGAGAGACTGTGGCTTTGCATTCCCCAGGATGGAACAGTGGGCAAACCACCCACTGTAGAGACTTGAGAGACTGTGGCTTTGCATTCCCCAGGATGGAACAGTGGGCAAACCACCCACGGTAGAGACTTGAGAGACTGTGGCTTTGCACAGTGGGCATGTGGCCCCCTCGTGGATTTGGCGTTGTGCACTCAACCAGCTGAGGTGCCCCCCCTTTCCCTTCCCCCTGAGGTGCCTGTTTTATTGCTATCTGATGTCCCTGCAGTGTTCTCTCCGTCATGGTCGGGGATTGAGTGTGGGCCTCGCCCATACCGTGTGGGCACAGTGTTCCACGGACTTCAATGGAGCACTACCTGGACTACTATTCTTGGTGTATATTTTGTTTATAGTGTATATATATATTTTTGCGTACTGGATATTAATATATTACAATGGTTACACTCATTTCCTTTTGTCCTTGCATTCTTCCGGGGGGGGGGGGGGTAACTATTATGTATCATGCTGTATTAGTGTGTGTGTTGTCGTGGGTGAGGGTGGGGGTGGGGGTGTTGCGTGTTGCGTGTGTCACTGTTTTTCCCTCCCTCCTCCCCTGTGTCATAGGTGCAGTACTCACTGTGGTCTTCGCCACCGGCGTTCGTGCTCCTGGTAGAGGAGCAAGAAGATAAGGGCTGGCAGGATGTGGAGCTCAGATTCCATGGCGTCCGGATTCCTCTTGGGGTGTTTAGAGGTGAGCGTGTTTCCTTCGAAGTCCTGTTTCCGCCGTGTTTTTGTTCGCGGTGAATCCGCCCCGGAAAAGGTGGCGGATTGGTAGGTTGTGATACTGTGGGCGGTACATTGTCTTCCGCCTGTCTGTTGGCGGTGACCGCCAAGCTGTTTGTTTGTACCGCCGTGATTCCATTTTTTTTCCGCCGGCCTGTTGGCGGTCTCACCACCGCTTTAACAACGACCACCAGGGATGTAATGACCATCTATGTGTGAAACTATAGCCCCAACATCCAAGACTGAGTACGTCAGTATATATTTATATTATTTATTTTTCAATTTTTTCTTTCAATTTTCCGCATTTCCAAGCTTACCATGGCCATTTCTCGTAATTCACACATTATGAGATCACCTTGGTCTCTTTGGTTCATCATCACGGACGTTACTTGCCCCAGATGGCTTAAAACACCGCTTTTATGTTGTCTCTGCTTTTTTCTGATTACTTCTCACCTTAATACTCTCCCACTCTCATAATGATGGTTTGGTACATAAGGTTTCTTCTAAAGTACTTTTAATAATATTTTCATATTATCATACACAACTTATTCACATCTCTTTCTTTCCCCTTTTTTTCTAATGGGTTCACATCATACAACTGATTCTGTTGTGCATGGTTCATCCTTTATAGATACCATCAATCCTCCCTTCTGGCAGGCTTGATCACTCGCAGTGTTTTTCATGTTTCCACCTATGACCCCTGTATATTATCAGACCTGGGGCCAGATGTAGGAAAATGCCAATTTGCGACTTGCAAATTGCGAGTCCCTGCGACTCGCAATTTGCAACTCGCAAATTGGTATGCAGAACGGTGTCTCAGACACCGTCTGCGAGTCGCTATGGGGTCGCAATGACCCACCTCATTAATATTAATGAGATGGGTCGCAAATTGCGGCCCCATAGCGAGTCTAGGCACTCGCAAACATGGAGGCCTGCTGTCGTCAGCAGACCTCCATGTTCGTGACTGCTTTATCAATAAAGCAGGTTTTTTTTTTAAGTGTAGCCCGTTTTCCTTAAAGGAAAACGAGCTGCACTTAAAAAAAAAAACGAAACCTTTAGTTTCGGTATTTTTTCAGGGCAGGCAATGGTCCCTTGGACCACTACCGGCTCTGAAAAATGGTTTTGGGTCCATTCGCAAAGGGGAAGAGGTCCCATGGGGACCCCTTCCAATTTGCGAGAGGGTTACCATCCACTTGAAGTGGATGGTAACCGCGATACCATTTGCGACCGCATATGCGGTCGCAATTGGTATTGCATGCCACTCCGAATCGCAAATAGGAAGGGAACACCCCTTCCTATTTGCGATTCTGAAATGCATATTGCGAGTCGGTCCCGACTCGCAATATGCATTTCTGCATCGGGAAATGCGATTAGCGAGTCGCAAACGGCAATTTTTGCCGTTTGCGACTCGCTAATCGTTTCCTGCATCTGGCCCCTGTTTTCTTATTTTTGCTTTTTCGTTGTTTTATTTAATTTGCAGCATTGATAAAGTCAATGTGACGAAACACGTGTCGGCTGTAAGCTGTGGATGGGACTTTTTCTTTCATGATAAGAATAAACTCTATCTTCACCAACGACGTGGTTTTGGACCTTCATTTTTTTTCCACTTGGATGAACTATGCTGGACTACCTTTTGGTGTGCCCTGGTCTATATTGACAATTTTTATTACTGACTATTCCAAACAGCAATTTTTGACACCCGTGGTGGTTGGGTGTTGTACCAGGTTGGCACCCACAACATTGAACCTCATCAGCAACACAGGATTCTTCCCAGAACACTGTATATACCCTTAAATTGGATGTGCGAGCTTATGGCATCTACCACCTCTTGTTTGTTGTATTATATTCCTTACGTAACCATCCCAGGGGTGGGGAATCGTGTGATCCCCAATCAAGACTGCAGGCTAGAATTACCTCAAGAAGCACATGAGGGAGTAGCATCTGCCGATGCTGGTGTGCCGGCTTCAGTTTCTTTGCTACAAAAACACTATTGATGGCGTGGTCTGCATAAACAGACAAACCAATGTCATTAGCTGTGACATTTGCCAACAAATTAAAGGTTCCACCATTAAATTCCCACCGCAGACTCCCCTCCTAAGCTCAAAGAAACCTTTGCAGTGCGTATAGCTAGACCATCGCAAACCCCTGATTTCGGATGGGGCATTCAATTACATCCTATTTGTTGTAGATTAGTGTTCCAGATTTCTCTTGGTGTGGCCACTGCTATCAACTGATGCTCACACTGTTATTAAAGATTTGCAAGTCTTGATTGGGACGTATGCAGTAGCTGCATTCCACTCAGACCAGGGCCCCACCACTCCATCTAAACCATACAACAATACCATGGGAACCCTGTGTGTGGCTATAGATTATTCTTCTCCTTATAACCCAGAGGGAAACTCGAAAGTAGAGCCGAAAAAACAAGACGTAAAGCAATCCTTAACAGCTAATGCATTAGGCTCAGGTCACAGTTGGATCCACCACCTTTATGGAGTACAGAGAACATTAAATAATTTGCCTAGAAGATCTTTGTGTGGCTGTACCCCATATGAAGTCCTGTTTGGCATCCAGATGTATAGCCTAGATCTTGATGGTTCTGGTGCCGTGGCAGCAGAAACACCTTTTGACATAAAAGAACATCTCACTGTCTTACAGGAACTCCAAAACGACCAAGAATGAGTGTTCAAGTTTGTATGCTGCCATTGTAGGTGCGGGCAACCAATGAACACCTACCGGTTGGATTCCCAAAGTTGGGGATCTAGTACAAGAAAAGATTGGGATGATGAAGGAATCTGGCCCATCATAACGTACATCGGTGCCAGCCCTTGGAATTCAAGGTGCCAGAACTGTGATTTTGCCACCGCTTGCTGGTTGTAAAGACAAACGCCTTGTCTTCATTGATCGAGTCGAACTGCATCATGTGGCCGATCCTACACAGAAGACCTAGAAGACTCCTGGGTAATTCCCTATCCCCTCTCACTACCATACAGGAAAAACCCCTTCAAGTGTTGACAACACCAACATCGTATCCCATAGGTTGGGAGGGCAGAGAATGAACTTCTCTTGTTCCAGTTACTGCTTCAAACTCAAGAAATGCACCAGATGCAAGTCTACAGTTCTATACTACTTCTCAAAGCAACAGAGTTGTTTATGATAAACCATCGTCAGAGCCATCAACCAGTTCTCTTTCACCTGCTGCAGCATATGTCTTCCTACAGACTGCTTTGGGTACTTTGTCGACATTGACAAGTTTTCTTGAGACTCTTCTGAAATTTCTCTTTATGGTATACATAAGCTTCTTCACTGGCTTAAACACACTTATCTGATCTGTCCTGTGGTCTTATTTGTGGATCACACTTGTTTTGTTTGCTCTCTTCCTGTGGATTAGATTTGTGACTGTTTTCTTCCTGCTTGTAAATGGGCATTACCTTCCTGAACGCTCTGCTGTTCCAGTGGTTGATCAGGTATTGAAGGCTCTTTTGTCTTCCTACAAAGTGTGAAGAGACTTGTCCCTGGTGAACATTTCTGCTGATCCAGTTCTTGATTAAATTATTTGGGATAAGGTTCCATATGATATATTTGGTCTAGAGAGACTATTAAATTCCACATGTTTTTAAGGTTGCAATGGATGCAGTGATTACACCAGGTATTGTATCTGATGTTTGGGATGTAAAACTGTTTCATCAATGCTTTCCAAGATTGAATACTATACTGTATTTGAAAATGAAGATATGTACATGAACTCAGCCTATTGTGGTTAAATGTTTTGTTACCATCATTATGCACACTGTCATCTACATAGAGCTAATACTCCACATACAATATTCAACTACACATAATTGGAACATTGGCCAACTGCACCGGTAGGGAGTTCAAAAACATACTTAGACAAATTCACATATTGTTTTGGTCATAATACTTCAGTTCAGGTATTCTTCTATTTTAAATTACCGTCAACAAAAACAAGGAAAAATATGCTGACCGCTACCAAATTAATTTACTCAAATTAAATTGTTTCCCAACTAGCCATTAGAGGCTATAAAACTCAGAAGGAAACAATCAATTTAAAATCTGAAATAAAGACTGGCAAGTCCAAGTCGCAGATACCTTATTTAAATGTATCTGATTACATTACAGATGTTTTGTTTGAATGGCATGGTCAAGCAGACAACTTGCCTAGGTCTAGCAAAAATTAAAGAAATGAAAGCGCCCAGCATCCCTTCAATTGTACGACTCGATAATTGGTAAATCTGGTAAATTACACGGATCAGCTCAATGGGATGGTTCAGAATGGTACATTTAATTTGAAAATTTCAGGTCCCAACTGGTGGTTATAGTGGCTAGGGGACACAAATGGTCATCATGTTCCTTGCAGGGTTATAAAGCATGCAGACCGGACTGTTGTTATATCAAGATACAGCACACAGGGATTGCCAACACTTCCAGCGTAGGGAAGTTATGTTAGTAAAGGTTACAGCATTCCACATTATCACCTTTAACCCCTTCGCTGCCAGGCCTTTTCCCCTCCTGTGCCGAGCCTTTTTTTGGCTATTTGGGGCAGTTCGCGCATAGGCCCTCATAGCTTTTTCTCCACATAAGCTACCCATGCCAAATTTACGTCCTTGTTTCCCAACATCCTAGGGATTCTAGAGGGACCCAAACTTTGTGGGTTCCCCTGAAGGAGACCAAGAAATTAGCCAAAATACAGCGAATATTTCGTTTTTTTTTTTTTAATCGGAAAAAAGGGCTGCAGAAGAAGGCTTGTGGTTTTTTCCCTGAAAATGGCATCAACAAAGGGTTTGCAGTGGTAAAATCACCATCTTCCCAGCTTTCAGGAACAGGCAGACTTGAATTAGAAAACCCAATTTTCCAACACAATTTTGACATTTTACTGGGACGTACCCCATTTTTACTATTTTTTGTGCTTTCAGCCTCTTTCCAGTAAGTGACAGAAATGAGTGAGAAACCAATGTTGGATCCCAAAAAGCTAAACATTTCTGAAACGTAGACAAAATTTTAAATTCAGCAAGGGGCCATTTGTGTAGATCCTACAAGTGTTTCCTACAGAAAATAACGGCTGAAATAAAAGAATATTGAAATTGAGGTGAAAAAAAACAGCAGTTTTTTCCACGTTTTATTCTGTAACTTTTTCCTGCGATGTCAGATGTTTTTAGGCAATATACCGTTACGTCAGCTGGACTCTCCTGGTTGTGGGGATATATAGGGCTTGTAGGTTCATTAAGAACCCTATGTACCCAGAGCCAATAAATGGGCTGCACCTTGCATTGGTTTTTCATTCTATACCGGGTATACAGCAATTCATTTGCTGAAATATAAAAAATGAAAAATAGGTATATCAAGATTTCCAAAATAGCCACAAGTGGTTATTTGCACATCTCTGAATTCCGGGGTGCCCATACTAGCACGTGAATTGCAGGGCATTTCTCAAACAGATGTCTTCTTTGCACACTGTCTTACACTTGAAGGACAAAAATGTAGAGAAAGACAAGGGGCAATAACACTTGTTTTGCTATTCTGTGTTACCCCATGTCTGCCGATAAAAATGGTACCACACTTGCGTGGGTAGGCCTAGCGCCCGCAACAGGAACTGCCCCAAAACACAACTTGGACACATCACATTTTCACAAAGAAAACAGAGCTGTTTTTTGCAAAGTGGCTAGCTGTGGATTTTGGCCTCTAGCTCAGCCGGCACCTAGGGAAACCTACCAAACCTGCGCAGTTTTAAAAACTAGACACCTAGGGGAATCCAAGATGGGGTGACTTGTGGGGTTCTGACCAGGTTCTGTTACCCAGAATCCTTTGCAAACCTCAAAAGTTGCCCCAAAAAACACTTTTTCCTCTCATTTTCGGTGACAGAAAGTTCTGGAATCAGAGAAGAGCCACAAATTTCCTTCCGCCCAGTGATCCCCCATGTCTCCTGATAACAATGGTACCTCACTTGTGGGGGTAGGCCTAGCACCCGCGGCAGGAAAAGCCCCAAAACACAACGTGGACACATCACATTTTCACAAAGAAACAGCTGTTTTTTGCAAAGTGCCTAGCTGTGGATTTTGGCCTCTAGCTCAGCCGGCACCTAGGGAAACCTAGCAAACCTGCACAGTTTTGAAAACTAGACACCTAGGGAAATACAAGATGGGGTGACTTGTGGGGTTCTGACCAGGTTCTGTTACCCAGAATCCTTTCCAAGCCTCAAAATTTGGCCAAAAAATTACTTTTTCCTCACATTTCGGTGACAGAAAGTTCTGGAATCAGAGAAGAGCCACAAATTTCCTTCCACCCAGCATTCCTCCATGTCTCCTGATAAAAATGGTACCTTACTTGTGGGGGTAGGCCTAGCGCCCGCGACAGGAGAAGCCCCAAAACACAACGTGGACACATCACATTTTCACAAAGAAAACAGAGCTGTTTTTTGAAAAGTGCCTAGCTGTGGATTTTGGCCTCTAGCTCAGCCGGCACCTAGGGAAACCTAGCAAACCTGCACAGTTTTGAAAACTAGACACCTAGGGGAATCCAAGATGGGCTGACATGTGGGGTTCCGACCAGGTTATGTTACCCAGAATCCTTTGCAAACCTCAGAAGTTGCCCAAAAAAACACTTTTTCCTCTCATTTCGGTGACAGAAAGTTCTGGAATCAGAGAAGAGCCACAAATGTCCTTCCGCCCAGTGATCCCCCATGTCTCCCGATAAAAATGGAACCTCACTTGTGGGGGTAGGCCTAGCGCCCGTGACAGGAAAAGCCCCAAAACACAAAATGGACACATAAAATTTTCACAAAGAAAACAGAGCTGTTTTTTGCAAAGCACCTAGCTTTGGATTTTGGCCTCTAGCTCAGCCGGCACCTTGGGAAACCTAGCAAACCTGCACAGTTTTGAAAACTAGACACCTAGGGGAATCCAAGATGGGGTGACTTGTGGGGCTCTGACCAGGTTCTGTTACCCAGAATCCTTTGCAAACCTCAAAATTTGGCCGAAAAAATACCTTTTCCTTTCATTTCAGTGACAGAAAGTTCTGGAATCAAAGAGTAGCCATAAATTTCCTTCCACCCAGCGTTCCCCCAAGTCTCCCGATAAAAATGGTTCCTCACTTTTGTGGGTGGGCCTACTGCCCGCGAAAGCAAATGCCCCTGGACACATCAAAATTACCAAATACAAAACTACCTGTTTTTGCGGGGGTACCTGCGTTTTTGATCCTGGGCTCAGCAGCCTTCTAGGAAAACCTACCAAACCCAAACAGTTCTGAAAACTAGACACCCGAGGGAGTCCAGTGAGGTGTGACTTGCATGGAGCCCCCAATGTTTTCTTACCCAGAATCCTCAGCAAACCTCAAATTTAAAAAAATCACATTTTTCCCACATTTCTGTGTGGGATCACCGCACTAGGACACATTTCATACCACCCAATGTTCCCCTCAGTCTCCCGGTAAAAATTATACCTCATTTGTGTAGGTGGGCCAAGTGCTTGTGAAAGGGAAGAGCCAAAAACATGTTGATATTGAGGGGGAACCAAAGGTGGTCCAAAAGGGCAGTTTGCAAAAAAATGTTTAGGCTGACAAGTGCAGCAGAATTTTTATTGGTATAGATGAGGCAATGCTGGTTGGTACGAATTTTGTGGATTCCTGCAGATTCCGTAAGGTTCCATCACAAAAGCGTGGGAAAAATGTGTGATTTCCAGCAAAGTTGGAGGTTTGCAGGGGATTGTGGGTACAAAAATGGTGCGGGGTGCATGTGAAACACACCACCCTGGAATCACCCAGATGTTTAATTTTCAGATGTGTCTAGGTCTTGTGGATTTTTCTACATGGCAGCGTCCCAAAGTCCATAAAGTGCAGCCCTCACCATTCCAAGTGGGACGATTTTGAGAGTAAGCCAAGCTCTCATGGCCCAAATGTAAAACTAAAACCCAAAATAATCAAATGTCTTCTTGCTTGCTGTGGGATAAGATGTTTTAGAGTGCAGGGGAAAGCTGAAAGACTGTTACCCCCTTCAGTTGAGGTGGGGGCATAACCAGGCCCACACTGGTAGGTAGCCACCACCCCAATATTTTTTGTTTTTTTAAAATTCCCTGGCATCTAGTAGACTTTCTGACCCCCGGGGTGTGGATCAGGGGTAATTGCCCCATCTGCCCACTGGTGGGTAGAACAACTTTGGCCCCCTTTATTTGGGTTGGGGATATGGACATACCCCCACCCTCTTATTTAAAAAAAAAAATCTTCCCTGGCCTCTGGTGGGCTTTCTGCCAACCCTCCCTTGAGGGCAGATGGGCCTTCCAAAAATAGGCCCATCTGCTCCCAATGTGGGGCAGATATGGCCAACAGTAATGTGCCCCCATGGGGAGCGACCCTTACCCAAGGGGCTGCCCCCCTAGAGAAAACACACGCATACACACACACCAATCCCTGGTGCCTAAGTGGTTTCTGCCACCATCGGGGCAGATTGGCCTAACAAATATCAGCCAATCTGCCCCCAAGGGGGGCAGAAATGGTCTAAATACAATTTGCCCCCCAGGGGAGCGACCCTTGACTAAGGGGTCGCTCCCCACCTCTTTAAGAAACAACAAAAAAAAACACAAAAAAACACTTTTTTTAATCCCTGGCGCCTAGAGTTTTCTGCCACATCTGGGGGCAGATCGGCCTAATAACAATAGCGGTCCTGACAGAGAGGTCGGTATAGGCGCACAGAGAGCGCCCACCTTTGATGCAAGTCTGACTATAAGGGGACGCTCCCTCTCCAGGATACCAGAGGCTAGTAGCCTCTATTGTTAGGGTCCTCCCCAGGTATTCCCTTGGTTAAGGTAGGCCCTTCCTTCCCTTCCCCTTTTTTCCTACTGCGATTAATCCTGCAGCGCGCAACAAGCATCTGCAACAGGGATCCAACGCCCTGATGAATGCCCAGAGACCCTCCATAGCTCAAACATAAGGGCAGAAACATGTCGGCTACTTCTTCTAGATAGGTGACCTTGTGAGTCATTGCTCTCACACTGGTTTCCCACGTCTTTTAATCACACCACACAGAACCTTCTATTAAACTCACCCTGGTATCTGAGTAGGTGTTTTTATTCCCATAGCACAGCTGGATCCCTACTTTCCAGAAATCAAACTAATTTACGCACTCCCTCCTGTTCTTTTACCAGTGAGGTTGAGTCCGCCCAGGTGGTATTGTCCTACCTGGGTGGGGCTAGGTGGTCATATGATGAAGCATGACACTATATAGTGTGTGAGACCACCTAGTCCGTAAAGGAAATCCCCCTCTACAGACCACATATCACCCCACAACTTACCTTTAGTCGAGGTCTACGATTGGTTTAGTGT
Organism: Pleurodeles waltl; assembly: GCF_031143425.1. NCBI lineage: Eukaryota > Metazoa > Chordata > Amphibia > Caudata > Salamandridae > Pleurodeles > Pleurodeles waltl. The sequence continues at coordinate 708,313,351 of NC_090448.1, forward strand.
CGCAACTAGCACACTATCAATCCATTTATAATTTCAAAACCCCGTACTCTCTTTTGTGATTTAGCCTAGAGTTTTCTGCCACATCTGGGGGCAGATCGGCCTAATAACAATAGGCCAATCTGCCCCCAGGGGCGGCAGAAAAGGCCTAAAATAAATTTGCCCCCCCTCCCCGAGGAGCGACCCTTGCCTAAGGGGTCGTTCCCCACCACTAAAAAAACAACAAAAAACAACAACAAAAAACAAAAAATTATCCCTGATGCATAGAGGCTTCTGCCCCCCGGGGGCAGATCGGCCTAGTAACAATAAGTAATGAGCTAAAATAAATTTGCCCCCCTGGGGAGCGACCCTTGCCTAAGGGGTCGCTCCCCTTGCATGACATTGACGTAAACAAAAAGATCCCCGGTGCCTAGTGGTTTCTGCCCCACTTGGGGGCAGATTGACGTAACAAAAATCGGCCGATCTGCTCCCAAGGGGGGCAGAAATGGTCTAAATACAATTTGCCCCAAAGGGGAGCGACCCTTGCCTAAGGGGTCACTCCCCATCTCTAAAAAAACAAAAAAAAAATAAAAACACAAAAAAAAAATAGCCCTTGCGCCTAGAGGTTTCTGCCCATCCGGGGGCAGAAATGGCCTAAAATAAATGTCCCCCCCCAGGGAGCGACCCTTGCCTAAGGGGTCGCTCCCCTTCCGTGAATTTGGCATTAACAAAAAAACTCCCTGGTGTCTAGTGGTTTCTGCCTCCTTGGGGGCAGACTGGCCTCATAAAAATAGGCCAATCTGCACCCAAGGGGGGCAGAAATGGGCTAAATATAATTTCCCCCCTAGGGAGCGACCCTTGCCTAAGGGGTCGCTCCCCAACTAAAAAAAAAAAAAAGAAACACAAAAAAAGAAATGATCCCTGGAGCCTAGTGGATTCTGCCCCCCCCGAGGGCAGATCAGCCTAACAATAGGCCGATCTTCCCCGAGGGGGGGCAGAAAAGGCCTTGAAAAATATTGCCCCCCCCTGGGGAGCGACCCTTGCCCAAGGGGTCGCTCCCCTCATGCCAGATTCCCTTGAAAAATAAATCCCTGGTGTCTAGTGGGCATTTCAAAAGCCGGATTGCTTTACAATCCAGCTTTTGAAATGCTCTGAGAGACTTCAAAGGGAAAGAAATTCATTTCCTTTCCCTTGAAGCCTCTCAGGCCCCCATCACATGATCAGAAGAGAAATGCTTTGCATTTCTCTTCCGATCGCACTGGAAGCTGAGCTTCCAGCGCGATGGGGAAGTGGCCTCTGATGAGGTGAGCGCGCATTTGCGTGCTGATGTCATCAGACGTCACAGGGGAGTCGGGGGTTTCAGGTGTGGAAGGGGAAGGGCTTCCCCTTCCATCCCTGCCTTGGGAGGGTGGGAGGGAACCCCACAGAGGGAGCGCTAGCGCTCCCTCCGGGCTCTAGGCAGAGGACATAATGGTTACGTCCTCGGCACAGGAGCACCGTGCCGCAGGACGTAACCATTACGTCCGCGACACAGAAGCGGTTAAAAGAGCATCTCTCTCTCCTCTCGCATGACATGGATTTACAAGACATCTTGTTACATCCTAGATCACTATGCTCCAAAAGATTTTTGTATGCCATTTATAATTACATTTTCTCAAATGGAAGCTGTTGCCCGTTTAAGGCAAATAGATCAGGCTAATTCGGAGAAAGAATTGTCTGTTGTTGATAATGGAATGAATACATTGTCCACTCGCACTTGAAAAAATGTGTGTCCTCTGCAATTGACATCATGCAAAATGACATTACTTTCTTACAGAATGGACAGAGTCAAGTTAGATCTAATATGCATTTGAGTTGGACATTGCAAGTTCTTAAATCGAACCACGCGCACTGGAAGCATGTGAACTCAAAAGAGTTAATATTGCCTTTTTATCTAACATATAAACAACAAATAATGGCAAGGAAGGATGCAACATACTCAATGCTTAACATAGAAAAAATAGAAAAGTTGCCTTTCACAGTGGCCGAAGCACCATCAGCAGTATGGCTAATATATATAGTTATCTCTCTGCCAGTTTCCAAGTTTCAGTTTCCACTATGTTTGAAACATTCTACAGTAGGCAGATTTGAGGCTTTAGAGGAGAGTTATATCACGAGGTGTGGAAATTACCTTTCGATTACAAATGTATGAGCGGGGAAAAGGAAGTCTTTCTTATTAGAAGTTTTGTGACACTTCTGTAAGCCATTCAATGATTTGTAAAAATTCGACATTGCATGGAGTAAGTAAGAAGTCCGTGGAAAATGTTACTTGAAGGGAGTTCCTGTTTCCTTGATTCGCCCAGTGTTTCAGTTACTATCAAACTGAAGTTACTTGATGCTAAATGATCAAGGCTATTGTGGGATGAGAGCAGGTGTCCCTTACATGGTTTCTGTTTCTCAAATAGTGACCTGCTGTGGTAAATTACTTTTCTCCCCACAGCTGAGATTAGGTTAGCATGTTTACGGACTTCTGTTCCTACTTTTAATGCTAACTTCAACAAGCTGACCAGACTGAAAGCACTATTGTTTCAGAAACACTGCGCTTACATCTGCCTGTAAAACCTTCAAATTGCAAGCTACAAGGTTGTCTTCTGAAATATAGTCAATTTAAACACCAATTTTCCAACGCACTTTTGTGAGCTTGTAAGTCGCATTTTTAATGCTTACAAGACCGTGGGTTTTGTGTACTTTTTAAAGGCGATTGGGTCTGAATTTGTCAGCACCTTCACGACCGTTTTCGGAGTAACCCCATCTTTTATACACTCCTTGTTTTCAAGCATATTTGGAGGCATACAACTTGTATTGTTGTTAATTGGTTGTATTTTGCTTCTTCTCTTTGTGCTCCACAATGGATGTCCCATTTCAAAGCCAGACGGTGAAGAAATTACCGCACGTCCAGCTATGTCATGAACACATGATGCAGTACTTGGCATACTTTTGTTGGAGGCACTAAATGATGACTGGTCTTTGTCTTTCTGGCCAGTATGGTTATACTGTGTGCATCATGTGTTCTGCTGTCTTTGGTGCCCTTTCTAGGGCGCTCTGAAAGTGTGTCTTGCATCGCGATTGGTACTATCTACGGACATGGATGTGCTAATGTTCCCATTGAGGGCTGATTTACAGAGTTGTCCTATGAGACGACGATTGCTTTAGGTGCCTTTTATGAGCCAGCTTCTATGTATATGGATGCTATGGCTCCGAGATTCACTTCTGGCTCACCTTCTGCAGGCATTGCACAGGATGCTGCTTCCTCATCGTAGGCTGAGGCTCTCAATCATGTCTGTTCCTTTGATTTTTTCACCAAGGCTCAGGATGTTCTGCTGTCTGCAGATGCGGGATCCATTCTGGATTTCATTACCACTGCCATCATGGATGCCTCCACTGACTTTAAAATATGGCCCTTGTTTTTAAAGCAAATTTACATGTTTTAATTGGCTCATTTTTATGGCTCGTTTGCTCTGCTTGTTGGTGTGAACATTTTAATCAATTAGTGCTTTAAAAAGTTAATTTTTAGAAGATCATTTTAGAATCTGTCTTTCTCACTGAAATGGGGAGGGTGTTGTGAGTACCTTTTAGGCCCAAGTTGGTTCCCCCTGTTTTTAGCTTCACTTCATAATTCATATTTAATGCAATGTAGTTGCACTGCTTTTAGCCATGACATTTAACACGCATTTCCTGCAAGACATTCTTCTTGAATATGTGGTATGAGTTGTTTGATTAGTTAGACTTTGCACAACATGTAATTAGTACTTTCTGTACAAGGCTAGGAAAACTGTACACATTATCCTAGTTTTTGTGCTACCCGTTCAGGAGACAGCTTCTAACACCTAGACAAAGCATTGCATCAGAGCTGTGCTTCCAACACAGTATGGCTTTATTATGTAAATGATGCACTGAACCAAAAGGACAGAGGGCACTCCAGCGACGAGTGTCCTGGCATGAATGCTGTGTTCTGCATGCAGCTCTGCTGGGGATAATCTACCAACTCCTGAGAGGATTGCCATCTACACCGCAGGCTGACTCCTGACACTTTCATCGGGTATTAGGCTGGGGCTAATCCCTTAGATCGGGAGAGGGAGAATGGTACACCCGCTATGTTCTCTTCCTAGTCTTAGGGTTAGGAAGCATTAGAACTTCTAGAACACATGTATCAAGGTTGGATTATTCATTGTCTTCACCATGTTTTCTCATGCTGGTTACTTTGCTTTGTTTCATCTGCCTAATTATTGTAGATCATTCACTCTATGCAAGATTATGTTTGTTCCAATAACTATATGGAAAATTCAGTTTATAGATCTTTTATGTCTTTGCCTGGGCATGCATGAATTAGACAACAAAAGAGTAAGATCTGTTTTCATGACTTCCCTGGGGAGTCAGTCATGTTTAGGTTGCCATAATTACCTTCCATCCTGGTTAGTTCAGGTGAGGCACTGTGAGCTGGCCAGGAATTGGGCAGACACTTTCTGACTGTTTCTGTGGACTTAGGGCCTGATTTAGAGTTTGGCAGAGGGGGTTACTCTGTCACAAATGTGACGGATATCCCGACCGCCGTATTACAATTCCACTATAGCTTATGGAACTTGTAATATGGTGGACGGGATATCTGCTATGTTTGTGACAGAGTAACCCCTCCGGCAAACTCTAAATCAGGCCCTCAGTTGCCCACATTCTTAAGTTCTGCCAGCTTAAATATGCAGTCCTGTTATCTTAGTAGGAACGGTATAACAACATTAGGAAAAAAGCAGGTTGGGTGTGAAGGAAAGAGCAGAAGCCTGGGGAGGGAGATAGGATTTGAGGCAGAGAGCATGGGTGGTATAAAGGATAAGAGCAGAGAGCACTGATGCAGATAAGAAGGGCAGAAAGAACAGGGGGGGAAATGGTGGAAGTGGAGTGCATGGAGCAGACATACCGCACTTATCCTGTCTCTGAAGCCACACTGTGTCATTGCTCCTTCCTCCTTGGTGCTCCAAATTCTGCTGCAACCTCAGTGCTCCTTGCTGCTCTCTGCTCTGCCAGGCAGTGGGTGCTGCTTAATCTAGGAGCATGAGATCAAACAGGGCAGAGGGCCTGAGGTTCCCTGTACAATGAACAAACCCTGTATATTCAGCTCTGTAGGAGGCTCTCAAATGCCAGCAGAGTAAGTGCTGCACTAAGCAGAAATCACCGACCATGAGGTTAAAGTTATTTTCTGCCTTTACTTTCAGTTTCGTGTTCCAGTCAGGTTACGTTGAACGTTTCAACACAAAGATGGTTTTCACAGCCTGTGAAAAACAATCTTGTGTTGAAAAGTAAAGACACCCACACGGATACATTGTTTATTGATCAGATGTACCAAAAGACAATGCATTTGTGCGGCCATTTTTTAGAGTTCTAACATTATGCTAGTTTTCACACCCTCTAAACACCAGCACTGTGTTAAAATTGTAGGAAACACCAACACAGGAGCACTGTCTATTGGTCAGAGATGTCAACAGACAATGCATCCATGTCTGTGATTCACAATGTTGGTTTTCATAGCCTCAGTTCCTTGAGGGTCCATAAGCCCCTGAGCTGAGCCACAGCGGGACATTTGACTCAAGTCAGGCTCAAGCTTTCAAGTTCTCACCCACCTCTAACCAGAGATGAGAAACAGAAGATCCACTCCAAACGCAAGCTATCACACATCCGCATATGTCACTTCGAAGGGCATAAGGCAAATTTAATTTCCTCAGTAACTTAATTGGAAAAGATTATGGGGTTCATTACGACCCTGGCGGCCGGCGGTATGTTGGCGGTAGCACCGCCAACAGGCTGGCGGTGTTCCGCCAGCAATTATGACCGTGGCGGAATTGCCACGGCCATACCGCCAGCCCCTCCATTTTCCCACCAGGATTCCGCCTGGCGGTCACAATCCCCAGGGCAGCGGTGCAAGCACCGCTGCCCTGGGGATTATGAGTCCCCGACCGCCGGCCTGTCCGTGGCGGTACACACCGCCATTGAAAGACCGGCGGTAAGGGGACTTGGGGGGCCCCCAGGCATAGCCCCGTCACGCATTTCACTGCCCGAATTTCGGGCAGTGAAATGCGCGACGGGTGCTACTGCACCCGCTGCGCATCAGCATTGCCGCCGGCTCTATTATGAGCCGGCTGCAATGTTGATGTGACATTTCCGCTGGGCCAGCGGACGGTAACACTATTACCGTCCGCTGGCCCAACGGAAATGTCATAATAGGGAGACAGGAATACCGCCGTCAATGGCGGTATTCTGTCTCCCGCAGCCTCGGCGGTCTTTTCAAAAGACCACCGAGGTCGTAATGACCCCCAATGTTTTAAGCAGGAGAAAGTTAAGGTATCAGTGTTTTTCCTATAAAAATCAGAAGTCTCAAGATTAAATTGATAGTGTTAGCATGTACACCCAAACCTTCATATATGTAGGTATGGATATATGTATGTACCTGGTGTTTCTAAATTGTGAAGCTATCTGGCTAGCAATAGAGAACTGTACAGGAAGCAAGATCCACTGAGGATAAATGGGAAAGCAGATGGGGTAATCAGAGCTCCTGAAAGGGATGACAAGACAGCCTATCTGAGTTAGTATTCCTTGAAGAGATAGGTTTTCTGCTTCTTCCTGAATTGTGGGAGAGTTGGTACTGTTCTCATGTCAGAGGGGATGTAGTTCTAACTCCTAGGGACGTATGCTGAGGCTTGTTTTCTCCTTCCTGCAGTGTTTAGTCTTTAATCTGTTTGATTTTGCGGCTCCTGATATTGTTAGCTTGTTAGCTACGTAGACAAGGGCCTTGGTATGGAGGACCTTGTAAGTGATGCAGCTGATCTTGAAGATGATCCACCGTAGATCCTTCAGGGTGATGTGGTTGGATTTCATTAACCTCTTGATTAGCTGTACTGCTGTGTGAAGGATGCCTTTCAGGGGAGAAAGGGTGTTCTATGAGATGCCATTGAGAAGTGAACTACCACCATCCAGGGTAGAAAGGAGTAGGGTTCGAACTGTCATTCTGAAGCCTTCGGTTGGAGAAAAAAGTTTCACTTTTTCCAGGAGCAAGAGTTGGAACCAGGCTGTTTCACACAGAAGGAGATTAAGGGAAGTGTCAGAGCAGCAAAGATTACGAAAGCTGGTATTTTCCCCCTTATCAGTGCATACTTCAAATAGAAAATATAAGAACAAAGCACCTTTAAACATGCTCTAGAGGAGCTGTAATGATCCCTGACTGAAAAGTAAGAAAATAAAAACAGAAAGGTCATGTTAAAAATGAGTACAGATGGTTTTATGTGACGTGGTAATATGTTCCTTGAGTGAGAGGTTTGAGTTGAGTGTGAATCTGAGGGATTTGGACTGTTCTGTCAGTTGGGGTGTTGGCAAACAATAGGAATTTGGTCTTCATTGAGATTAGCATCAGGTAAGTTGATGACATTCAGGTTTGGATACATTCAAGACAGACTTTGAGTCTCTGTATGTCCTTGATTAAGGAGATTTTGAGATAGAGATAAGTGTCATCAACATACTGGTATATGTTGATGTTGCTGTCTGTAAGGATGGCTACCAAGAATTCCCTATAAAGGTTGAAAATGATGGTTGACAGGATGGAGTCCTGGGGACAGATGACAGGGAATAAGTTGCAGTCAGTGAGGTAGGATGTGAATCATTTCTTGATTGTACCAGTTGGGGGGGTGGAATGGCCAGGCGGCCGATGGAGTAGGTTGGAGGATTCCGGAGCTCTGGGAAGCCGGTCTCCATCCGACCCATCCTGTGGCTGAAGAGCGCTCCTCGGGGACCCCAACCATCCTACATGGTTTGTGGGGATCCCGGGAGGGCTGTACATTGGCACGGAGCGAGACTACAGTTTGCCGGGGAGATGGCCAAACAGCAGCCAGAGTAACCGTGTGACCATATAAGATGGAGGATGCCTCCTGTCCCTGATGGTGAGGGGAGGCCACGGACCGAGTGAGCACACCTTGCCCAGAAGGAAATCTTGGGGCTCCCTGAGATGATGAAGCCGGGCTGGCGGCAGACAACCAGTGAGGGAGCAGACCACGAGCCCCGTGTCCCGTTCCTAGCCTATTGGGAAGCAGATCTCGGGAGGCGGACCGAGGGGTCCCTGCAGCTGAGCCAGCCAGTGGCTGATGGTGAAGGTCAGGAAGGCACAGTGGTGGATGAGCTACGGCCCCCAGCTGAAGTGGAGGCATCCCGAACACTGGAATAAAGGTACTTGCTGCTCCCCAAATACAAAAGAGTTGAATTCTGCGGTAGGTACTGCACAGGGGGAGGGAGCTGCTGGACCCCTGCTGGGCCCATGCGGGCTTCAGCCATATGGAGGGTTGGCTGCAGATTGAGTAAATACACTGCGCCCAGAAGGAAATCTTGGGACCCCCCTGCGCTGAAGAGGGGTCCTATAAGACGGTGAGACCAGGCCGGTGGCGGTGAACTAGTGAAGGGGCAGACAACAAGGCCCACGGTTTGTTCCTGGCCTATTGTAGCAAGGGCCAACCAGCAGCTGACAATGTGACACGAGAGTCCCCCGTGGTGAACGAGCGGCAGCACCAAGCCAGAGAGGGGGAGTCCCAGACGCTGGAACAAATTAACTTGCTGTTTCCCCCACCAAAATGACGGCTGCATTCCACAGTAGGAGCTGCACTGGGAGCTGCTGGACCTCTGCTGAGCCCATGCTGCCTTCAACCATATGAGAACATGGGTTACCTAGAGGAGGCCCGGGCTCACAGGTTAAGGACCCTCAGAGGGGGCCCCCTAGAGGACATGCCCAGCAAGCATGGCCGCTCAGGTGAGGCGATAGAGGGAGGCCCCTGTTCATAAGTGGGGGGGTACCCATCTTCCTCCTATCCTGCGGTCAAAGAGTCAAAACGCATTGAGGGAAGCCGCTAGAGAACACGTGAGGAGCGACGGTCCTGTTGGGGCCCTCCTGCTGGGCCTGTGGCAGACTTTGGCGTGCTTGGAGTTCGTCAGGATTTGCCTGGACTGCACAGGAAGGGGGGCTGCTGGACCTACTCCACGAGCCCGAGTCCCACTGAGTGGGCCCCGTATGAGGATCCTCCTCTGGGAGCAGTGGCTAAGCACCCCAGAGAACCCTATGAGTGGGAATTAACTACAGGCCCAAACTTGGTGAAAAGGCACCACTGTGTACGACGAATTACTATTCGGCTGCAAGCATGGTTAAGGGAAACAAAAAACGTGACAATGACTCAGGAGTTCAGAAACGAGAGACCTAAGGACCTGATAATATGACGCAGGATGAACCCCCTAATACAGGCATGGCACATCCCACTCCCACTCTTCAAGATGTTTTGCAGGCTATAGCAGCTTCTCTGGAGGCTCTGGAGTTGAAAATAGATGCCTTAATTACAGACCTGGGTCTACTATGGGATGACCACCGGCGACTGATGGAAAGAGTATCCGTGACGGAGAGGGACCTTCGTAGACAACTCTGGTGGTGGTTGAGAGCAGCAACCGATTGAACGGCATTGAGTCCTGCTTGAAAACCCTCGAAGCTAGGGCCGAGGATGCGGAAAATAGGGCCCACTGTAATAATATCAGAGTGGTGGGCCTGCCAGAAAGGGTGTAAAAGGGTGATTTAGTGTGATACCTGGAGTCCTGGATCAGTCACGAGGTGGCACCAGAGGGTCTCTCTCCATTCCTTGCACTTGAGCGTGCTCATCAGGTCCCGTCTCGGATGCCTCCCCTGGGAACCCCACCACTCACAATTGTGATAAGGCTGCTTCATTTTAAGGATATGATAAGTTTTCCCAGGAAAAGGTTTTGATCTCCTTTTTGGTCCGGAATACAGTTACTTATTATAATCCCTGGGGACAACAACAGACCCCTTAGTTACATCATTCTTTTCCATGAGTTTGAAATGTGGGCTAAGGTTAGGTGGAGACCGGGCTCTTCAGGGACCGGCTACTGCTTGGCGTTATCTCCCCGAAAGTTTATTCATGACAAGAACTGTTAATTGGCATGCAGTTTGGATGAGTGGGATGTTTCTCCCTGTCCTGGGGTATGAGAGTTGGGTTACATTTTTGTCAGTTGTTGATTGGGATTGTTGGGTTTGCCCACAGGGTTGGTGAGTGGAGTAATGGATTACCACTCACTGGTGTTAAGGAGGAATAGCCCTCCAAATGAACAAACAGTGACTTGCTTATGGCTCAAAGACAATGTTATAACATAATATCCTGGAACGTTAGCGGCATTCATACCTTAACTAAGCGCTATAAAGTTTTTACCTATCTGCAAAAGAGGCAGGGTGGGTCTTGCTTTCTACAGGACACGCACATGACTGCCAAGAAAGGCGTAGCACTGCAACGACTTTGGTGAGGGCACCTTTTCTATGGAACGTTCTCTGCATATGCAAGAGGGGTACTAGTATGGATCAAAGCGGGATTGCCCTTCTCATTAGCGCACACTGAAGTGGACCCGGAGGGTAGATATGTGGCTGTCGTAGGCAAATTAAAAGGGCAGGATATATCATTGATTAATGCACATGGTCCCAATACTAATCAGCCTGCCTTTTTTAACCAGCTAACATCTTGATTATCTCACATACTGGTGGGAAAGGTGGTTGTTGGGGGAGACTTTAATTGCATTGCAGATACTGATTTAGACCGATCTCATCCCCCCTTGCCGGATTCGTCCATACATCGGGCGGTGAAGGCACTCTATGACTGGCGTGATCACTGGTGTCTCCGGTACAGCATGAGCATTCTTCACCCTTTGGAGAGGGATTATTATTTTTTCTTTTTCTCATTGATGCACGAGCTGCATGTCCATCGTGATTCTTTTCTATGCTCCCCAGATGCTCATGCCACAGTTGAGGGAATTGAGTATCTAGACCGCACCATATGAGACCACAACCCAGTGCTGCTTTTCCTGGCCTGGGGAAGACCATTCGCATCGATTTCAGGGTGGAGGGTTGAAGCCCTTGAAGATCCTCCGTTTCAGGAGGCTGCGAGCCACCATCTAGTGAATTATTTTACTATCAACGAAGGCTCTGCCTCGGACTGCCACATAGAGTTGGAGGCGTTCAAAGTAGTGATCTGGGGGCACTGCATCTCAGAGTCGGTGGGAGTTTGCTCCACATTGCTTCAAGAAATTTGCATTGCAGAATCCAGACACCGATCCTTACAATTGGACAGACAAGGCCACCCCGACCTTAATGTGAGGTTGCAAAAAGCCCGGGAGGAAGTGTCGGAGCACACAGAATGGCTTTGCTCCTTCGACTACAAGGCATACACTGAAAAAAACTCATGCCGAGGGAGATCAAACAGGGCGTCTGCTGCATTGGCTAGCAAATTCGGCCCACTGAGGCTCCCTGATAGTGAAATTAAACACGAATAATGGGGAGCCAGGGTGTCACAGGAGGAGATGAATGCCAGTTTTGTTTCTTTTTACCAGGACCTTTATATTAGACCACCTCTTGACATACTACAACAAACTAGGTTTCTTCACGATATCGCCGTCCCATGGCTAGGACCTGTAGAAGCGGATGTTCTGGGTGAGAAAATTACCTTGCCGGAAGTCATAGGGGTAATTAAGAGAATGGCCTGCAGCAAAGTCCCTGGTTTGGACGGCTTGCGAGTCGAATTTTATAGTGCCTATGCAGCCGAGCTGGCCCCCAGTTAGTGAAACTATTTAATGAGGCGCGTGCAACTGGCTATATGCCCCCAACTAGCAGGGAGGTGTTGATTGTTCCCCCGCTCAAACCGAAGAATCCAGCTACTGAAGTAGGAGCATACCGTCTCCTATCCATGCTAAATGTCGATTATAAGATTTTAAGTGGGATACTGGCCTCCCGGCGACTTCTGGCTATACTTGAGGATTCTTCGTTTGATCGGAGGGCAGCTGCTATATTAGCTGTGGATATTGACAGCCTCGAATGGGACTATTTATACGAGATAACGGATCTCATGGGGTTAGGTTAGGGCTTTCTGGCCTGGACGGGTCTACTGTATACTAGCCCTACGGTCAGGGTGTGGATTGGTCAAATCATTTTGGAGAGCTTAGTGGTGGAGAGAGGCACACAGCAAGGGTGTCCAATATCCCTTTTGCTAACTGCTATTGCCATGGAGTCACTGGCGATATTGGCCAGATCAGGGAAACTTTCTTTGAGGGCATCAGAGCAGGGGATGTTGTGTAGCAGATAGCATTATATGCTGACAACCTCCTTCTGTTCCAGCGGGACACAGGGGGAGACTTGCAGGGAGCTAGATCCCTGTTGGAAAAATTTGCAGAGGTGTCTGGGCTAGGAGTGAAATGGTCCAAAACGAAACTCTTTCCTGTTGATAAAAACAGGACCCTAAATTACCTCCATAGGGACTTGGAGCTGGAACTCCATTGTTTGCCATATCTAGGTGTAAAAATGTATCATTCTGTATGTGATATGTTTGACAGTAACTATGGGTCGGCCCTCAAATTCTTGAAATCGACCATTGCTTTCTGGCAGGTTCTCCCTCTCTCGGTGGTGGGACGAGTTGCCCTTCTGAAAATGGTAGCCCTACCCCTGCTGCTGTGTCTGTTCAGGGAACTCCAATTATGGGTGCCCCAGTCCTACTTCACAGACTTAGAGGCAAGTAGCAAATAACACAGTAAAGTGTCCCCGGTAGTATTAGCCAATATACATATTAACTCCACTAATAGCTATTTTTATCACTATACCGACCCAGTAGGGGGGAGGGATACGAGGAGTGGAGGGTGGGAGGAACAATGCCGAAGGTTGGGCAATTTATAGTGGACTCGCCTGATGTTTCTTCCTAGCCTGAGGGTGGTAAATATGGTGACCCGCCTTCTTTTCACTGTACAAATTTGACAGAGCACTACACTATGGGTTTGGGAATGTGTTGGATTGTTGTTTATTAAAAACCAATAAAATCTGTTTAAAAAATGACTGCGCCAGTGAAGCCCACATGAGTTTAAAGAATGTGGATCAGTGCTGGATGGATGACAGTGAGGAAAGCTACAGAGGGGAAAAGCAGGAAACTGAGGCAAGAATCATTTTCGTCAGTGAAAAAGAAAGGATTATTGACTTCTACGAACGTAGCTTTTTTTAATTCTGCAGCATGGTATAAACTCAATCAACAGTCTTGAAGTATGTCATCACAAACCAACAAGCACGGACAACCTGCGACACTAACATTCACACCCTTTAGATTTTTACGTCGTAAGACTCACCTCTCTTACAAAACAACTTCATAAGGAAAACAGCAATTTCCAAACCATCCACCCAAGCCAATTTGATTCGGGAGATGGCGAACCTTTGCTAGATGAATCACAACTGCAGGCAGATGCCTGTACAGACTAGAGCCAGGAAGCCAAGTGAATAGCATTTTGCTGTACGACTACCAAAAAAGCATAGCAAAAAAGGTTACATTTATTACAGGATTTAAATCTAGAGTGTGAGTTTATATTACATATAGAAATTGCCTGTTATTAGTTTTAATCTGAATTTTTTAGTCGCTGTTGTGCTATTATTGCTTAGTAATAACACTGGAGGGTCCCGGGCAGAGCTAATCATGAACTAGTCTTTCCCCAGGAGACTTTGTGGGTGGAGGCATGGCAGACAGGATTGGTTAGTGGGAGGGGGAGGGAAGTCACATGGGTGGAGTGTGGGTTAAATGAGCCAGGAGAGGAAATTACATCCTCTTCCGGCTCTTGAGGAAATAGGTAAGGAGCTTTTTGCCAAAGATCCGTTAGATGTTAATGTTAACACGTTTCAATCGTCGATTGAAGCTAGTGCATCACGTTGCTAGGGCCCGACCATGAAGAAGTGCGGGCCGCGTTGGTGACCATGGGGGCAGCCGGGCGCGCACACCTGATGCGGCCTGGAATACTGCAGGAGACCTGGGTTGGCATGGGAAAAAAGACCCGGGCCGTGACAAATGGCAAGGCTGCTGCTGTAGCGGCATGCAGCTCATACAAGGGAAAAGCTGCAGGGAAGGGGAAGAAAGGTGGGGGCCCAAGACAGAAGAGAGGCTTAGGAGCCTCATGGTGACCCCAGCCTGTGAAGAGGCTGGAGCCAGTCAGGATTTTTCCAGGGCCCCACAGTGGGTCCTACAGAAAGGGCTGCTAGAAGTCCGGGGAGTTGGGGGCTGGGGGTTTGACGGGGCAGCTTGGGAGGGCCCCCTGGACTTGAGTGTGGCCAAGGTGGGCAGTAGCCAGATGGGAAGCAGGACACAGGCACAGGGCATGGTGGGCAAGAGGAAACAGGCAGGAGACTGTAGTGGTGGTGCCAGGCAGGGGTACGAAGTGTTGCCTTTTGCCCAGGGCCAGTGTGACTTCGGTAACGCAGCAGGCGTGGCTGTGCTCGGTGGAAATAGGAGTTGGGAGGTGACGGGGGCCCAATGTAGTGTGGGCCGGGCTGGCCTGGGGAGTGAGCAGTCAGATGGGCAGTTGGTGGAGCGCGAGGCCAGGATCAGAGAACATCACCGGGCGGTGGAGGAGACTGAGGCCTTATGGGAAAGTTTACAGTTTATGCAGGGCTAGGGAACACAGGAGGGAACAGGTGAGGCAGTTCAAGAAAGCAAAAGGGATTCTAGTGAAGGTTTGGATTCAGAAAGGGCCCAGAAGGGCATTGGCAGTGGGCAAATGCAGACATGGAAGAGGTAGAGCAGGCGTAAGGGGTTAGGTCAAGTGGTATTTCCTCTAGGTGGCGACGTGCCCGGCTGTAGCAGCCAGAAGGGCAGTGGCTCGAGACCAGCAGGTGAGGCTGGCATTCGGTTGGTGACACCAACGGCAAGGATGACGGCCCCAGGATGTAGGTCTGAAGAAATAGCGGGGTTTCATGCAGCCCTCCCTACAGCGCGGGATAGAATGCCTTGGTGGGCTGCCTAAGGAGCGGCCAGCACAGGTAGGGTCTGTGCGACCTTCCCCAGCATCACAAATGAAGGATCAATTGTTGAGTGACGCTTATGAATGGAAATATACTTTGGAGCTGGATTATGATGCAGAGACTGGTGTAGGGGAGTAAGGTGAAGCTTGTGAGAATGATGGGGTTGGTCACAAGCGGATGGCGGGGCCTGGAGGGGATTCACCGAAGGCAGGAGTTGGTGTCTTGATTGCATCTGGTGCAGACATAGGAGGCACTCAAGGGCAGAAGAAGCTGACGGCCGCAGCTACCAGGCGGCAGAAAAAGGATGTGGATATGCCCCCAGGTAAGAAGGATTGGTGGGCAGTGTGGGATGCCAAAGAGGAGTGTTCATTGAGCAAGGTATGCAGATCTGTGGGTGTGGGTGTGGGGGATTGCGTGATGGGAAAGGAGGGCACACTGAAACAAGAGGTGTATACAAAAGCAGATGGTGGCACTACAGATGTGCAAGGAGAGACAGCCAAGGCAGGAACAGGGGTGGTGAAGAGGCCAAAGATGATACAAGGCATATGAAACGTTTGCCCTATATGAGGCTGACCATGCCTTTAGGGTCACATCTTTCTGACAAAACAAAAGGAAGGATATGGAAGCATCAATACGTGGATGTATTTAAGCTTCTTCATAGAGATATTCAGGCTAAGGAAGGGTTGAAGGAGGAGGAGTGGGAGCTGGCCAGGAGACCTAGGGTTCCCACGTCGGCGTTTTTAATCTATGCTAGCGTCTACTGTGATAAATACCCCGTCAGGGCAATCGCCTTGTTTAAATATTATGGACATTATTCGAAAGGCCCAAATGCATTTTGAGGGGTTTGCCTGGCTTAGCTATGATGAGGAATTCAGGGTGAGGGTCAGTGTTAACCCTGACAAGCCATGGGGGGACGGAGATGCAGAGTTTCTGATGCAGTGGATGAAGTCCACCCAATCTACTGCTTCGACGCATACAGCTAGTGGTTTGCCGATCAAATAAGTCATTTCAGCCGCAGCCCGCCCAGTCAGGGGTGGGTAATACAAACAATAACGGGACCAAGAATGTGTCTGCGGGGGTAAACATCAGGGGCTTGCTGGAATTTTAACAAAGGTTTCTGAAACAGGAATCCCTGCAGGTTTAAGCACGAGTGCTCCAAGAGCAGGTGCAGACATCCTATCATGCAGTGCTTTACACTGGCCAGTCCAGCGGAGCAATGGAAGTCAGGGTGGGGAAGAGGACAGCAGGGCCCTGTTGGTCAGAAGGGCTCATAGGCCAATTAAACTAGATGCTATACTGCCATGACTGTGAGAAAGTAGCCTCTTTCTAGCCTTGTTACCCCCACTTTTGGCCTGTTTGTGAGTATATGTCAGGGTGTTTTCACTGTCTCACTGGGATCCTGCTAGCCAGGGCCCAGTGCCCATAGTGAAAACCCTATAATGTCAGTATGTTGTTATGTGTCACTGGGACCCTGCTAGCCAGGACCCTAGTGCTCACAAGTTTGTGGCCTATATGTGTTCCCTGTGTGATGCCTAACTTTCTCTCTGAGGCTCTGCTAACCAGAACCTCAGTGGTTATGCTCTCTCTGCTTTCCAAATTTGTCACTAACAGGCTAGTGACTAAATTTACCAATTCACATTGGCATACTGGTACACCCATATAATTCCCTAGTATATGGTACTGAGGTGCCCAGGGTATTGGGGTTCCAGGAGATCCCTATGGGCTGCAGGATTTCTTTTGCCACCCATAAGGAGCTCTGACAATTCTTACACAGGCCTGCCACTGCAGCCTGCGTGAAATAACGTCCACGTTATTTCACAGCCATTTACCACTGCACTTAAGTAACTTATAAGTCACCTATATGTCTAACCTTTACCTGGTGAAGGTTGGGTGCAAAGTTACTTAGTGTGTGGGCACCCTGGCACTCGCCAAGGTGCCCCCACATCGTTCAGGGCAAATTCCCCGGACTTTGTGAGTGCGGGGACACCATTACACGCGTGCACTTGACATAGGTCACTACCTATGTACAGAGTTACAATGGTAACTCCGAACATGGCCATGTAACATGTCTAAGATCATGGAATTGTCACCCCAATCCCATTCTGGCATTGGGGGGACAATTCTATGATCCCCTCGGGTCTATAGCATAGTACCCGGGTACTGCCAAACTGCCTTTCCGGGGTCTCCGCTGCTGCTGCTGCCAACCCCTCAGACAGGTTTCTGCCCTCCTGGGGTCCAGCCAGGCTTGGCCCAGGATGGCAGAACAAAGGACTTCCTCAGAGAGAGGGTGTTACACCCTCTCCCTTTGGAAAAAGGTGTCAGGGCTGGGGAGGAGTAGCCTCCCCCAGCCTCTGGAAATGCTTTCATGGGCACAGATGGTGCCCATTTCTGCATAAGCCAGTCTACACCGGTTCAGGGACCCCTCAGCCCTGCTCTGGCGCGAAACTGGACAAAGGAAAGGGGAGTGACCACTCCCCTGACCTGCACCTCCCCTGGGAGGTGCCCAGAGCTCCTCCAGTGTGCTCCAGACCTCTGCCATCTTGGAAACAGAGGTGCTGCTGGCACACTGGACTGCTCTGAGTGGCCAGGGCCAGATGGTGACGTCAGAGACTCCTCCTGATAGGCTCCTTCAGGTGTTGCTAGCCTATCTTCTCTCCTAAGTAGCCAAACCCTCTTTTCTGGCTATTTAGGGTCTCTGCTTTGGGGATTTCCTTAGATAACGAATGCAAGAGCTCATCCGAGTTCCTCTGCATCTCTCTCTTCACCTTCTGCCAAGGAATCGACTGCTGACCGCGCTGGAAGCCTGCAAAACTGCAACAAAGTAGCGAAGATGACTACTGCAACTCTATAACGCTGATCCTGCCGCCTTCTCGACTGTTTTCCTGGTGGTGCATGCTGTGGGGGTAGTCTGCCTCCTCTCTGCACTAGAAGCTCCGAAGAAATCTCCCGTGGGTCGACGGAATCTTCCCCCTGCTACCGCAGGCACCAAAGAACTGCATCACCGGTACCCTGGGTCTCCTCTCAGCACGACGAGCGAGGTCCCTTGAATTCAGCAACTCTGTCCAAGTGACTCCCACAGTCCAGTGACTCTTCAGTCCAAGTTTGGTGGAGGTAAGTCCTTGCCTCCCCACGCCAGACTGCATTGCTGGGAACCGCGACTTTTGCAGCTACTCCGTCCTCTGTGCACTTCCGGCGGAAATCCTTTGTGCACAGCCAAGCCTGGGTCCACGGCACTCTAACCTGCATTGCACGACTTTCTAAGTTGTCCTCCGGCGACGTGGGACTCCTTTGTGCGACTTCGGGTGAGCACCGTTTCACTCTTCTTCGTAGTGCCTGTTCCGGCACTTCTGCGGGTGCTGCCTGCTTCTGAGAGGGCTCCTTGTCTTGCTGGGCGCCCCCCCTGACGCAATTGGCGACATCCTGGTCCCTCCTGGGCCACAGCAGCATCCAAAAACGCTAACCGCACGACTTGCAGCTAGCAAGGCTTGTTGGCGGTCTTTCTTCAGGAAAACACTTCTGCACAACTCTCCACGGCGTGAGGGATCCATCCTCCAAAGGGGAAGTCTCTAGCCCTTGTCGTTCCTGCAGAATCCTCAGCTTCTACTGTCCAGTAGCAGCTTCTTTGCACCCACAGCTGGCATTTCCTGGGCATCTGCCCATCTCCGACTTGCTTGTGACTTTTGGACTTGGTCCCCTTGTTCCACAGGTACCCTCGACTGGAAATCCATCGTTGTTGCATTGCTGGTTTGTGTCTTTCCTGCAGAATTCCCCTATCACGACTTCTATGTCCTTTGGGGAACTTTAGTGCACTTTGCACTCACTTTTCAGGGTCTTGGGGTGGGCTATTTTTCTAACCCTAACTGTTTTCTTACAGTCCCAGCGACCCTCTACAAGGTCACATAGGTTTTGGGTCCATTCGTGGTTCGCATTCCACTTTTGGAGTATATGGTTTGTGTTGCCCCTATTCCTATGTGTCCCCATTGCATCCTATTGTAACTATACATTGTTTGCACTGTTTTCTAATACTATACTGCATATTTTTGGTATTGTGTACATATATCTTGTGTATATTTGCTATCCCCATACTGAGGGTACTCACTGAGATACTTTGGCATATTGTCATAAAAATAAAGTACCTTTATTTTTAGTATATCTGTGTATTGTGTTTTCTTATGATATTGTGCATATGACACTAGTGGTACTGTAGGGGCTTCACTCGTCTCCTAGTTCAGCCTAAGCTGCTCTGCTAAGCTACCTTTATCTATCAGCCTAAGCTGCTAGACACCATATACACTAATAAGGGATACCTGGGCCTGGTGCAAGGTGTAAGTACCCCTTGGTACTCACTACAAGCCAGTCCAGCCTCCTACATTGGTTGTGCAGCGGTGGGATAAGTCATTTGCAACTGCTTACCACTTTTGTCATTGTACTTTTCATAAGAGAAAAATATACAAAACAAGTTCAGTGTATGTACACCTAACCAAAAAGTTTTGCATTTCCTCTTTTCACTCTTTTCTAAGTGCTGAAAAGTACCTCTAAACTTTCTAAAAAGTTCTTAAAAGTTTTAAAAGTTTTTTTTCTGTCCTTTCAAAAGTCCTAAAAAAACTTTTTTCTCACTTTTTCTGTCACTTAAACACTTTCTAAAATGTCTGGTACAGGCCAAACTGTTGATCTGTCCAAAATTGCTTATGATCACCTTAGCTGGAAAGGAGCAAGGAGTCTCTGCGTAGAAAGAGGTTTAAGTGTAGGGAAGAATCCCCCCAGAGAACTGTTGGTTAACATGCTTATAGAACAGGATAAGGCCAAAGGTGCCCCATCTGTTGAAAAAGTAGCTAATGGTTCACAATCTGATCCAGGGACACCCCTAGAAAAAGATTCAGGAAAGAAACTTCCTAGCCTGCCCATTACTAGACAGCCTAGCATAGATGGTACTGATGTTGAGTCACACGATACTGATAGTGTTGTCTCACATCATAGCAAGAGTATTCCTTCTCACCATAGTAGAAGTGATGTTTCTGTTAACCAAGCTGTTAGGATGCCTTCAGTAAGGGATGGGTCTCCTTCTGTTCATTCTCACTATACTTCTGTTTCAAGGAATGTCTCACCCACCCACCCTGAAGACAGAGTGTTAGAAAGGGAGCTCAATAGATTGAAAGTGGAACAAACCAGACTGAAGCTTAAGAAGCAACAGCTGGATTTGGATAGACAGTCCTTAGAAGTGGAAAGGGAAAGACAGAAGTTGGGTTTAGAAACCCATGGTGGCAGCAGCAGTATTCCCAATAGTCATCCTGCAAAAGAGCATGATTCTAGGAATCTGCACAAGATAGTTCCCCCTTATAAGGAGGGGGATGACATTAACAAGTGGTTTGCTGCTCTTGAGAGGGCCTGTGTTGTACAGGATGTCCCTCAAAGGCAGTGGGCTGCTATCCTATGGCTATCATTTAGTGGAAAGGGTAGGGATAGGCTCCTTACTGTGAAAGAAAGTGATGCCAATAATTTTACAGTTCTTAAGAATGCACTCCTGGATGGTTATGGCTTAACCACTGAACAGTACAGGATGAAGTTCAGAGAGACCAAAAAGGAGTCTTCACAAGACTGTGTTGATTTTGTTGACCATTCAGTAAAGGCCTTCGAGGGGTGGTTACATGGCAGTAAAGTTACTGATTATGAAAGCCTGTATAACTTGATCCTGAGAGAGCATATTCTTAATAATTGTGTGTCTGATTTGTTGCACCAGTACTTGGTGGACTCTGATCTGACCTCTCCCCAAGAATTGGGAAAGAAGGCAGACAAATGGGTCAGAACAAGGGTGAACAGAAAAGTTCATACAGGGGGTAACAAAGATGGCAATAAGAAGAAGGATGGTAAGTCTTCTGACAAGGGTGGGGACAAATCTAAAAATGAGTCTTCATCAGGCCCACAAAAACACTCTGGTGGGGGTGGTGGGTCCAAATCCTCTTCAAATCAAAACAAAGAAAAGAAACCATGGTGCTATTTATGTAAAATAAAAGGCCATTGGACAACAGATCCCAGTTGTCCAAAGAAAAGCACCAAGCCTCCTACCACTACAACCCCTACTGCTACACCTAGTGTCCCTACTAATAGCAGTGGTGGTGGGAGCAAACCCACTAATAGCCAATCCAAGGGAGTAGCTGGGCTCACTTTTGGTAACTTAGTTGGGGTTGGTCTTGTTAGAGAGACCACAGAGGCTGTGTTAGTCTCTGAGGGGGCTATTGATTTAGCCACCTTAGTTGCTTGTCCCCTTAACATGGATAAGTACAAGCAACTACCCCTAATAAATGGTGTTGAGGTTCAGGCCTACAGGGACACAGGTGCCAGTGTTACAATGGTAATAGAGAAACTGGTCCACCCTGAACAACACCTACTTGGTCACCAGTACCAAGTAACCGATGCTCATAACAACACCCTTAGCCACCCCATGGCTGTTGTGAATCTCAACTGGGGGGGGGTTACTGGCCCAAAGAAAGTTGTGGTTGCCTCAGATTTACCTGTAGACTGTCTATTAGGGAATGATTTAGAGACACCAGCTTGGGCAGAAGTGGAGTTGGGGGCTCATGCAGCAATGCTGGGCATTCCAGGGCATATTTTTGCTTTGACCAGGGCTCAGGCCAAAAAGCAAAAAGGACAGGGTGACTTGGATCCTGGAAGAATGGACCAAGTGCTCCCTAAAGCTAGGGCTAGTAGAAGTAAAGCACTACCTACTATCCCTCCCTCTACAGTGGATTCTATTTCTGAGGAAGAAGAATTTCCACCCTGTGCAGAACCTACACCAGAGGAGCTGGAAGCAGACACTGCTGAGCTTTTGGGTGAAGGGGGGCCTGCCAGGGAGGAGCTGAGTGTGGCACAGCAGACCTGTCCCACGCTAGAGGGTCTAAGGCAGCAAGCTGTCAAACAAGCAAATGGGGATGTCAGTGACTCTCACAGAGTTTACTGGGAGGACAACCTCTTGTACACTGAAGCAAGGGATCCAAAACCTGGAGCTGCCAGGAGATTGGTGATTCCTCGGGAGTACAGAAAGTTCCTCCTAACTCTTGCTCACGACATTCCCTTAGCTGGACATTTGGGGCAAATGAAAACTTGGGATAGGCTTGTTCCCCTGTTTCATTGGCCTAGAATGTCTGAGGACACAAAAGATTTTTGTAAGTCCTGTGAAACCTGTCAAGCCAGTGGCAAAACAGGTGGCACTCCAAAGGCACCCCTTATTCCACTGCCTGTGGTTGGGGTTCCCTTTGAAAGGGTAGGGGTTGACATAGTTGGCCCCCTTGACCCTCCTACTGCTTCAGGCAATAGGTTTATCTTGGTGGTAGTGGACCATGCCACCAGATATCCTGAAGCAATTCCTCTAATGACCACTACAGCTCCTGCAGTGGCAAAAGCCATCCTGGGAATCTTTTCCAGGGTGGGCTTCCCAAAAGAGGTGGTATCAGACAGGGGAAGCAATTTCATGTCTGCTTACTTAAAGGCCATGTGGAAAGAGTGTGGGGTGACATACAAGTTCACCACACCCTATCATCCACAAACTAATGGACTGGTGGAGAGATTTAACAAAACTCTCAAAGGCATGATTATGGGACTCCCTGAAAAACTCAGCAGGAGATGGGATATCCTTTTACCATGCCTCCCTTTTGCTTACAGGGAGGTACCCCAGAAAGGAGTGGGCTTCAGCCCCTTTGAACTTCTTTTTGGACACCCTGTGAGAGGTCCCCTAACACTTGTTAAGGAGGGTTGGGAACAACCTTTAAAAGCTCCAAAGCAAGACATAGTGGACTATGTACTTGGCCTCAGATCAAGGATGGCTGAGTACATGAAAAAGGCCAGTAAAAACCTTCAGGCCAGCCAAGAGCTCCAGAAGAAATGGCATGATCAGAAGGCTGTTTTGGTTCAGTACCAACCAGGGCAGAAAGTGTGGGTCTTGGAGCCTGTAGCCCCAAGAGAACTCCAGGATAAATGGAGTGGACCCCACACAATAGTTGAGAAAAAGGGTGAAGTCACCTACTTAGTTGACTTAGGCACTGCCAGGAGTCCCCTTAGGGTGCTCCATGTCAATCGCCTGAAACCCTACTATGACAGGGCTGATCTCACCCTGCTCATGGCAACTGATGAGGGACAGGAAGAAGACAGTGATCCTCTCCCTGATCTCTTCTCTTCCACAGAACAAGATGCTCTAGTGGAAGGTGTTGTACTGGCAGATTATCTTACTGCCGAGTAGAAAGACCACTACATAAATCTCCTGGGTCAGTTTTCTGAACTCTTCTCTACTGTGCCAGGTACCACTTCTTGGTGTGAGCACACTATAGATACTGGAGACAGCTTGCCTGTCAAAAGTAAGATCTATAGGCAGCCTGACCATGTCAGGGACTGCATAAAGCAAGAGGTGCAGAAAATATTAGAACTGGGAGTGGTTGAGCACTCTGAAAGTCCATGGGCTTCTCCTGTGGTACTTGTACCAAAACCTCATTCCAAGGATGGAAAGAAGGAAATGCGGTTTTGTGTAGACTACAGAGGTCTCAACCAGGTAACTAAAACTGACGCTCACCCTATACCCAGGGCAGATGAGCTCATAGATACACTGGCATCTGCCAAGTATCTAAGCACTTTTGATTTGACTGCAGGGTATTGGCAGATCAAATTATCAGAAGATGCTAAACCTAAAACTGCATTTTCAACCATTGGAGGACATTACCAATTCACAGTAATGCCTTTTGGATTGAAAAATGCACCTGCCACTTTTCAAAGGTTGGTGAACACAGTCCTGCAAGGGCTGGAAGCTTTTAGTGCAGCATATTTGGACGATATAGGTGTCTTTAGCTCCAGCTGGGATGATCACCTGGTCCACCTATGGAAAGTTTTGGAGGCCCAGCAAAAGGCAGGCCTCTCTATCAAGGCTTCAAAGTGCCAGATAGGGCAGCGGAAGGTGGTTTATCTGGGACACCTTGTTGGTGGGGAACAGATTGCACCACTTCAGGGGAAAATCCAAACTATTATAGATTGGGTTCCCCCTACTACTCAGACTCAGGTGAGAGCCTTTTTAGGCCTCACTGGGTACTATAGGAGGTTCATTAAGAACTATGGCTCCATTGCAGCCCCTCTTAATGACCTCACATCAAAGAAAATGCCTAAGAAGGTATTATGGACAGCAAACTGTCAGAAAGCTTTTGAGGAGCTGAAGCAGGCCATGTGCTCTGCACCTGTCCTGAAAAGCCCTTGTTACTCAAAAGAATTCTATGTCCAAACTGATGCATCTGAATTAGGAGTAGGGGCAGTCCTATCACAACTCAATTCTGAGGGCCAGGATCAACCTATTGCTTTTATTGGTAGAAGGTTGACCCCCTAGAGAAAAGCGTTGGTCTGCCATAGAGAGGGAGGCCTTTGCTGTGGTCTGGGCACTGAAGAAGTTGAGGCCATACCTGTTTGGCACTCACTTCATTGTTCAGACGGACCACAAACCTCTACTTTGGCTAAAACAAATGAAAGGTGAAAATCCTAAATTGTTGAGGTGGTCCATATCCCTACAGGGAATGGACTATACAGTGGAACATAGACCTGGGAGTAGCCACTCCAATGCAGATGGACTCTCCAGATATTTCCACTTAGACAATGAAGACCCATCAGGGAATGACTAGTCTTATTGTCCTTCGTTTGGGGGGGGGGTTGTGTAGGAAAGTACCATCTTGCCTGGCATGTTACCCCCATTTTTTCACTGTATATATGTTGTTTTAGTTGTATGTGTCACTGGGACCCTGCCAGCCAGGGCCCCAGTGCTCATAAGTGTGCCCTGAATGTGTTACCTGTGTTATGAGTAACTATCTCACTGAGGCTCTGCTATCCAGAACCTCAGTGGTTATGCTCTCTCATTTCTTTCAAATTGTCACTAACAGGCTAGTGACCAATTTCACCAATTTACATTGGCATACTGGAACACCCTTATAATTCCCTAGTATATGGTACTGAGGTACCCAGGGTATTGGGGTTCCAGGAGATCCCTAAGTGCTGCAGCATTTCTTTTGCCACCCATAGGGAGCTCTGACAATTCTTACACAGGCCTGCCACTGCAGCCTGAGTGAAATAACGTCCAGGTTATTTCACAGCCATTTACCACTGCACTTAAGTAACTTATAAGTTACCTATATGTCTAACCTTTACCTGGTAAAGGTTAGGTGCAAAGTTACTTCGTGTGTGGGCACTCTGGCACTAGCCAAGGTGCCCCCACATTGTTCAGGGCAAATTCCCCAGACTTTGTGAGTGCGGGGACACCATTACACGCGTGCACTACACATAGGTCACTACCTATGTGTAGCTTCACAATGGTAACTCCGAATATGGCCATGTAACATGTCTATGATCATGGAATTGCCCCCTCTATGCCATCCTGGCATGGTTGGCACAATCCCATGATCCCACGGGTCTGTAGCTCAGACCCTGGCACTGCCAAACTACCTTTCCCGGGGTTTCACTGCAGCTGCTGCTGCTGCCAACCCCTCAGACAGGTTTCTGCCCTCCTGGGGTCCAGCCAGGCTTGGCCCAGGATGGCAGAACAAAGGACTTCCTCAGAGAGAGGGTGTTACACCCTCTCCCTTTGGAAAAAGGTGTCAGGGCTGGGGAGGAGTAGCCTCTCCCAGCCTCTGGAAATGCTTTCATGGGCACAGGTGGTGCCCATTTCTGCATAAGCCAGTCTACACCGGTTCAGGGACCCCTCAGCCCTGCTCTGGTGCGAAACTGGACAAAGGAAAGGGGAGTAACCACTCCCCTGACCTGCACCTCCCCTGGGAGGTGCCCAGAGCTCCTCCAGTGTGCTCCAGACCTCTGCCATCTTGGAAACAGAGGTGCTGCTGGCACACTGGACTGCTCTGAGTGGCCAGGGCCAGCAGGTGACGTCAGAGACTCCTCCTGATAGGCTCCTTCAGGTGTTGCTAGCCTATCTTCTCTCCTATGTAGCCAAACCCTCTTTTCTGGCTATTTAGGGTCTCTGCTTTGGGGATTTCCTTAGATAACGAATGCAAGAGCTCATCCGAGTTCCTCTGCATCTCTCTCTTCACCTTCTGCCAAGGAATCGACTGCTGACCGCGCTGGAAGCCTGCAAAACTGCAACAAAGTAGCGAAGACGACTACTGCAACTCTGTAACGCTGATCCTGCCGCCTTCTCGACTGTTTTCCTGGTGGTGCATGCTGTGGGGGTAGTCTGCCTCCTCTCTACACTAGAAGCTCCGAAGAAATCTCCCGTGGGTCGACGGAATCTTCCCCCTACTACCGCAGGCACCAAAGAACTGCATCACCGGTACCCTGGGTCTCCTCTCAGCATGACGAGCGAGGTCCCTTGAATCCAGCAACTCTGTCCAAGTGACTCCCACAGTCCAGTGACTCTTCAGTCCAAGTTTGGTGGAGGTAAGTCCTTGCCTCCCCACGCCAGACTGCATTGTTGGGAACCGCAACTTTTGCAGCTACTCCGGCCTCTGTGCACTTCCGGTGGAAATCCTTTGTGCACAGCCAAGCCTGGGTCCACGGCACTCTAACCTGCATTGCACGACTTTCTAAGTTGTCCTCCGGCGACGTGGGACTCCTTTGTGCGACTTCGGATGAGCACTGTTTCACTCTTCTTCATAGTGCCTGTTCCGGCACTTCTGCGGGTGCTGCCTGCTTCTGAGAGGGCTCCTTGTCTTGCTGGGTGCCCCCTCTGTCCCCTGACGCAATTGGCGACATCCTGGTCCCTCCTGGGCCACAGCAGCATCCAAAAACGCTAACCGCACGACTTGCAGCTAGCAAGGCTTGTTGGCGGTCTTTCTTCAGGAAAACACTTCGGCACGACTCTCCACGGAGTGAGGGATCCATCCTCCAAAGGGGAAGTCTCTAGCCCTTGTCGTTCCTGCAGAATCCTCAGCTTCTACTGTCCAGTAGCAGCTTCTTTGCACCCACAGCTGGCATTTCCTGGGCATCTGCCCATCTCCGACTTGCTTGTGACTTTTGGACTTGGTCCCCTTGTTCCACAGGTACCCTCGACTGGAAATCCATTGTTGTTGCATTGCTGGTTTGTGTCTTTCCTGCAGAATTCCCCTATCACGACTTCTATGTCCTTTGGGGGACTTTAGTGCACTTTGCACTCACTTTTCAGGGTCTTGGGGTGGGCTATTTTTCTAACCCTAACTGTTTTCTTACAGTCCCAGCGACCCTCTACAACGTCACATAGGTTTGGGGTCCATTCGTGGTTCGCATTCCACTTTTGGAGTATATGGTTTGTGTTGCCCCTATCCCTATGTGTCCCCATTGCATCCTATTGTAACTATACATAGTTTGCACTGTTTTCTAATACTATACTGCATATTTTTGGTATTGTGTACTTATATCTTGTGTATATTTGCTATCCTCATACTGAGGGTACTCACTGAGATACTTTGGCATATTGTCATAAAAATAAAGTACCTTTATTTTTAGTATATCTGTGTATTGTGTTTTCTTATGATATTGTGCATATGACACTAGTGGTACTGTAGGAGCTTCACTCGTCTCCTAGTTCAGCCTAAGCTACTCTGCTAAGCTACCATTATCTATCAGCCTAAGCTGCTAGACACCCTATACACTAATAAGGGATACCTGGGCCTGGTGCAAGGTGTAAGTACCCCTTGGTACTCACTACAAGCCAGTCCAGCCTCCTACACAAGGTCATTCAAACCGGTGAAGACAATGGAACTGCTGACCAAAAGATGTGCATAGAATTACAAAAGGATGAAATCATACCGGACGTAGCACCTCTGAAGACGTCAATTATGAAGACCAATCAAAAACTTGTAAAAATATTAGGGGTGAAGAGTTAGATTACCTAATGTGTTTTATGATAGGTTAAAGATAATGGGGTATAGCAAATGTCCAATAGAATTTTGGGGGAATGTATAATGGAAAAGGGATAAAAACCCATGTCACGGGAAGTCAAAGGAATTAGGTAGGGAATGCTATTGATTTTATCCAGAAACTCTGTCACTCTGTTTTGTGACTTAGTTGGTTACTTAAAACCATCCTTGCCCTTAGAATTGTCCATGTTACACTTTACCTCCATATGAGGAAAGTGCCCGTTTGCCCCGGAGCTGAGTTCTGACTGACGGCGATTTGATTGATGTCCTGAAGACGAAGACTGAACCTGTGCGCTGACCTAAACTTTGGAGGGTAATTATGACAATGCGATTGTGATTTGTCTGTTTGCTTTTCCTTTCTATGTACCAACTGCTTGCTTTTGACAGAGACCTTAGCTAGATGTTTTCCAAATTAGTGTTCTAAATTGTTTTGCATGAAGCCCAACATGCGAATGCTAATCAGTGGTTAGGACAGGTGTTCACCAAACTGACGCAAATAGACAAACAACTGAGACTATGCTTTGTTGAACTGACACGTTATTGACACTCTGCTAAATTGATTTATGTTCACGCCGTGTTATGTTTTGATGTTTGTGATTTTCGCCTTAATGAAATCTTATCACAGTTGCCATATTGTGACTATGTTGTTATGCTTTTTGGTGTTGAGATTAACACATTTGCTTCTAGATTGTAACTAATAGGGAATAAAACTTATGAAATTCTACTAAACAAGGTGTGGTTATTCATGACTGAAAGGTCATGGTAGCGTCTTTGAATTGATTAATGACTTTGACTAAAGTGAATGTATTGTTGTGATAAATATTGATGATATTATTGAAGTATTGATTGATATATTGATTAGCTATCTCGTCCTAAGGTGTCTCTCAACTGGGTCAAAAGATTCATTGGCCTAAAACGAGTCCTGATGTGTAATAAATTATCATAGAGGGACGCGTTAGCAGTTCTTGTAGCAGAGCGACGGTTTGGCCCTTTGGGACCCTAGGACGGAGAATCATTGTTTAGACTGTTTTTCTGAGATAATGCAAATTGGAGGTATGATGTGTTTCTAAATTCACCATGACTTTCCCGGGATCTCGAAGCCTGCCTAAGTGAATTGGGAATGTTCTCGGCGTCATAATATGTGTGATATAGGGTTTGCGCTTGCTCAGCTTATGCATTTTGTAGGTGATTTGTGAAGTTTGTGTGTATTTAGGCCAGGTAAATGTTGTTTTAGTAGGAGTGGGCGTACTCCGCAGTATGAGAGTAGGGAAGTCGGCGTACTTCATATGAGTGTGGCGCTTTGTGCTCAAAATTATCCACGTGGTTGGTTGTTCATGTACGGGCCTGTGGTGGTCTAAGACTCCGGAGTATATTGACAAGTGTGGGAGACACTTGGGATTATGTTGTAATTTGTGCAGTTTGATAGGTCAATCGGGCGTGGCTGACAAGTCGAGTTTGAGTCAAATTGTATGTGTGAAACCTTCAATGGAGATTTGGCAAGTTCTAAAGTGCACTAGGATGAACCATTGACAAGTCGAGAGTAGGATTTGCGGGTCGAATTCTGCTTGTGGGTGCGGGAACTGAGAAGGAGAAAGTAGCGGCCGAGGCTTCAAGTGAAATCTCTGTAAAGTTCTAAAGCAAATGTGTTATCCTTCCTGTAGTAAACCGGCAAAAATGTGTTGTTGTTGGAGGTGCTCGCAGTAATTTTGCATTAGTTTAGTGTGAATCCAGTGAGGGGCGGACGAGCCGCAAGACCTTGTCAGCTGCAGTGTGTGAGTGTGACTTCAGTGGTGCCGCGCTGAGATAGGTCAGTTGACGAGAGGGGTCGCGCACGGATTGGCTGCCGTCCGTGAGAGGCAATAGGTTGAGAAAGGTGGGTGAAGAGTGTCCTGGAAACTAAAGTCACTTTCTGATTAAATACAAACAAGAGAAAAACGCAAAGATGAATTTTGTCAAGGCTTTTAAGAGTAATATGAAAGGAGACGCATACATTATGGCGAGTGAAGGGGAGCCTACACCGCCTGAGGGAACTCTGGCTTACATAGTTATGGAGGAAAAAGGTGTTGCGCCTTGTTTATGGATGAAACAGTGGCGCAAATTGACAGAAGAAGAGGGATGTTTGGCGTTCCCAGAACATGGGACGTTCAATACGAGGGTACTAGAGAATTTAAGGTGGATGTTAAGTGTACAGAAACCACCTCCGAGGCCAGCCCAGTATGAGCCTTTAGCGATTTGGGATTTAATGGCCCTTAAACAGAGACAAGAAAAATTCCAAGGGAGAATAAAAAGGGCAGAAAAGACTTATGCGGAAGCTAGGTGGGATAATGAAAGCAAAATGTGGAGACGGGGAATAGTTGATGGATTAAAATTGTTCCCAGCAATAACAGAGGGAGATGAGACGCAGGGAAAGAAAGCCACCTGTAAAACAGACAAGGACTCTAGTAAGCCTAAAGAAACTAAGCGATCTTGAGAAGAAGAAGATGATTCAGATGATGAAGAATTCCTAAATCAGATATTACACGATCGGCCGCCACCTTATGCGGTAAGCGATAATGTCCGAGCACTAGTACGGGTCCTGGGAACCAGACGCAGGAGAAGGGAGTTACTGATACAGTACAGACTAGTGATACGGGTTTGATACAGAATGGTGTCAGTGTACCCACTGCGCCAGACATGCAGATACAGTTGCAACTTCCACTGCAGATACAGAGAATCTATCCAGACGTCCCAGTACTAGAGACTACTACAAACCTGATAGTGCCGCCAGACCCGATATATACAAAATCAAGGTTAGTGCAGATTGAGTCAACTCCGCAATTGCTGCCCCAGCCGCAGCCACAACTGATACCAGGGTATAATCAGCAGCAGGTCCTCCATTAATACCTGCCCCAGCTTCACTGGATCAGACCTTTGGAGTTGCTGATCCACGAGGTTTGGGACCAGGTCAGACACCAGCTGCAATATCATTGCCAATTACTGTTGGTCCACCGGTGCCATTATATGCACAAGGTAAGCCTGGTGTATGTGATCAGGGAGTAATGACCCAAGATGTAATAAGAGGAGGGTCCATAGGAACCCCTCAGTTAATGGCCCCAGGAGAGCTAGCAATTGAAAAGCCAAGGTCTTTGATAGACCTTAGCCCAGTTGAAGCACCGTTGGAAGCAATGAGACAGGCAGGGCTGGGGGTGTTAACCCCACAAACAATAAGTACGAATGCTTCACAGTCGCCGATGATGCATGCGGGGAACATTTCACTGCAAGGTTTTACGGTACAACAATTGAATGAGTGGTTAGAGAAGACCTTTACTACACAAAAGACTACAGTAAATGCAGTGGAACCGGAAAGGTCAGAGAATGATGATTACCTGAACTTTGTGAGACTGGGCGTGGAAGCTGCTGAATTAGTGGAAGGAACAATGGGGGTAAACAGATTAGAATCATACACAGAAGCAGAATTGAGATATCTGTGCCCTAAGATTACTAAAGAAGTAGGCAAGGTACATCAGAAATTAGCTAACTTGGCAGACAAATACAATATTGACATTGCAAATACTAAACACTTGAAAAGAAGTTACAGGTTAGACTTTGATTCAAAAGACTTTGACCACATGAGGTCTGCCGGAATGAAAGCGCATTTAAAAGAAATATTGGAAAGTGCGCAAATCTGGGGAGCATTAGAAAAGTGGGAAGGCAGATGGGCTAAGAAAAGAGACAAGGAGAAAGGTGACAGCCCGGGTTCGAGTAAAACTAGATCCACACCAGATACAGAATCAGTAAAGATACTACAGATGAGAGAAACAGCTGGTGGGGTTCTAATCCATGTACCATGGTCCCGAGGAGACATCCTATCTTTTACTAATGATTATCCCAGGTTGAGGGAGAAGCCGATCGAGTGGTACCAACAAACAGATAGGTTTGTGAAGCTTGCGAAGTGTCTCTGGGAAGACTTGAATACCTTGTTTGAAATCATTGTTCTGCCCGATTTATGGCTTGAGTGCAAGAGAGGGGTAGACTGGCCGACACAGGAACAGGCAAGGGATAAGGTGACCGGAGCACCCTCTGAGGAGGTGATGAAGTACTATTATAAAGTAATTGAGTTTTTGAAGCAGAAAGTGTCGCCGAAAGTGACTGATTGGCAGAAAATCGGCCGGACCTCGCAGGAGGTTAAGGAATCAATACATGCTTACAATGAGAGATTGTTGAAGGCATTCAAACATTACAGTGGTACTGAGACCATTGAACCGAAAGACATGAACCATCTTGTGTTCAGATTTGTTGAAGGGTTGAGACCAGAGGTTAGCCAGATGATTAAGAATCACTTGATCTGTTGGTAAGCGAAGTCGATTGACGAGGTGTTGCCGTATGCGAAATACTGTAGTGATGAGGTTGAGCTGAAGCAGAAAAAGTTGAAGGAGAAAGTGATGGTGATGCAGATAAGGGCTGCACAGGCAGGAATGCAGGGAAATGGAGTTCAACAGATGATACAGCAACAACCGTAAGGGAATGGTGTGTTTCAGGAACAACCAAGAGGTCGAGGTTTTGTGAATCGCGGTCTAGATTTAAATACTGTTGTGGTTCAAAATGACACATAAGGGGTGAAAAGGATGTCACCATGTCACGCGTGCGGGGGCGTGGGGCATTGGAAGCGGGAATGCCCAAATGTGGTGCAGGATGGTGTCGTTCAACAAAGTACTAATGTCGGTACATTGCCAAATATGAGAGGTCCAAGATTGAAAAATCAAAACCCGGACTTTCAAAATAACATGGTCCAGATGCAAGGGTTACAACCCATGCAGCAAATGCAAATGCAAATGCTCAACCAGCACAAATGCAGCAGGTACAACAGCAGGTTCCCATGGTACCTAGACAGCAAATGCAACTACCAATGGCTCCAATGGGACAGCAACAGGTGATGCTTCCTCAGCAGGTCACAGATCAGGTGATGAGTCAAAATAATACAGTACAGCAATTCCCATTGCGTGGTGAAGATGGAATGAATGAGGAATGGTTGGATGACAGTTCAGACAGTGAAGAGTGCAGGCTTGCAGCGTCCCTAGAGGTAGATCGGAGGGGACCCTATGTAGAGGGAAAGGTAATGGGTCACAAGGTTTCATTCTTGGTTGACACCGGAGCTGCACGCTCCACGGTCAGGAGTGCAGAAGTTCCAAAATTGTCACTTTCGGGGCGTACCAGAAGAGTGGTCGGAGTAGCAAACCAGTACTTGACAAATCCAATTACAGATCCAGTGCAAGTTGAGATTGGCAACTTCCAGGGACTGCATAAGTTTGTAGTCTGAGATTCAAGTCCAGTATCCCTACTGGGGAGAGACTTACTGTGCAAGACGAAATGTTCGATTACAATGTCCAATGATGGAATCAAGGTGCAGACAAACAGTGATGATGAAGGAGATGATGGTCAGTTCGCAGAATTAGAGACAGAAACTACAAATGAAGATTACCATTTGATTACATTATTCCCGATGCTTACAGTGATTGACTTACCTGCCGAGTTACAGGGAACTGTGACAGAGAAAGTGTGGGATTTGACACATGTGCAGGACAGACTGAGTGGATGCCTTTCTCCACTGGTTCTGGAGGGGGACTGGTGCCCAGAGTGCTTCATCCTGTGCAGGACAGACTGAGTGGATGCCTTTCTCCACTGGTTCTGGAGCGGGACTGGTGCCCAGAGTGCATCACTCTCCCCGTGACAGTCCCAGTTCCGTCACTGCCCCTGCCGCTCATGGGCTAGCGGTGCTTGCCATGGCGGTCGTTGCCCTGTTCCGCAGTGCTTTGCCATGGCGGTCTCTGGGCTCTCCAGCGGTGCTCTGCCCTGTTCAGCGGTGCTTTGCCATGGCAGTCTCTGGGCTGTTCAGCGGTCGTTGCCCTGTTCAGCAGTGCTTTGCCATGGCGGTCTCTGGGCTCTCCAGCGGTGCTCTGCCCTGTTCAGCGGTGCTTTGCCATGGCAGTCTCTGGGCTGTTCAGCGGTGCTCTGCCCTGTTCAGCGGTGCTTTGCCATGGCGGTCTCTGGGCTGTTCAGCAGTGCTCTGCCCTGTTCAGCGGTGCTTTGCCATGGCGGTCTCTGGGCTGTTCAGCGGTGCTCTGCCCTGTTCAGCGGTGCTTTGCCATGGCGGTCTCTGGGCTGTTCAGCGGTGCTCTGCCCTGTTCAGCGGTGCTTTGCAATGGCGGTCTCTGGGCTGTGCATTGGTGTGTGGCATGACGGTCCCTCATTGCCCAGCGGGGCTGTGGGAGCCGGGGCCCTCCTGGGCACTGATTGCAGCGGTGGTCTCCTGACCAGTGACGATACTTGGGCCCTCCTGGGCACTGACTCCGGCGGTGGCGGTGGTCTCCTGACCAGTGACGATACTTGGGCCCTCCTGGGCAATGACTCCGGCGGTGGCCTCCTGACCAGTGACGATACTTGGGCGCTCCTGGGCACTGACTCCGGCGGTGGCGGTGGTCTCCTGACCAGTGACGATACTTGGGCCCTCCTGGGCACTGACTCCTGCGGTGGTCTCCTGACCAGTGACGATACCTGGGTCCTACTGGGCAATGACTCCGGCGGTGGTCTCCTGACCAGTGACGATACTTGGGCCCTCCTGGGCACTGACTCCGGCGGTGGTCTCCTGACCAGTGACGATACTTGGGCCCTCCTGGGCACTGACTCCGGCAGTGGTCTCCTGACCAGCGACGATACTTGGGCCCTCCTGGGCAATGACTCCGGCGGTGGCGGTGGTCTCCTGACCAGTGATGATACTTGGGCCCTCCTGGGCACTGACTCCGGCGGTGGTCTCGTGACCAGTGACGATACTTGGGCCCTCCTGGGCAATGACTCCGGCAGTGGCCTCCGGACCAGTGACGATACTTGGGCCCTCCTGGGCAATGACTCCGGTGGTGGCGGTGGTCTCCTGACCAGTGACGACGGTGCTGGCGGTGGCGTCCTGCCCCGCCAGGAAGGATGCCGCCCTTCTCAGCCGTGCTGCTCACACCAGGCTGTGCAGACTTCTTCTGGCCCTTCCCGACCTTTGGAGGAGTCACAGCTGACTCTGCAATCCCCCTGGGACCCTTGTGAGTAGTTTTTCCTCCAGGAGTCTTCACCCGGTCCCGTCGGCCACTTTCCAACTTGAGATGCTTTACAGGGGGTGGACTGGCAGTGCCTTGGCTCCGTGTCACACTGCCTGCCCTGGTGGCCGGTGCACTCCACACACCTGTAACACGCACCACTGGTACTGGAGTCTTTTTGGCTGAGGCGCTACGACGGGACTGATGACTTGGAGGGGTGGGGGTGGGGGCAAAGAGGTCAACGTTGCTGAGGGAGAGTTTTTGACAAACACTGGGATGGGTAGCTGGAGGGGGTCTGGGAGTGGAGGAAGAGGAGGTGGTTGTAGGAGGTGTCACTTTAGGTGTTTTGGGTAAAGGTGCAGGTACTGGAGGCTGTAGTGCGGTGGATGGATGTTGGGTGTGTGGGTGACCACGTTTGTGTACTTTGGGAGGGGGCGTCACAGACACACTGGGAGAGGACACAGGGGACGTGTAAATGGGAGTGGGGGTGGTGAGTGCAGGTGAGCGGGGTGTGGTGCTGGGTGTTCTGGTGCGAGTCCTAGTGCCTGTAGATGTAGTGCATGCAGGTGAGAGTGTAGAAGATACTGGGAGGGAGGAGGGAGACCACGAGGAGGGGGACACAGTGGAGGCAGTGGATGTTGTTGTGTCTGCATGTGGGTGATGCTTGTGTGAGTGCCTGTGGGTTGTGTGGTGCCTATGTTTGCCTGAGCTACTTTTGGGTGTTGAGGTGTATGCATGCTTGTCTGATGGGGTGCTTGGGACAGGCTGGGGTACAGGGGATTGGGTCTGGGTGGAGGAAGTTGGAAGGGGGAGGCTAGGACAATGGCTGCCATCAGTGCTGAGGCCAGAGATTGCAGGGTTCGATGATGGGCAGCCTGACCAGAATGAATGCCCTCCAGGAATGCATTAGTGTGTTGCAACTGCCTTTCTACACCCTGGATGGCATTCACAATGGTAGACTGCCCAACAGTGAGTGACCTGAGGAGGTCAATGGCCTCCTCAATGAGGGCAGCAGGGGTGACAGGGGCAGGGGCTGAGGTGCCTGGGGCGAAGGTGATGCCCACCCTCCTGGGTGAGCGGGCACGGGGCGAATGCTGAGGGGCTGCTGGGAGGGCGGTGCTGGTAGGGGAGGTGGCGGCTGTACCTGTAGAAGTGGGGGGCACAGATGGTGCCGCCACCACAAGGGAGCTCCCATCGGCGGACGAGTCCGTGTCGCTGGTTGGTGATCCGGTGACCGACGTGTAGCTCCCCTCGCCCTCCGTCCCACTGGTGCATTCTGAGTCCGTGGTGTGGCCCTCCATGGCCATGTGGGATGCAGCTCCCTCGTGCCCCGGTGCCACTGTACCTCTGCCTGATGATGCTGATGCACAAAAGAACAGGGAGAGCAGAAAAAGGGGGAGGGGATGACAGAAGAAAGACAGGTTGAGTGCATGGCTTACCGCTATCGTTGGCGGACAATACAGACACAGCAGCCCCCTGCACTACGCCGTGCTCTTGGCCTCTACTGATGCAGTTGCTGGGATATGGCCTACATGGCTATGGTGGACATCTGCACACATGGATGCCACAGGGGCACCTATACCTGTACTTGGCCCACTACTGAGGTGGGGTGGAGTGCCACATGCCCTGCATTACGGAGGGGCCTAGTCTATGTATTTCTGCCTGGCCTAGGTACACCCACAGCCAGCCTCCCTCACCCAGACCCCTCAACTGTGTGCCAAATCCCCAGAATGATAGTGTACTCACCCCCTTGTGTCTGCTGTGATGCCCTCAAGCGCCCATCCAACTCCGGGTAGGCCACCGCCAGGATCCGGAACATCAGGGGGGTCATGGGGTGACGGGCCATCCCCAGCTGAGCCGCCGCTGTCTTCTTGCTCCAGCGGCGAATGTCCTCCCATCTTTTCCAGCAGTGGGTGCCCCGTCTCTGGTGGACCCCCAGGGTCCGGACGTCCTTGGCGATGGCACGCCAAATGTCCTTCTTCTGGTGGGCGCTGACCTACATGACATGCACAAGGGAAGAAGAGAAGTCATTACCAACTGCACCGCCCATGTGAGTGGCCCCCATCCCTACCCTTGCCATGTGGCACATGCATTCACAGTCCTTCATGTTCCCTGAACTCTGCCACCTTCCCTCTTACAACCAGCCCTCTCCACCCAGGCATCGCCCATACAACGTGCTCCCTGTGTACTTACCTGTTGGTCTGGAGGACCATAGAGTAGCGTGTACTGGGGGAGGACCCCGTCTACTAGCTTCTCCAACTCCTGAGCAGTGAAGGCAGGGGTCCTTTCCCCAGACGCAGCAGCCATTGTCTCTTCCAGACCGAGGTCACAGCAGCACTTGCAGTGTAGGTCCTCTCCTGTCGAAGATCAGGTATTGAGTGATTGAACAGATAGAAAATGGCGGTCACGTCCGCGGCGGTGACGTCTGCGGCGGTGCGTATCATCACCGCCGCTGCACTTCGTCATTGGCTACTGGGACCCATAGGGTCCAATGTTAACCAATGCAGCATTGCGCCGCGGTCTACGACCGCCTACCGCGACGGTGTACAACACCAGCGCAGTTACCTCACATTCCCATTGTCCCAGCTTAGAAGTCAGGCAGCCGCCATTTCAGGGGCCCACATGGCTTCATTTACTACTGCGTCACACATAGCTAGGCCTACACTCAACACACATACATGAAGTGTTTTGTGCCCTGTTCTGTGTATCTGTGGGTACATACCTGAGAATTTGTTGACTCTGTGGTCGCTGTTGTCCTTCCTAGGCACCGTCAGCTGGGACATTTGAGAAGATGGCGGAATCCTCCGGTGTACCGACCGCTGGTGGACCTGTTGACAATGGAGGAGCGACATTTAATCGTCACCTACAGGTTTGACCGTGCCACTATCCAGGAACTATGTACCCAGTTGGAGCCAGACCTGATGTCACCAATCCGCCATCCCACTGGAATCCCCCCTGACGTGCAGGTGCTGTCAGTGCTCCATTTCCTTGCTAGTGAGTCTTTTCAGACAACAGTGGCCATGGCATCAGGGATGTCCCAGCCTATGTTTTCCAACGTGTTGTACAGAGTGTTGGCTGCCCTGCTGAAGCACGTAAGGAGATACATTGTTTTCCCTGAGGTGGAGGATTTGGCTACAGTGAAAGGTGACTTCTATGCCCTTGGACATATCCCTAACATCATAGGTGCCATTGATGGGAACCATGTAGCTCTGGTCCCCCCCCCACAGGAGTGAACAGGTGTACAGGAACCGGAAGAGTTATCATTCTATGAATGTACAGATGGTATGTTTGGCAGACCAGTACATCTCGCAGGTAAATGCTATGTTCCCTGGCTCAGTGCATGATGCCTACATCCTGCGGAATAGCAGCATCCCTTATATGATGGGTCAACTCCATAGGCACCGGGTGTGGCTATTAGGGGACTCTGGTTACCCCAACCTGTCCTGGCTACTGACCCCAGTGAGGAATCCCAGGACCAGGGCAGAGGAACACTACAATGAGGCCCATGGGCGGACTAGGAGGGTGATCGAACGCACCTTCGGCCTCCTGAAGGCCAGGTTCAGGTGCCTCCATATGACAGGTGGTTCCCTATTCTACTCACCGAAGAAGGTGTGTCAGATCATCATCGCCTGCTCGATGCTTCACAATCTTGCTTTGCGACGCCAGGTGCCTTTTCTGCAGGAGGATGGTCCAGATGGCGGTGTTGTGGCAGCTGTGGAGCCTGTGGAGCCTGTGGACAGTGATGAGGAGGAAGCTGAGGAAGAAGACATCGACAACAGGGAGTCAGTCATACAGCAATATTTCCAGTGACACACAGGTGAGAACATATTCATTTTAACCATTACATTAACTTTCACACGTCATTTAATAGCAGTATTTGGTCACTGAGTTGTACCTTTCTATTACGGTTTCACAGGTGTGGTTACCAACGTGTGTCATCTGCTTGCATCCTTCAAGGACTTGTGATGTGTGACATTGGTATGTTGGCTTTACAATTGGAAACGCATTATGACACGGTCATTGATAATACATATTTTCAAAATCACAAACTGACTCCAGAATTTTTGTGTGTTTCAAGGGTGTTTATTGAAGTGCTCAAAAATGGAGGGGGGTTGTAATATGGTGACTGGGGACGGTGAAGGAATGTCCATGGCAGAGTCCAGTCCATTGGTCACACAGGTGCACTGCCCATATGGGCATAGGAAGTGGAGCTGGGGCAGTTTAAGTATGGACAGGGTAACAAAGTGGGACAGTGGGATGACAATCAGGTTGGTCTCATTTCCTGGCGGGGGTCTTGCCATCTTGCTCTGTCCTGTTCCTGGATCTCAGGGACCGCTTGCGGGGTGGTTGTCCGTCTGCAGGGGGTGGGGTGCTGGTGTGGTGGTCCTGTGGCGGGGCGTCCTGTCCACTAGCGCCAGCGGAGATGGTGGGCAGTTCATCGTCCATGCTAGTGTCAGGGGCCCCTTGGAGTGCCACGGTGTCCCTCATGGTATGCTGTATGTCCTTCAGCACCCCTACGATGGTGCCCAGGGCGGAGCTGATGGTCCTGAGTTTCTCCCTGAACCCCAAATACTGCTCCTCCTGCAGGCGCTGGGTCTCCTGAAACTTGGCCAGGACCGTCGCCATCGTCTCCTGGGAGTGGTGGTATGCTCCCATGAAGGAGGATAGGGCCTCGTGGAGAGTGGGTTCCCTTGGCCTGTCCGCCCCCTGTCGCACAACAGCCCTCCCAGTTCCCCTGTGTTCCTGTGCCTCCGTCCCCTGGACCGTGTGCCTACTACCACTGCCCCCAGGTCCCTGATTTTCTTGGGGTGGTGGGTTATCCTGGGTTCCCTGTAGTGGTGGACACACCGCTGATTGACGTGTCCTGAATACGGCGGTATGGGCCCGCTAGGTGGGTGCTGTGCTGGTGTTTCCAGAGGGTGGAAGGTCAGTGTTGGGCTGTGCCTGTGCAAGGGGAACCGACTGTCCCAAGGCCCACGATGGTCCGGGCTGGTCATCAGGATCCAGTAGGGCAGAGCTGCTATCGTCACTGTGGGCCTCTTCTGTGGGTGGAGTGGAGTTGTCTGGACCCTCCGGTGTGGTGACGTTCCTTAGTGGTCCTGCAGGGACATAAGATCATGATTATTGCATGTGTGTGTGTAATGGTGTGCAATGGGTGGGTGTGTGTGTACCCCAGTGCAGGCATTCCTGTGTGTGGGTTAGTTTGATGATGGTTGGGGGGTGTTATGGGTATGTGCAGTGAGCATGCTTTAGTGCTGGGTGACCATGCTTAGTTGTGTCATGCAGGGCTTGGTGTTGGGATGGGTGGTTTGTGTTATGAGTACATTAGTGAGGAGTTGTAGTGATAGGGGAGGGGGTGAGGGTGGGGGTGTGTGATGGCATGCAGGTAGGGTGGGGGATATGATAGTTAAGATTTGACTTACCAGTGTCCATTCCTCCACCGACTCCTCCGAGGCCCTCTGGATGCATGATGGTCAAAACTTGCCCCTCCCATGTTATTAGTTGTGGGGGAGGAGGTGGGGGTCCGCCGCCAGTCCGCTGAACCGCAATGTTGTGCCTGGATACCACTGGACGCACCTTCCCCCGTAGGTCGTTCCACCTCTTCCTGATGTCCTCCCTATTTCTTGGATGCTGTCCCACTGCGTTTACCCTGTCGACTATTCTGCGCCATAGCTCCATCTTCCTGGCTATGGATGTGTGCTGCACCTGCGAGCCAAATAGCTGTGGCTCTACCCGTAGGATTTCCTCCACCATGACCCGGAGCTCCTCCTCGGAAAACCGGGGGTGTCTTTGGCGTGACATGGAGTGGTGTGGGTGATGTGTGGGGTGGTGTCAGTGTTGATATGTGTGGTGATGTGTAGTGGTGAGTGGTGTATTGTGCATGTAATGTTGTATGGTTGATGGTGTTGTGTGCC
This sequence comes from Pleurodeles waltl, assembly GCF_031143425.1. Classification (NCBI taxonomy): domain Eukaryota; kingdom Metazoa; phylum Chordata; class Amphibia; order Caudata; family Salamandridae; genus Pleurodeles; species Pleurodeles waltl. Next base: position 708,354,026 of record NC_090448.1, read on the forward strand.
TCTGTGTGGTGGGGTTCTCAGTTGCTGTGCTCTCTGTCTCTCTGGCCTTCGGTCGTGACTTGTGGTCGTAGGGGTTTGTGGGTGATGTAAGTGTGTGTTTTATGTTGTGTTGGGTATGTGGGAGTGGTGTGTGTATGTGTATCAGGTGTGTGTATTTGCAATTGTCCAATGTGGCGGTGTTTTGGAGATGTGTGTGTATTTTGAGCGCGGCGGTGTATACCGCCAATGGAATACCGCGGTTGAAAGACCGCTGCGTGGATTCGTGGGTCGTAATAGCATGGGCGTGTTTCTGTTGGCGTGGAGGTGGAGGTTTTGTTTTCGCCAGTTTTACACTGACCTTTGTTGTGGCGGAGTTGTGTGGGTGTCTGAATTTTGGCAGATTCCGAGATGTGTGTCATAATAGCTGTGGCGGAATTCCGCGGCCGCGGCGGTGTATAGGCGGTCTTCTGCACGGCGGTAAGCGGCTTTTACCGCCGATGTTGTAATGACCCCCAAAATGTGCTACTGATGAACATTGAGCAACTAATATGCACAGTGGTGAAACACAAAGTCAGTGGTCAAACAAAATTAATGGCATAACACACCTGCTGTGTCGACTTCCAAAATAAACCTCTTACCAGACCCAAACATTCCTTTTTAATACATATAAGTCACCGAAAAGTAGACAGCCGTGTGCCTCGACTGGGCCATCACTGACCGGATGGGGGGAAAGCAGCTGGGCACAGTCCCACTTACACCTGAATATGCTGTATTTTGTCTCCACACAAACAGATACATACCCCCTGTAGTACGTCTGAAGCAAGGGATGCTTCTAGAAGCTTCTCTTCACTTCAAAGGCGCATCAGTATATTATAGGAGGACATCAGACACCACCACTTCAGTACCCTCTGGAACAGTGAATACTCTGCCAGGAAAGACTGCTGTGCTGCTATGAGGCCTGCTACTCTGCTGGACTGGTGCTTTAAAGGCACTTCTGCCCTGCTGTGTTAACCTTCTGCGTTCTTGCCAGGGTAAGAAGACCTGGACCTGCAACTTCATTTGAAACCGAGGACTCAAGAGTGCCTCAAAGGGCTAGTCTGCTGCCCTCCTGATCTGATACTCAGGAACATAAAAGGTTCCCCAACTGGTCCTGGACCCAACTTCAGCAAGTTCCTGATCCCCAAAGTGGTGCCTCTCAGGTCCTAGACCCCCGGTGTAGCTCTTGAAATCTTGAAATGAAACGTTTGGGCTCTTCACGTCCACAAACGGGCCTGTTCACACTGAAATCATACTGGTTGCTCTGAAAATCACCATGACCCACTACCAGCCCATCTCTTCACACAGCAGCAGAGAGAGCTCATAGGGGAATGACAATGTGAAGCTCCATCCCACCTGTCCGCAAAGCCCAGCCTCCTCTTCGTGCCACACCAACCACCATCCGTGATGGTCTTCTTGCTCCTCGCAACTCTTTCCAGAGCAAACAGGACTCCTGGCACAAACCTTTAGAAGGTAAACCTTCAGCCGGACTAATCGGACACTGTATCTGACCCACGCTACATCGCGGGTGGCCTTAACTTTTGACCTAGAACCAGTCCAGCGCTAACAGATAGCCGTGGTTGGCGCTTTTTGGTGCTATTTTACAGTTTATTCTTTAAAAATTCATAACTCCAGTTCTACTGATTGAATTTTTGTTGTTTTAGTCTTGTTGCATTTGTTATATTCAGGTCTATTTTCCTACTTGTTGTGGGATCTGTTTCCACTGTTTTACTGTGTGTAGTGCTGAACAAATACTTTACACATTGCCTATAAGTTAAGGCTGACTGCTCTGTGCCAAGCTGGGGGTGTGCACATGTTAATTTTTAGTGTGCTTTACCTTGACTACGATTGTGGTTGCTGCTTGACCAGAGTACATGCCGCAGTCAACCAGTAACCCAATTTCTAGCAATGTTCATAATAAACACATCAGAGCTGTGGCAATTGATGTAACGTTTCCAAAAATACCAAAGAGGTCTATAACTTGTATCATTGCTAAGTCACCCCAACGAAGGCCTTCCATATTGCACATAAGCTGTGTCACAAGGCAAGACTGGTTTGAGTACACCTGGGTCCAAACTAAGATGGCATGGTGGGCAAAATAAAGATGGGCTGGAATACTACCCTGAACAATTGCCAGTTAGTGGACTTATTGCAAGCATTCCTCCCATCACCTTTTGTGTGTTTGATGTACAGCTCTACGTGACCAAGAGTATGGGCAGACATGGGTCCCTTGCTCACTATGCTACTGGAGCCAAACTACACCTGACTGAAGAGGCCCAATCAGGGTGAAACAAGTCTTAGGTTGCATGTGTTTTGGTTCAGGGAGGACCTAGGCTGGAAGTTCGAGGTGGAATGCACCTATGGTGATGTTAATCCAGATTTGAAGAGCGCACTATATTGGAGCTGTTGCAATTGACGTAACGTTTCCAAAAATACCAAAGAGGCCGATAACATTTATATTTGATAAGTCACCCTAACAAAGGCCTTTTGTATTGCACATAAGCGTCATGTTAGAAATCAGGTCTCTAGTAGGCAGAGGTATGCAGACTGTCTAAGTAGGGACCACAATCCTAGTCAGGGTGAGACACAACACAACCTAAATTATCCTGTGCTCATCCTCCGGTAGCTTGGTACAGAGCAGGCAGGCTTAACTTAGAAGGCAATGTATAAAGTAGTTGTGCAATAACTTATAAAGTAACACAGTGCAAACACCATAAATATTACTCCACATCAGTTTAGAAAAATAGATAAAATGTATCTGAATAAAGTAAGACCAATAGGACAAAAATCCAACATGCACAAGTCAAGATATCACTTTTGAAAAGTTTAGATGAGTCTTAAGCCATAAAATTCTGTGGTTGCATCCTTTTAACATAGTACCTGGGATATGTAAAAAATAACGATGTAGAGGGGCCACGGAGGAGGAGTTGTGTTGGAAAATAAAGCAATGCCTTGGTTTTTTTTCCGGCACGGCAGAGGAGGTTCGTTGATTCTTTCCACGCAGCAAGATGATGCGTCTATTTACAGGCGTGCAGTCTTGGTTCCTCACTGCAGTGTAGGGATATTTTGATGCCCAGGGACAATGAGTAGGAAATCCAAAACATTGTTGTGCCGCAGCGGACCGTGGCATGAGCTGAGCATTCAGCTCGGGGTGCGGCCGCGATGCCTTGGCGGCCGGGCGTGCTGCACCCCTGCTATACTCTATTTTTCTTGAGGCACCAAATTGGGCATGGGGCAAGTTGTGGGCACAGCGCACCCTCCCTATTTTCCAGGACACCACCCCCCACACCACTTACCTCATGAGTCTATCCTTTTTTCTTCCTTCTTTTCTTTTTCTTCCTTTCCTCCTGTATTTATGCACTTTTCTAGCTGCTATGTTCTTTCTTCTTCCCAGCATGCCTTCTTTCTCCCTGCATGCCTTAGGAACCTTTTTCAACATGGTGTCTTTTCGCTATATGTTCCTATGTTTTGTAACCAACCTAATATGATGACTTTCTACTTCGTGTTGGTCATTTCCTGTTCTTGGGTATATAAGGTGAGTGATTCTTGTTCTCCTTGCACTGCAACACTTCCTTTGGTGGTGATCTTCGTTCCTGCTACTTTTTTTGCCAGTTATATTTTTTCTCGCTTGTTCATCCAGCTTTTTTCAATATTATTTTTCATGTTGGAAAGATTTACCATTTTGCTTCTTTTTTTGTTCCAGGGAGAGGGCACATACTGCTTTTGGAGTTCCTCCATCTGCAGCACCGTGGCTACCAGAAAGGGCCACCCCTACCTGGGTCAAGGCAGAGCCTGCAAAAATCAAGACCTCTCTGAAGTTCCAGTGGCCAAACACATAAACGACGAGTAGCCTGTGACAGATTGCAGCGCCAAACGAACCAGACTTCGTCAAGCAGAATGGAGAATACCACAATGGCTGCTGCAGAACCAAACCAGGCGCTACTCTTAACTATTCAACAACAAGCCCAGGAACTGCAACAATTAAGAAATGAAAATGCAGCTTTACGACAAGCCCTGGCATCCCGAACCACAGATGTTCCCACTGTCTCTGCTACTACGCCTCGTTTCTCAGGAGACCCAAACAAGCTACGAGAATTTCTTGATGCTCTATCTATTTTGCCTTTCGACCAACACAATTTGTGCAAGATACAACAAAGGTGGGTTATCTCATCAGTGCCTTGTCTGGTCCTGCCTTGGCCTGGGCGACTCCGTTAGTAGCCTCCAACGATCCTGCGCTGTCGGACTATTCAGCTTTTGTGACAGCATTTAAACAAATGTTTGAATGCCCAGAATTGGAAGCATCAGCAGAAGAAGCGTTATGTAACATTCAGCAAGGTACCCAAGATGTTCTCCAATATATAACATGCTTCAGACAATTGGCAGCCGAGATGACATGGGTAGAACGTACTCTGGTGACTCTTTTTCGCAGAGGTCTAGGAGATGACATAAAAGATTAATTAGTACATTCTGCCAGAGTAGGCGATTTACGAGCCCTGATGGATTTAGCATTTTCCATAGAATATCGTCTACAAGAACGTTGTCTAGAAAAGAGAAAGAATCGTGGACCTACTCATTCAGGCAACCCACGTATGATCGCCCATCGTTCTGAAGTACCTCGACCTGCATTGAAGGAGACAACAGAAGGGGAACCTATGCAAATAGACACTGCTTGTGGCCCTCTTTCTACTAGCGAACACGAAGATAGACGGAGAAGAGGATTATGTCTATATTGTGGTGCTGCCGGCCACTTGCTCCACACTTGTCCAGTTCATCCTGTGAAGATCTCGGGAAACGCCAATTCCTGTCCTCTGTGAGAAGGGAGGGGACGGGATCTTCTGCGATACCTTCCATCAGTTCTTCCAAGGAAGATGCCACTGTCCTGTTTCTGTTACCTGTTACTCTGCAATTACCTGACGGTCTTGAAGAAAGGACTTTAGCATGATTAGACTATGGAGCCAGTGACGTTTATATGGATGTGACCTGGGCCAAGAAACTATAAATTCCACAACTACCAAAAGACGTTCCAGAACAAGTGCATACTGTAGATGGATCCCTATTATCATCCGGTCCTGTCATCAATACCATTTCTACTCTAGGTCTACACTTTGGAAAGCATCAGGAACATGTCTCTTTTGATTTAATCTCCTCCCCCAATCATACCATAACGCTAGGAATACCATGCTTTATGAGACACAATCCGAATATAAATTGGGAAACAAGAACCATTTCTCTGACTTCTAAATTCTGTCATGACCATTGCTATGCTTCCGAAACGTATTGGTCCCCAAGAAAGATCTTATCCCCAGAACAGGAATTAGGACATTCAATTAACTGCATTTAAGGGGTACCTAGTCATTATCTGGATTATATAAACATGTTCCAAAAACCATTGAAACCAGTACTAACCACACACAGAGACTACGATTGTACCATTCTGCTGAAACCTGGAGCAGTTGTTCCCTTTGGTAGAATGTATTATCTAATGGAACCTGAAAAACAGATACTCAGGGTCTATCTACAAGAAAATCTACAGAGTAGTTTTATTACACCATCTTCTTCTCCTGCTGGGGCTCCCCTCTTCTTCGTACCTAAGAAGACGAAGGATCTTCGTCCCTGTATAGACTTTCGTGGATTAAATAAAATCACTATAAAAGACCGATATCCACTACCTCTCATAAGAGACATATTGGAAGCTGTGGGGGGCACAGATGTTTACAAAATTAGACCTTCGTGGAGCATACCGTCTCTTACTAATTAAGGAAGGAGATGAGTGGAAAACTGCCTTTCGAACACCCTTTGGGCATTACGAATATAGGGTAATGCCTTTAGGTTGAACAAATGCTCCCACAGTTTTTCAAAGATTTATGGATTTGATATTCTCCGACCTGTTAAATCACACTGTGGTGATTTTTTTGGATGATATCCTTATATATTCCAGGCAGCCTGAACTCCACACTGAACACATAAAGCAAGTTTTAAACAGACTTAGGTAACATCAGCTCTACTGTAAACTGGAGAAATGTGAATTTGATAAGACCGAGGTGAAATATTTAGGCTATCACATTAATCAGATTGGTATCTCTATGGATCCAGAAAAGGTTCAGGCCATTCTAGATTGGCCATCCCCCTCATCAATCAAAGAAACTCAATGTTTCTTAGGGCTGGCCAACTTTTACCGGCAATTTATTTCGGTCTTTTCTAAACAGACTAGTCAAATCACACAGACTCTCAAAAAAGAGAGTATGCAAAACGGTTTCATCTGGACAGACGTGGCTGAGAATGCTTTCCAAAACTTAAAACAGGCCTTCACCCAAGCACCCATAATAAGGCATCCGGACACCAACAAACAATTCATAGTTGTTACTGATGCTTCAGAAAGAGCTATCAGGGCAGCATTATTACAACAACAGGACAACGACGGATTAGAACATCCGATCTTTTATCTGTTTCATGTGCTCTCTGATTTTGAGCAAAATTATTCGGTACTGGAAAGAGAACTCTTAGCTCTAAAAACAGCTTGTCAATAGTGGAGATAATTCCTCATGGATTCAAAAGAACCCTTTGAAGTAAGAACAGACCATCATAATATACAATACCTACAAAATGTTCAGTGTCGGAACAGTGGTCAAGCCCATTGGGCCTTTTTCTTTAGTCAATACGATTTCTATATTACCTTTATTCCAGGTTCCCAAAATATTTTGGCAGATGCTTTAGCTCGACGCTATCCTGACAGTTCTAACATCCCTTCACAATCTCTACTTGAACCAGACAAATTAATTGGTTAAGTCCAGTCATTCCTCGATGAAGTACAGTCTGAGTACTCAACTCTCTCGGAACAAGAACTAAAGGAACTACATCAAAAAGTACACAAGAATAAAGGGTACTACTATCATAAAGACGCTTTTTTTCTACCTTCTAAGTAAGTGCAAGAAAAAGCACTTCAAATGTGTCACAACTCCCCTGTAGCCGGTCATCGTGGTATTAAAGCCAAGCAGGAATTGCTCCTCTGCTCTTTTGGTGGCCTACACCGAAGCAAGATGCTGAAAGTTACGTGGAATCTTCTCCCATTTGCACCCAAGCAAAAATACCTCATACAAGCCCTGCATGACTACTTCAACCATTACCAGTTCCACCTGCCCCCTGGCATACAATATTAACCGATTTTATGTGTTCTTTACCTCCCTCGGGAGGAAACCGAGTTATAATGGTGACAGTAGATTCGTTTACAAAAATGGCTCATTTTACTGTCTTGAAGAAGTTACCTACGTCTCAAGAATTGAGACAGATCTTCATCCAAGAAATCTTTTGTATCCATGGCCTCCCTCAAGTATTGTGTCAGATCGGTGTCCTCAATACATATCACAGTTCTGGAAGCACTTCTGTAAGGTCTTTAATATCGATGTAGCCTTATCTTCTGGATTTCATCCTCAAACCAATGGGCAGATGGAACATCTGAATCAAGGACTTGAGCAATATCTTCGCTGCTTTTGTAATTCCACTGAGAGCAACTGGAGCACATACTTACTCATTGCTGAGTTTTCTTACAACAATATCGCACATAGTGCCTCTAAAGTCACTCCTTTTTTCTGCTCATTTGGATTTCATCCCACATCTTTTCCTGCCACTCCTAAGACCTCTTCTACACTTCCTGCAATCACCTCTTTTTCCCAAAGATTACATAGAATTCAACATCTTATTCGGTCTAATCTTTTGTTTACTAAAAGACACATGAAAAGTATGTCAGATAAGAACCGATGTGAGGCTCCATCTTATCAAATCCAAGATAAAGTCTGGCTTTCTTCCACATTTTTGCCTCTACGTCTTTCTCCAAATAAGTTTAAACCTCATTATTATGGACCTTTTTGTATCCTTCAGAAAACTAATTCTATATCTTTCCGTCTCCATTTAACTAGAACATGGAAAATCAATCCAGTTTTTCATGTCTCCCAACTGAAACCCAATAGACCTGACCCCTTTCTTAGACAATTCACATGTCCTTCCCCTTTGTTGGTGAATGACGAACCCGAATATGAAGTGGAAGAAATATGTGACTCTCGCATATTCCAGAACCATCTCCAATACCTCATTCATTGGAAAGGCTATCCTCTTAGTGAATGTTCTTGGGAACAGGCTTCTTCTGTTCACGCCCCACTTTAGATCTGTTGTTTTTTTTGCCGATATCTGCACAAACCCGGGGCTCCGGCGGCGGGGGGGAGCTACTGTTGCGCCGCGGCAGACAGCGGCACGAGCTGAGCATTCATCTCAGGGCGCGCCCACGATCTGTGGCGGCCGGGCGTGCCGCGCCCCTACTATACTCTATTTTTCTCAAGGCCCCAAATTGGGCATGGGGCCTCGGCAAGTTGTGGGCATGACGCCCCCTCACTATTTTCCTGGACACCTCCCCCCACATCCCTCATTTACCTCATGAGCCTATCTTTTTTCCTTCCTTCTTTTCTTTTTCTTCCTTTCCTCCAGTACCTATGCACTTGTCTAGCTGCCATGTCATACATTCTTTCTCCCTGCCTACCAAAGGAACCTTTTTCAACATAGTGTCTTTTCTCTATATGTTCCTATGTTTGGTTCCCAATCCAATATGGTTACTTTCTACTTCCAGTTGGTCATTTCCTGTTCTTGGGTATATAAGGTGAGTGATTCTTGTTATCCTTGCACTGCAACACTTCCTTTGCTGGTGATCTTCGCTCCTGCTACTTTTTTTGCAAGTTATATTTTTTCTCGCCAGTTACAGTTTTTTTCAGTATGATTTTTCCTGTTGGAAAGACTTACATTTTTGCTTCTTTTTTTGTTCCAGGGAGTTCCTGCTTAGAGGTTTTTCCCTTTGGGGTTTTTCCTCTGGGACTCCTTCTGGAGGGCATGGACTGCTTTTGGCGTTCCTCCGTCGGCAGCACTGTGGCTACCAGAAAGGGCAGCCCCTACCTGGGTCAAGGCAAAACCTGCAAAAATCAAGACCTCTCTGCAGTTCCAGTTGCCAAAGACATAAACGACGAGTAGCCTGTGACAAACACGCTGTGATGATGAAACAGGCGCTGCATCGATCTGGTAGGCGATGCAGCAACTTTTCTGCTGCAAGACAGTCGCTGCATCGATTTTTACAGGCGTTGAGTCAAATGTTTCAAGCCATTTGGTTTTCCCTCTCAGCTTAAGTCTTTGATGGCCCTGAGACTCCTTAACAGGAGGCAGGCTCGGTCCAAGCCTTTGGAGAGCACTTGTGGGGGAAGGAAAAGTCTTTCCATCAAAGTCAAAGGCAGCAGGGCAACAAGCAGCAGAGCAGTCCTTCCAGAAAAGTAGTCCAGATGAGTCCTTTGGAAAGCAAGGCAATTCCTGTGACAGAGTCCAGCTGTAGGTCCAGAACTGTCTGATTTTTAGGGGGTCACATACTCAGATTATATATCGCCAAATGTGCCTTTGAAGTGGAGGAAAACTTCAAAGAGTGGCATTGAAGTGCACCAGTTCCACTTTCAACCCACTACTGTCTGCCTGGTGATCTGGGGGGGGGGGGGGGGGGGGGTTATCAGTCCTTTGTGTGAGGGCAGGCCACTAGCCTTTGAAGTGTGAGAGCCCCTCCACTCTTACTAACCAGGAAGACCCATCAGTATGTAGATGAATGCAAATACAGCTGAGTGCCTGTGTTTATGGCTGTTTGGGTGGAATGCACAAGGGGAGCAAGGCACTGTCACCGCTGGCGTACATCGTCATTGGTTCCTGGGACCCATAGGGTCCAATGTTAACAAATGCAGGATTAACAAATGCAGAATTGCGCAGCGTTCTTCGACCGCCTACCGCAACGGTGTTGAACGCCAGCGCAGTTACCTCATATCTCCTTGTCCCACCTTACAGGTCAGGCAGCCGCCATTTCAGGGTGCCACATGGCATTAATAATAACTGCGCCACACCTATCTAGGCCTTGCATGTACACAGTAACAGGCACATTGTGGATTAACAAGTGTGTGCAAATGACATTTTGTAATACCTCAGTGTTGGCTGACTCTCTGCTCGCTGTGCTCGTCCATAGGGCACGTCCGCTGGGGCAGGTGATGAGATGGCGGCATCCTCCGGTGTACAGACCGGTGTTGGACCTGTCGACAATGGAAGAGAGACACGTAATAGTCACCTACAGACTTCATCATGCAACAATCCATGAACTGTGTGCCCAGTTGGAGCCAGACCTGATGTCAGCTATCCGCCATCCCACAGGGATCCCCCCTCTAGTGCAGGTCCTGTCAGTACTCCATTTCCTGGCAAGTGGGTCTTTTCAAACAACAGTGGCCATTGTATCAGGGATGTCCCAGCCAATGTTCTCTAACGTGTTGTCCAGAGTGTTGTCTGCCCTGCTTAAACACATGCACAGCTACATCATTTTCTCTCAGGTGGAGGATTTGCCTTCAGTGAAAGGTGACTTCTATGCCCTGGGACATATCCCCAACATCATAGGTGCCATTGATGGGACACATGTGGCCTTGGTACCCCCCCCCGCAGGAGTCAACAGGTGTACAGAAACCGGAAGAGCTACCATTCAATGAATGTGCAGATGGTGTTTTTGGCCGACCAGTACATCCCCCATGTGAATGCCAAGTTTCCTGGCTCAGTGCATGACGCTTACATTCTGAGGAATAGCAGCATCCCTTATGTAATGGGGCAACTCCACAGGCACCGTGTGTGGCTAATAGGTGAGGACAAGGACCCTATACCCTGTGAACAGTTGTCTGGGTCTGGGGTTGTCCCTACGGGTTAGTGTGTGTCTAACAGTTGTTCCTCAATATTTTCAGGTGACTCTGGTTACCCAAACCTGTCATGGCTAATGACCCCAGTGAGAAATCCCAGGACAAAGGCAGAGGAACGCTACAATGAGGCACATGGGCGAACTAGGAGGATTATAGAAAGAACCTTCAGCCTCCTGAAGGCCAGGTTCCGGTGCCTCCATATGACAGGTGGTTCTCTCTATTACTAACAAAAGAAGGTGTGCCAGATCATCGTGGCCTGCTGTATGCTGCACAACCTGGCTTTGCGACGACAGGAGGATGGTCCAGCTGGGGGTTTTGTGGCAGCTGTGGAGCCTGTGGACAGTGAAGAAGAGGAGGCAGAAGAAGAGGATATCGACAACAGAAACGTTATCCTGCAATACTTCCAGTGAGACACAGGTAAGAAGATATCACTGCCTCCCACATCTCAAACTATTGTTTGATCTATCTTTAGTCTGTCATTTTCACCCAGTGTATGGACCCTGACTTGTCACTTTGCCTATCCATTTAACAGATGTGGGTCCCACTTTGTGACCTCTGCTATATTTCTTCATGGACTAGAGCTGTGTTACAATGGTATGTTGACATTTAAATTGACATTTCTATATTCCATAGTTATTGAAATTACACATTTGTGAAAGCACAGACTGACTCTAGAATGTTTTGTGATTGATGTGTGTTTATTTTTGTGCAAATAAGTGAAGGGAGTTGTAAAATGGTCAGGGGTGATGGTGGAGGAATGTCCATGGCAGAGTGCAGTCTATTTGTTTCACAGGTGCATTGTCCAAAGGGGCATAGGAAGTGGAGCAAGGGCAGTTGAAGGATGGACAGGGTGACAAAGTGGGACAGAAGGATGACATTCAGAGGGGTCTCATTTCCTGGCAGGGGTCTTGGCAATGTTCTCTGTCTTGTTCCTGGATCTCAGGAACCGTTTGCAGGGTGGCTCTCCATCTGCAGGGGGTGGAGTGCTGGTGTTGTGGTCCTGTGGCAGTGCCTCCTGTCCACTAGCGCCGGCGGAGGTGGTGGGCTGTTCATCATCCAGGCTAGTGTCAGGGGCCCCTTGTTGTGCCACAGTGTCCCTCCTGGTGTTGACAAGGTCCTGCAGCACCCCTACAATGGTGACCAGGGTGGTGTTGATGGACTTGAGTTCCTCCCTGATCCCCAGATAGTGTTCCTCCTGCAGCCGCTGGGTCTCCTGAAAGTTGGCCAGTACCGTTGCCATCGTCTCCTGGGAATGATGTTACGCTCCCATGATGTTGAAGAGGGCCTCGTGGAGAGTGGGTTCCCTGGGCCTGTCCTCCCCCTGTTTCACAGCAGTCCTCCCAATGCCCCTGTTTTCCTGTTCCTCTGTCCCCTGAACCGTGTGCCCACTGCCACTGTCCCCAGGTCCCTGATGTTCCTTGGGGTGGTGGGTTTGCCTGAGTTCCCTGTAGTGGTGGACACACTGCTGCTTGACGTGTCCTGTGGACAGAGGGATGGTCCTGCTGGGTGGGTGCTGTGCTGGTGTTTCCTGAGGGGGAGGCTCTGTGGTGGCTTGTGACAGTGTCAGGGGAACCGACTGTCCCGAGGTCCCAGATGGGCCGGGCTGGTCATCTTGATCCAGTTGTGCAGAGATGCTGTCATCACTGTGGGCCTCTTCTGTGGGGGGACTGGACATGTCTGGAACCTCCTGTCCGGTGACGTTGGGTATGGGTCCTGCAGGGGTGTAAAGGCATGATTATTGCATCTGTGTGTGCCATTGTGTGCAATGGGTGAGTGACCCTGTACTCCAGTGCTTGCATTCTTGTCTAGGTCCTTGTGTGATATTTGGTTTGGGATCTGTGTGGGTATCTGTTGTGGACATACTTTGGTGATGGGTGCACATGCTTTGGTGTTGCATGCAGGGCTGGGTGTTGGGATGTGTGGGTTGTGATAGTGGGACATATGTGAGGTGTTGGAGTTATGGGTGTGAGGGTGAGGGTTGGGGTATGTGATGGCATGCAGGTAGGGTGGGGGATATTATAGTTAAGATTTGCCTTACCAGAGTCCATTCCTCCTGCTACTCCTGCGAGGCCCTGAGGATGCAGTATTGCCAAGACTTGCTCCTCCCATGTTGTTAGTTGTGGGGGACGAGGTGGGGGTCCACCGCCAGTCCTCTGTACTGCAATCTGGTGGCTTGAGACCACAGAACGCACCTTCCCCCGTAGGTCGTTCCACCTCTTCCCGTGTTCTGGGGTGCTGTCCCAGTGCGTTGACCCTGTCGACGATTCTGCACCATAGCTCCATCTTCCTAGCAATGGAGGTGTGCTGCACCTGTGATTCGAATAGCTGTGACTCTACCAGGACAATTTCCTCCCCCATGACCCAGAGCTCCTCCTCAGAGAACCTGGGGTGTTTTGAGCTGCCATGATGTGGTGTGGGTGATGTGTGAGGTGGTGTTGGTTGTGATGTTTGAGGGGATGTGTTTGTGTGTGTTGTCTGAGGCTGTGGATGTTGTGTGAGTGATGATGTTGTGTGCCTGTGGATGCTAGTGTTGTTTCTGGTGGTGTCTCTCTCTGGCCTTCCATCACAATTCTGGTCGTAAGGGTTTGTGGGTGATGTGGGTGTGTGTTTTATATTGGATTGGGTGTGTGGGAGTGATGTGTGTATGTGTATCAGGTGTGTGTATTTCGAATAGTCCAATGTGGTTGTGTTTTGTAAATGTGTGTGTATTTTGAGCGTGGCGGTATGTACCGCCAATGGAATTCCGCGGTGGAAAGACCTCCACGTGGATTCGTGTGTCGTGATACTGTGGGCGTATTCCTGTTGGCGTGACGCTGGAGGTTTTGTTATCGCCAGTTTATCACTGATCTTTGGTGTGGCAAACTTGTGTTGGTGTCTGGATTTTGGTGGATTCCGAGCTATGGGTCGTAATAGCTGTAGCGGTATTCCGCCGCCGCAGCGGTGTGTTGGCAGTCTTCTGCAGGGCGGTAAGCGGGATTTACCACCAGGGTTGTAATGAGGGCCTTAGGTTGCTTGTGTGTGGGTTCAGGGAGGACCTGAGCTGGCGGTTCAACCTGGATTGTTCCGATTGTTATGTTATGCAGGTTTGTAGAGTGTACTATATTTGAGCTTGATAAAGACTCATTTGCAGATAGCTGAGTCCAAACTGAGATGGCACGGTGCAAAAAAGAACAATAGGTTGGACTAATACCCCATGCAATTGCCTGTGGTTAGGCTTATTGCAAGCATTACTCCCATCAGCGTTTGTGTGTTAGAAGGCTACATCGTTTGTCATAAGATTTCATAATGAAGAGAACAGAGCCATGGCATCTGATATAAATTTTCACAAGAATCCAATCAGTGATAATATTACAAATAATTTCAAATTTACAGTTGGAAAAACCAAACACAACCTTTCTTAAATGGCACAATGGGGATTCTCAAAGAGCATGCAACTCCTCCATCCTGGGGATTTGTCACAGTGGTTAATCAACACCAAAACCATTGCCTATCAAGTTAATGTGTGAAGAATCCCTGTAACAAAATATCTCTCTACCATCTTTAACAGAGTAATGACAATTCACCCTTAAAAGCCTATTGGCTTTAACATATGATTTTCAGAATACATAAGGCAAGCCTAAATCCTTTGTCATAACTTTTCATAATAAAATGATCAGGCTGATATCCCTAATCAATGGCTTGTCAAAACCGACTCAGCCCTGTTGGAATCAACGTAAGCCTTCCAACAAAAGTACAGTACAAGCACTCTTTTTCAGTGAAGCACATATCCATCCAATCAAACATTTTCTAGCATTTCGTCAAGAATTTTCAATTCTATTAAGGACACGGAGGCAAAGATTATGCTATCTCTTTCTTTACTCACAAACACAGCAGCCAATGAAAAAACAGAACTACATTTCCCAGGAGACCCAAGGCCCCATATGATCCACCAACCAGGGCCCACTCCCTACTATATAGTTCTTCCCTGTCTGTCCTCTGTCTTTGCTCAGCGTAGTCCACTGTAAACATATCTAAAAACTTGAAACTGTCCAACTGACCAGAAAGGAAGAACTGAATCATTCCAATGTCACTTCCCAGGGATCAGACGAACCAGCACAACCGGTGCAACTAAGGCCACTTCTCCTCTTCTCTGCTACTTTTGATCATCGTTCAGAGATTCTTTTAAGTAGCTTTGTCATCTACAAGAAACATAAGATTGTAACATCTACCAATAAAAGTAATTGTATTCAATCTAACGGGTGGGAAGAAACAAGCGATTATAATACAATCATAATGTTAGCACATGACGTGTCCAGAATCGGGTGGGGTAATCCTCGCCTCCGTGTCCTTCATAGACTTGAAAATTCTTGACGCGAATGCTAGAAATTTTGTTATTCTATGTCAGGAACAGAGGCTTCAGATTATGCTAGTTCAAAGGTGAGTGACAATACCAAAAGCAACATCCACAATATGCTTATGATAAAACATTTTTAAAGTGGACTGTGCTGACCAATCAGCCACTGTCATGATATCTTCTAACCTTGAGCCTGGTTCAAACGCCTTTGACGCCATTGCTCCCCTTACTGAATGAGCTCCAAAAACTGAAACATCTACCCCAGCTTCTTGCAATAACCACCTGATCCATCTTGCTAAGGTAGCTGAAGAGACAGGACCATATGGTTTTTGAAGAGAAATGAACAATTAACCCACATGGTCTTTGCAAAACTCATGAGTAACATCCTCGTAAACTTTTATGCATTGAATCACACACAATTTAACATTATCCCTGAAACTCGGATAACTAATGCATGTGGAATTTGACTTTGTACGTTTGGAAATACAAAAAGAAGCTCTGGTTGGAGTAAAAACTGTACCTGTAATATCCAGAGCTTTAACATCAGACACTCATAAAACAAAGCAAAGTTGTCAAATGTGCTGACAGTTGCTTTCTTGAAACATCCTCATTAGATGGCCATGCTTGAAGGAATTTTAAGGCTATATTCAAGTCCCATAGAGATGAGTATTTAGGGAGAGGAGGGCATGCCAATGCATACGCCCCGAAGAAGCTTACAGAAGCTTACAGTGTTCCCCGACCATCTTGCCTTTGATAGGGGAATGTTTGGCTGTAATGGCCGATCTAAAATTGTTGATAGTTCTGTAGGCTAAACCTTGGGGTGCTAAATGAGCCCAAACAATCCACTGCACCAATCCAGCCATCGCTTCCAAGCGGAGGCGTATCTTTTATGTGTACTAGGTGCCAATGATTGTGAGAGGAAGAATCAAGAGTCCTCCGAAAACTCTGGGGTTTGTTGAGCTCCCCCGAAATCCTCCATGCCATGAGGAAAAATTGTTCCTCCAACACCAGAGGATGAGGATTCCCCAACAGATCCAACAACAGATCCTCTGAGAGAAGGATCTGTATCGGAGGGCCACAGCACAGCTCCAGGGCCACTGGGAACCACGACTGTTCTCTGCAGGCTGGAGTTACAAGAATCAAGTCCGCTCTCTGTCGACGGACCTGGGATAGAACTCTATGGATCATTGAAAAGGAGAGGAATGCATAATTCATTGTAGGAAGGCATCCGATATCGCTATCAGATCTGGTCTCCAACTGTAAAAACGTGGAAGATCGGTATTCAGCCGCAATGCAAACACATCCATTGAACATGGACCCCAGAGATGATCCAGAAACTGAAACACTTGTGGGTGTATTTGTTAACCGCTGGGATCTCAAAGGTATCCAAAGTTCCAGTCCACCATAACATTCACCTTGCGCAGAATATTTTCCACCTTTACGGAGATCTGATGTTCTAGGAAGAAGTCCCAAATGTTTTTCGTAATCTCCACCAACATACGGGATCGAGTCCCACGAGCTTGTTGACAGCTCACAGCTGAGATGTTGTCCATCTTCAAGAGAATACAATATTTCATTTTGGACGGGGAAATACTTTTTACCGCAAAAGACTCCGCCAACAGTTCTAGGTAATTGATATGGAGGTGAAGTTCCTCCGGGGACCACTGTCCCCCCGTTTCCAAAGGACAACACCTGGCCCCCCAGCCCCATCTGCTGGCATCCGCCTCTATGACTATCTCTGGGACTGCTGCGAAAATCGCTCTGCCGTTCCAGGCTTCCATATAAGTCAGCCACCATTGCAACTTCATTTTGGCCTCTTGTGACAAAACAACCAGTTCAGAGTACGAGAGACCCTTGCGGAGATAAAGAATCTTCAATCTCTGCACAGCTTGATAGTGTAGTGGACCTGGGAAAATGGCCTGTATTGATGAAGGTAGGAGGCCTACCAGAAGAGCAAGCACCCTCAAGGAAATCGAAGGAACAAACAATGCTTTCCTCAATTCTTTCCTGGTAGCCAAGGGTTTGGTCAAGGGAAGTTGGAGTTCAGCTAGGATCGAATCTATCCTGAAACCCAGGAATTCTATGTTTTGAGACGGATTCAATTGGGACTTTTCTTCGTTGATGATGAATCCCAAATCTTGAAGCAGTTGAATAGCTTAAGACAGGTGAAGCAGGAGCAGGGACTTTTCCTGGGCCATGATGACAATATTGTCTAAGTAGACTATCAGACGAACACCTTTTTCTCTGAGCCATGGCACCACTGGACGCATGACCTTGGTGAAATACCAAGAAGCAGAAGAAAGCCCAAATGGAAGGGCTGAGAATTCGTAACACTTATCTCGCCAAAGAAACAGGAAGAAGCTTTGGTGAGGGAAAAAAATATGAATGGTCAAGTAAGCGTCTTTGAAATTAAGGCGCACCATCCAATCCCCTTCCTGTAACAGATCTCGAAGAAGGTGGATGCCTTCCATCTTGAAGTGTCTGCTGACAATCCAAGAATTGAATTGCTGAAGATTGAGTACTAATCGAGAACCCCCCTCCTTTCTTTTGAACCAGAAAGATTGTGCTCATGAAACCTCTGGGGTGAGGATGAGATTGAACAATGGTGCCTTTTTGAAGATGTGACTCTATTCCTGGTCTATAAAAACCCTTTCTTGAAGGGAAAAATGGAGAGGGTGAGGAGTTAGAGTTTGGTACGGGTTTGAATAAAATTTGAGACGGAAGCCTGAAATTGTTACCAAGACCCAAGTATCTTGCGTAATCCTCGACCAATTCTAAAATAAACAGACTCACTCTGCCCCCTAAAACAACTTCCTTGAAAGGAATAAGATTTACCTGGTTGAGAGGCGCCTTGATAATATTGTCCTCCTTGATGAGACCCTCTGGAATTATGTCCCCTGGATCCTCGGCCTCGGGACGGATAGAAATTGGAGGAACCTTGATAGCTAGAGTTCCCTCTGCCCCTGTGGTATGGTCAGGAGGCCTGGGGTAACTACGGGCCGACGCTCCACCTCTGTAGCGTCCAGCCCAGAGAAAAAGGCCTCCCTGGAAAACTTTTTTAGTTGAAGCCTGGGCCTTATCTAAGGCTGAAAAAGTGGCAACATATTTGGCCAAAACTTTAACAAACTTATCGCCAAACAAGAGACCATTAGCCAATGGACCTGCATCAGTTGGAGCCATCTCTATCAATTTAGGGTCGATGCGCATCAGTAAAGACTTCCTTCTTTTGGTAGAAATGGGACAGTTGGCACTCCCTAACAAGCACACAGCTCTTTGTGCCCACTCTAAGAGGACGTCTTGGTCGATGGGTTCCCCTGCTCCTTTGGCTTGGACCGCCAGGTCCAGGATTTTAGTTAAGGGGCCCTGCTAAATCCAGTAGTTCATCTTGACATCCACGCCATGCCCTTTCTATACCTTTTTAGGGTCTTTTGCATATTTTTTAAGAAATGTCACCATATGTAGATCTCATTCCGGGGTTTCAGCCACCTTCCCTGGTAGCGAAGGGCAAGGACATTCTGATTTTAGCTTATTACGGATATCCTTTTCAAACCCTTTATGGAGACGGGATTGACATACAAAGCAACCTCTAGAAATGAGGACCATTCTGCGGATCGAGGATGCACTATATTGTCTGGGGTTAAATTGCAAGTTTTGACTGGGAGGAGGTGAGGGAGACCTTTCAATGTTGAGTGATTTACGCTTACATCTGCCCAGTGGTTTATCGGAGGTCGAAATCATATCTGACTCAGAAGAAGTGGCATCATCCAATGTTTGATGGGGTTTTTGAAATGATGCAGAGGCCTTCTGATTTTGCTTGGAATTATAACCATGGTCCAGAAGTACAGCTTCAGTAGTCTGTTTGAAAGGGTTCGAAGTAGACTGGCCAGGCTCATATTGATCAACCTCTACAGGGGTGGGGGACCCCAAGGCTGCTCCAAAGCACCTCAAGCCATATTTAAATATAGATTCTATGTCAGGACCGGAGGCGAGGATTATGCATATCTTTCTTCACTTTAATCAAACAGCAGATTCAAAGAAAAACATAATAAAGTGAAAATATCTGCAAAAACTACAAGTCCCCTGAGTCTGTAGTGTATAGTCTATGATAGTCCAATCACTGTACAGCACACAGTATAAATATGTATGACGTCCCATCCTGTTCCTCTTTCTTCACTGCTCATCAGTTAAGTACATTCCCAATAACGATTTCCTTAACTTCAGATACTTAGGGCCATATTTATACTCCGTTTGCGCCGAAATTGCGTCGTTTTTTTTGACGCAATTTCGACGCAAAACTAACGCCAACTAACGCCATATTTATACTATGGCGTTAGAGGCGAATAGCGCCAAAGTTCCCGGAATGTGCGTCATTTTTTTGCGTGAACCCCTTCCTTGCGTTAATGATATGCAAGGGAGGCGTTCCCGTCTAAAAAATGACTCCCAGGCCTTTACGTGGTATTTATACTCCCGGGCAAAAGAGACGCCCGGGAGTTGGCGTGGCAAAAAACGGCGCATTTGCGCCACTTTTTAACGCCTGCTCAGGGCAGGCGTTAAGGGGCCTGTGGGCTCAAAATGAGCCCACAGGTGCCCTCCCATGCCCCCAGGGACCCCCCCTGCCACCCTTGCCCACCCCAGGAGGACCCCCAAGGATGGAGGGACCCACCCCAGGGACATTCAGGTAAGTTCACGTAAGTATAATTTTTTATTTTTTATATTTTTTTTTGGTGGCATAGGGGGGCCTTATTTGTGCCCCCCTACATGCCACTATGCCCAATGACCATGCCCAGGGGACAGAAGTCCCCTGGGCATGGCCATTGGGCAAGGGGGCATGACTCCTATCTTTACAATGATAGGAGTCATGTTGATGGGGGATGGGCGTCGTTAAAAAATGGCGCAAGTCGGGTTAAGACGATTTTTTCGACGTAACCTGACTTGCCCCATTTTAAGACGCCCATGCGCCATTTTCCCCCTACGCCGGCGCTGTCTGGTCTACGTGGTTTCTTCCCACGCAAACCAGGCAGCGCCGGTCTGATTGCGCCGTCTAACGCCATTCCATAAATACGGCGCCCGCATGGCGCTTCAGAATGGCGTTAGACGGCGCAAAACTTTTTGACGCTAAACTGCGTTAGCGCAGTTTAGCGTCAAAAAGTATAAATATGGGCCTTATTTTATTGTTATATATTATATATTTCTTGCGCTGTTTATGTAGTGCGGTAGGCTTTTGGCTCGAGCACTCGCATTTTTTTATCTTTTATCTTCACGGTTCGACGGAGGCGCGTGTGCGATCCCCGTCGAACTGTCAGACGTGTCAGCTGTCTTCTGAAGAGGCTCATACTGAGCGCCTCAGCTGATGACCATGCATGTTTCAGGGCAACACTGCCAGGAAATTCTTTGAATTCCTGTCACGCGTTAGCTTTCCTGAACTAACCCTCCCTTAAACATTACTGGTGATCAGTTTTAAACCAATTGCACCATCTTGTGGCCAGTTTATTTATTTTTTCTGTCAAATATTTATTTGACTTTTCTCATATTAGAGCACCAGCAAGGGGGCTACCCTTTTATCCTTTGGGTGTATATATATTTTGAAACCAGCTTTTATATTTTCTTATAAAAAAAAATAAAAAAAATACAAACAAAGACAATAATTTTTTTATATTTTTTCTTCTATAATTTTATTGACTTTGGTGCTCTCACCCTTATAATGGACCAGTCTATTGGTCACGAAACAGCTTCCTTCCAGGATGCACCACAGGAATGGCCTTCCCAACGTCTTCCCCCAGAGGTGAGTCAAGCGCTTTCTTCTGCTATTTCTAATGCGCTTGCACCTCTTAGGGAACAGGTTGATAAACTCGCAAAGAGTATTCCAGGGTTTTTTTCTGACACTTCTCAACTCAAACCGGGCCCTAGTGGGATTAGATCAGGGGTAAAAAGGCCTCAAAGCGTGATGCCAGGCACCTGGAGAGTTTTGATAGACTTACCAAAACCTTCCTTAAGAGTGCGCCCATGCTTACGCATTTACCCTACCTGGAGGAAGACAACTCCAGAGAGATAAGCGACTTTGTCGCAAAAAATACAGACCTTTCATTCGGGGCCCCCCTTGGAGGGGAGGGTGATTCAGATGAATATTTATCCTCAGATGAGGAACAGGAACTAAGTAGACCTTGGCGTCCTAACTCTGTTTCCCCAGATTCTCCTGAAGGAGATTCTGATATGTTTAACCCCTCAGAAATGTATCATCCTAGGTCTTCTGAATGGGTCCCTGAACCTAAGGTAGCCGACTATGTGGCGGAAAAATTACGTCAACCCCTAGAGAGAGAGGTTAGAGCTAAACTTAGAGCAGAATGCCCTAGGTCCTCTCTTTACCGGGCAAGGTAGCTGTTACACCCAATATCGAAGAAAAGCTATGTACCTTTTTTAGTAAGTACATTAAGGACCCTAAGAAGGGTATAGACAGATCTTGGAGAAACTGCCATGACAAACTCCTGGATGTTGTTGGGCCTCTTACCCAGATTATTCAATTGGCAGAACAAGCCAAGCATTCTGGTACCCTACTCTCTGTAGAGGTTATTGCAGGTTGGGCTCAAAGGGCTATCTGTCTCCTAGGAAATGCCAACTGCGCTCTTGCAGCGGAACAAAGGAGATCATTACTTATTAAAATTGATCCCAAACTCAGCGAATTAGCCACTTCTGAAGCAGGAGCAATAGCTCAGGGAAACCTCTGTGGGGAGCCATTTGTCAAAGAATTAGGCAAATTTGTAGCTACTTTTTCTGCTCTTGACAAGGCCCAAAACTCCATCAAGAAGATTTTTCCCAATAAGGTTTTTGCTGGGGCCGGACGAGGAAGGGGTCGCTCCTCCGGCCGCCTTTACCATCAAGGCCCCTCTAGAGGATACCCAAAGAGGAACAACGGCTGAAACTATGGTCGTCAAGGAACATACTAACTTCTAACCCTCGCGAGTTTCTGGCAGAGCCAAGTGCAACCGCATCAGAGGAGGAGCTAATGCACCAGGAGGAGTTTCCGATAAGCTTTACCCATTTTTCCCTCTAGAACTGAGGGGTAGGCTTCTCAAATTTGCTCACAACTGGGAAACAATAACAAAAGATCCCTGGATCCTTCAAACAGTTTGTGATTTTCACATAGAATTCTACGGTACTCCAATCCAACACTCTCGACCCAGACCTTTAGTTTTCCCACCGCATTAGACGAGTCTCAAAGATCTAGAGATACAAGATATCTTACAGAAAAAAGCCATTTGCAGAGCATCGCTTCATCCGAATGGGTTTTTAAGCAACATTTTTCTGGTGGAAAAGGAGGACAAGGGTTTTCGACCTGTGATAAATTGAAAAGATTTCAACAAATGGTTGGTTTATCAGCACTTCAAGATGGAAGGCATTCATCTATTGAGGGACATTCTACTTCCTAACGATTGGATAATCAGACTAGACCTCAAAGATGCTTATCTTTCAGTCCCCATTTTCTCCCCTCACCGGAGATTTCTTCAATTCGCATGGAAGGTTCAGATTTACAAATTCCGAACTCTCCCTTTCGGTCTTTCCTAAGCTCCATGGTGTTTTACCAAATTTATGAGACTGGTAGTAGAATTCCTTCATACCAGGGGCATAAGGATGATAACCTACCTGGACGATATTCTTCTGATGGACCAATCTCGAACTCAGCTCAAATTCAATCTGAGCATGACTATTGCTCTCCTCCAGAATCTCGGGTTTGTGATCAACGAACCCAAATCAGAACTAACTCCTTCTCAGAAAATAGTTGTTCTTGGTTTCCTCATAGACTCTGTCGCAGCGTCTCTCAGCCTTCCTTTGTCGAAACTTTCCAAGATTCGGAAGGAACTAAAAAAAAAAAAAAAAATTCTCAGAAGGGAAAGAATTTCTCTCCGTCAATTGGCCAGAGTTGTGGGACTTCTATCCTCTTCCATCCAAGCCATCTTCCCAGGTCCTCTTCAATACTGTGCCTTACAGAGATTAGAAGCTTCTCATCTGAGAAAGGGTCTAACTTATTCGGAAATAATTTCCTTATCTCCAGAAGCCAAAACAGAACTACAATGGTGGATAGACCACATGGAAGCCTGGAATGGCACAGCGATTTTCGGGTCGGCTCCGAACATGATTATAGAATCAGACGCCAGTCGTCTAGGATGGGGAGCCAGAAGCGGGGAGATCTCCATGGGAGGCAGATGGTCAGAGGAAGAACTCTCTCTCCATATCAACTGTCTAGAACTATTGGTGGGATCTTTTGCGATCAAATCCCTCACAAAAGGACAAAGTGTGTTGTTCCATTCTTCTGAGGATCGACAACGTATCAGCTGTCCAATATATCAATCGCTTGGGAGGCACTCGATCAAAGGCTCTCTCAGAACTAGCAAAAGATTTCTGGCATTACTGCCTTCAGAAACAGATCTTGGTTGTGGCGGAGTATCTTCTGGGTTCCAAGAACACAATAGCAGACTGGAACTCCAGGAACTTCACGGACAACACCGACTGGAAATTGCAATCCAAAAGACTGCACCTTGCAATCTCGACCTTTTCGCATCCCGTCTCAATCATCAGCTGACGAGATATGTCAGCTGGAGACTGGATCTGGGAGCGATAGCGACAGATGCTTTTCTTCAGGATTGGTAAAAAAACCTTCCGTATGCCTTTCTCCCCTTCATAATGATTCCCAGAGTGGTGGCTCAGGTAAGACGTCAAATGGCTTCTTTGGTTCTTGTGACTCCGATTTGGAGGTCTCAAGCTTGGTTCCCGACTCTAATGGAACTATCTTGGGACCTTACGATCCATTTTCCATCATTCTCTTCGATTCTTATCGATCACCAAGGGTCTGCTCATCCGTTGGTTCTTCAAGGTCATCTCTGTCAATGGTTTGGAGGATTTCCCGGGACGTTGCAAAAACAGACTCCTTTCTAAAGAAGTTAATAACTTCATCCAACAAGCCTGGTCCGTTTGCACCACTAAAACATACAGACTGGCCTGGAACAGATGGACTCGTTGGTGTGTGGCGAAACATATTGATCCCTTGGGGGGCACAACTTACCTATAAATTTTCTTGGCAGAACTTACCCATTCGGGTCTGGCCTATTGCACCATTAATACCTTTAGGTCAGCCATTTCTGCGGGGCATATAGCCATTAACAATAAACAGTAGGTGAACATCCATGGGTATGTAAACTAATGAAGGGCATCCGTCTTATTAAACCTCCTGAGCCGACATATTCAGGTTTATGGGATGTGAATGTAATCCTACATTTTCTTTCTTATTGGCACGATAATCACCTCCTATCTCGAAAACAGATTTCGGCTAAGTTAGCGATACTACTTTGTCTAATTTCTTGTAAAAGTGTATCTGATGTTAGAGCCTTGGATCTCTCTGCTAGGGTATTTACCCCGGAAGGTGTTACTTTCACTATCTCCAGGAGAACTAAAACCAATATCAGAATTGTGTCTTACCCAGCCTTTCCAGATCATCCAAAACTATGTCTCGTAAACTGTATCAAGGCTTATGAAAACATCACATTAGATGTCAGACCTGCGGGTGAGTATCAACTTCTTATCTCCTTACAAAAACCTTTAAAGCATTTTCATCCCCGACTATTGCTAGATGGGTTAGATGGATCATGGCTGAGGCAGGTATTGACATACGTACATTTGGAGTTCATTCCACCAGAGGAGCTATGGCTTCTAAAGCCATACAGGTAGGTGGTAGGTTAGAAGACATCATGAATGCAGCTGATTGGACTTCGGAGTCCACCTTCAAAAAGTTATATTTTAAACCTATTTTAGAACCTGCATCTCTGGTTGTAAGTAAGCTTTAAACATGCATAATCCTCACCTCCGGTCCTGACATAGAATGAAATATTTCCTAGCTAACAAGAAGGAAAGTTTCAATTCTACTAAGGACACGGAGGCGAGGATTATCCCACCCAGGCATTTCTTTTCCTAGCCTTTTTTCCCTCCCGATTTCTATGACATCTCTTACTTCAAGTAAGTAACTCTTATTGTAATACAATTCATGCTTTAATAATTCTGATCGTTACACATGACTAAGTTTTGATATTATTCTTTCCTTATGATCTATTTATCCATCCTTCAATATTGTATATTTCCTCTTATGAAACGTATATGTTAAGGAATTGGATAACTTGTTTTTTTGATTACTTTACTTACACAGGTAATAACCAAGGAACGGAATAATCTACTTTCATCTTTAACTTCCTCAAGTGAAGAAGAGGAACAGGAAGGGACGTCATACATATTTATACTGTGTGCTGTACAGTGATTGGACTATCATAGACTATACACTACAGACTCATGGGACTTGTAGTTTTTGCAGATATTTTCACTTTATTACGTTTTTCTTTGAATCTGCTGTTTGATTAAAGTGAAGAAAGATATGCATAATCCTCACCTCTGTGTCCTTAATAGAATTGAAACTTTCCTTCTCGTTAGCTAGGAAAGTTTTCATTGTGCAAAAGGAGGTAGGGCCTTGATCAAAGCTTTATTCACCGAGTCTTGGACATGGAAGTCAAGGGCTTCCACCAGGCGCTCTTTCATCTGCTGATCCTCAACATAATCCTCATAATACTCTTCATCTGCATTGTGCTGTGCCATATTGCATAATTATTAATTATAAGTAGAGGTCAAGGCACTCAGGAATTTTTTTTAGGTGGGGGGAACCCAGGTGCTAACAGGGCACTTGCAAGCCCCTTGCCGGTAACATTTAGTGTGCACTTGCTATGGAAGAGAGACAGCAGCAAAAACATCCCTGAGCCAAGCTTTCTAGTATTCTTGCAGCCCCTCCAGGTGTGAAAAGACTAAAATGACTGCAAAAAAAAGGCACCTTCGACTGCCGAAGGATCGCGCACAGAGCCGAAATCGGCGTTGTGTGCATGCACGAACCCTGAGGCAGAAAGAGGACTGCTAGAAGAAAGCACGCAGCCTCCGCAGTCCTCTCCTCCTGAGCCGGAAACAAAATGAAGACGGAAAGCCGTCTACCCGACAAGCAGAACAAACACAGTACACAAGCACAGAAAATCGGCACTGGTGTTTGAAGGCAGAATGCTGCACTGCGATCAGAAAAAGAAAAAGCACAAAGGTTATCACAATGTTAATCGGTAGAAAAGTCTGTACTTAGCTGTGTGAGAAGCAAAGAAACAGGACAGACTTTAGCAGGGAAGGACTATATAGTAGGGAGTGAGCCCTGGTTGTTGGGTCATATGGAGGCTTAGGTCTCATGGGAAATGTAGTTCTATTTTTTCATTGGCTGCTGTGTTTGACAGTAATGTAAGAGATAGTATAATGTAAAATTTTCTAGCATTTGCGTCAAGAATTTTTAATTCTATTAAGGACACGGAGGCGAGGATTTTGCTTCTCCTTCTTTGCTGTTTATTATCAAAACCATAGACAGCAGCCAATCAGAACTTACTTTAAAAAAAAACTACAAGTCACAGTAAAACCTGAGCAGACATCATTTCCCACATGTCAGCCCCGATGCCTCATACTATATAAGCAGCGAGGAAGCATAACGCGTCCTTTTTCTTTGCACTGAATATAAAACCGTATGTCACCAGTCCCATAAAAAACTGCTGCAAATTAAACATGAGAACAGTCTCTGAACTTGATTCGACGCAGAAACTTGCAGTACTGCGTAGGAAGCCTGAAATCTTCCCGTCATCCAGTCTTCTGATCTGGAGCTGCAAAGAAGAAAGAAATATTCTCGTCATAGACATTTGTTGAATACAAACTACTTCAAATAACAACCAAAAGCAACTTAGGCAAACCATCCCTTAGTTAATCACGTCAATGAAAACACATGCAACATTAAAGACTAACAATTCTTTGGCATCAACCTTCAGAATATAAGACATCAGACCGAGTAATTACCCATGACACTAAGAGGGCGGGTATGATTACTAATAGGGCGGGATAATCCTCGCCTCCGTGTCCTTAATAGAATTTAAAATTCTTGACGCGAATGGTAGAAGATTTTACATTCTATGGCAGGACCAGAGGCTCGGATTATGCTTGTTTAAAGCTGGTGTACCATAATGGAAGCCACATCAAGGATAGGTTTATAATAAAATCTCTTAAAAGTAGAATCTGTCGACCAGTCTGCCGCTCTCTTTATGTCTTGCAGTTGAGATCCAAGGGCGAAAGATTTGGACGCCATTGCTCCCCTGACAGAGTGAGCCCCAAAAGTGGAAGTGTCGATACCAGCCTCCGACAGAATCCACTTCACCCAGCGCGCCAATGTAGCTGAAGACACGGGATGAAATGGCTTCTGTAAAGCAATCAAAAGTTGACCCCCAGTAGATTGTCGAAATTCTCTGGTGCGAGCTTCGTATTCTCGCAGACATTGCACAACACACAGTTTAGGATTCTCAGAAAAACCAGGATAAGTTACTTGCCTTGAGAAGGTTTTCGTACTCCGGGATATGGAGAAAGTCACACCCTCAGGAGAATATACTCTACCTGCAATATCCAGAGGGCGAATATCCGACACTCTCCTGCAGGAGAGGAGGCATAACAGAATAGTCAGCTTTGCAGACAACTGCTTCCCAGATAAATCTGCATTTCAAGGCCATTTCTGCAAAAAATGTAAGATGCTATCCACATCCCATAAAAATGCATACTTGGGTTGAGGAGGATTAGACAACCGGATGCCTCTCATTACTCTGCTCACCAAGGGATGTTCCTCCACAGGTTTACTTCCACAAAAATGTGTCCAGCAGATATAGCTGACCTGTATTATTAACAGAGCAGTAGCTCAAACCTTGCGAAGCTAGTACAACTAAGAAGTTAATCACATCTGTAATGGGGGCCCCCAAGGGATCCAGGTTCCGTGGGTTGCACCAACCCACCCACCTGCACCAGGCGGATAAATATCTTCTATGAGTGAAGTCTGCCCAGGAGGCGGCGATGAAGGAGATAGCGCTCTTCGAAAGGCTTGACAAATACCACCATTGCCCGAAATGCGCCAGGCCATGAGATGCAATTTGTTCTGAACAATGAGAGGATGAGGTTGCCCCAACGGGTTTAATAACAGATTGGGGCTGAATGGAATCTGGACTGGAAGGTCTCGGGAAAGCTCCAATAGGAAATGAAACCACACCTGTGCTCTTCAAGTTGGAGAGACTAGAATCAATTCTGCTCGCTGTCACATCACTTGAGATGCTACTCTCTGGAGCATGATGAACGGGGGAAATGCATAGAGGAGTGGGCCGTCCAATTCTTCAGGAAGGCATCTGAACCGATGGCCAAGGGGTCCGGTCTCCAAGAATTTTTTTTTTTATCTGTTAAGAAAGACGAGATGCAAAGAGGTTTATATGACACTGACCCCGTCTCGTCTGTAACGCTTGAAAAATGGACGGCTGGAGTTTCCACTCGCTGGGGTCTTGGAGATATCTGGAATTCCAGTCCGCCACTACATTGAGCTGACCCGGAAGGTATTCGGCCATTACAGAAATTCGATTCTGCAGGCAGTATTGCCAAAATGTTCTGGCAATTTGGAGAAGGGCCAGAGACCTCATTCCTCCAAGTTTGTTGACATAACGAACCGCTGAAATGTTGTCCATTCGAAGCAGAATGCAACAACTGGACCGTGATGCCAGAGTTCTTATCGCAAAGGAACCTACTAGAAGTTCCAAGCAATTGATGTGAAGATCTCTTTCGTCGCGAGACCATCGACCGCCAGTGGAGATGGTGCCACAACGAGCTTCCCAGCCCCACTTGCTGGCATCGGATTCCAGGATAACATCCGGGCGAGATCCGAATATGGCTCTGCCGTTCCAGGCTGCCATGTGATCTAGCCACCACTGCAACTCGTTGCGCGTCTCTGGAGTGAGGTCTATGAGCTCTGATTAATTCACACCCCTCTGAAGATGGTGGATCTTGAGACGTTGAAGCACCATGTAATTTAAAGGGGCAGGAAACATGGCTTGAATGGAGGACGCCAGTAGGCCCACTATTCTGGCCAAGATCCTGAGAGAAATCCTGTCCTTGAAAAGGACTGACCGAATCTCCTTCTGGATTGGGCGTAATTTCTGGACCGGTAAATAAAGAAGGGAGGTAACAGAGTCTATCTGGAACCCCAGGAACTCATCTGTCGAGCAGGAGTCAACTCCAATTTGGAGACATTGATCAGAAAACCTAACTCTTGAAGTAGTTGAATGGTCCATTCGAGGTGTTTCATAAGGGATTGAACGTCCTGTGCCATCAGGAGGATGTCGTCGAGATAGACAATCATCCGAACCCCCTGGGATCTGAGGTTCTTCACCACCGGGCACATGACCTTGGTGAAGCACCAAGGCGCCGAGGAAAGGCCGAAAGGAAGGACTTGGAAATGGAACCATTGATTGTCCCACTGAAACTGTAGGTATTTTCTGTGTGGAGAAAAGATCGGGATCGTTAAATAGGCATCCTTGAGGTCCAATCGGACCATCCAGTCGCCCTCTCTGAGAGTGTCTCTGAGCAAATGTATCCCTTCCATTTTGAAGTGTCGGTAAATAATCCAACTGTTGAAATCTTTCAAATTTATCACCAGTCTGGAATCCCCTCCTTTCTTGCTTACTGCAAAGATAGTGCTGCAAAACCCCAAAGGGTTCGGGTGGCAGGGGGCGATCGCACCCTTGTCCAACAGTTGATCTATCTCCTGTTGAACAAAGGCACAATCGGCGAGGGAAAAAAGGATCGGTGGAGGCATGACAGACTGGAGGGGGTCCCAAAAAACTTGAGATGGAACCCTGAGACTGTCTCCAGTACCCAGTGATCGGAAGTCAGAAGGCTCCAATTGTTTAAGAATTGACTGGTCCTGCCCCCCAGTACTACTGAAGAAGGGGATATCAGTCTTACCTTAAGAGGTGGTGTTAAAGTTGGTGCTGAATTGGGAGCGGGCGCTGCGATTGAAGTGGCCTCATCCAGCACGAGTCCTCGCTGGGTAGAAGGTGTCTCTGTCTTGGGCCGAGAAGCCACTTCCTGAGGAAGTATAGTTTGTGGGAGGGCCGCAAGAGGCATTGCGACCGGCCAGACGCCCTAGACTTCTGCCGGCCTTGGCAAAAATTTGTTGGTGAACCACCTTGTTCATGGAAGTTTGCGCTTTGTCCAACGCCTTAAAGGTGTGGACAAACTTCCCCAGAACCTTGATGAACTTATCCCAGAAGAGAAGGCCATCCGCCAAAGGCCCTGGTTCCGCCGTGGCTAGCTCTGTCAGTTTGGGATCTATACGAATGAAAATGGACTTTCTTCTTTCAGTGGAGAGGGCGCAATTCGCGTACCCAAGCATACATAATGCTCGCTGCGCCCAACCTGACAAAGTGTCTGGGTCAATGACTGTGCCAGATTCTTTAGCTGACACCTTCAGGTCTAGGATCTTGCAGAGGGGCCCTGTCAGGTCGAGGAGTTTGTCCTGACACATTTTCCAGGACCTGTTGATGCCTTTTTTCGGGTCCTTGGAGGACCTCTTAATGAAGGTGGCTAGGTTAGGGTCCAATTCGGGTGTAAGGGCCACCTTATGTGGAATGTCTGGGTGTGGGCATTCAGCTCTCTGTCTGCCATGTACGTCCTTTTCCAGGGGTTTCCTGAGCCGAGAATAAACGTAATCCGAGACCGCAGGAAGGGGAGTCCAGTCTGAGGATCTCGGGTGTACTATGGCCTCAGGGTCAAAATCAAGGGAAGAAGGGTGTTCTGGGACCTCACAAGTCAGGGTGGAGGCTGAAGGGGAACGTCTTTGGTGTTTGGGCCGGGGACAGTCTTCGTCAGAGCCAGAGAGTGAAGCGGGAGATTCATCTGGCTGAATGTCGGGAGGAGGAAGTAAAACCTGGGTGCTGGTAGAGAGTTGGGCATAGTATTCGTGATCTGTGCCCAAAGATTGCGACAGTCTGGCTAAAGGAGCTGCGTGGGGCCAATTGGAGGGGCGAGAATTTTGGCTGTCTGTCAGAGGAGCGGAGGGCTCTGGGGTAGTCTGACTGTAAGGAGGGACCGTCAGGGGATAACGTTTCAATTGGCTGCAGGGCCACAGCGAGGGCTCTGTTAACCGATTGAGCCTCTGAAGCGTCCAAAGCATGGATAATATCTTCCACCAACAGCAGGTCTTCCTGCTCCTGATAGGTAGCTGGCTGCGCATTAAACTGCTTCTCTGCCATGGCCAGACCCTTAAAGTTAGCAAATACTGTGGCCGAGCTTAGAATCGCCTCAATAATCTATGGGCCTGCGCAATTAATAGGGGGGGGCTCCCCGACATACTATGCCGCTCTGGAGGCTGTCAATCTATCAATCTGTGGCCAAGCAGGTGCTATAGCGCCACAACGCCCTCTCAGGAAATATCCTGTAATAGCCAATTTCCAACCCAGGCTAATGGGCGTAGGAGGGGCGTCAATTCTCCACCGTGAAAAAGCACTCAGGAGCTGACTCAATCATCGCTGTCACTGTCCAAATAGTGAAACTGATCCGCTGTGCTTAGCGCGCGCGGGCAGCAAGCCAAAGGAAGGACCAATTAATTGGTGCCAAAACGCCGCGCCCCTCAGCCTCCTGGCACCCCGCGGGCACCTAAACTATGCGCCGATGCTCCAGGAGGAGCGCGGGACGGAATACAAACGCTTGTGTCCCCTCGCTACTCCGATCGGTGAAGACGCCGAAAGAAACAGTGCACATTACACAATAAAACACAATAAAAGAAAAAGATAACGGCACTTATCTGATGCATAAGCAGCAAAGAAAGAGGACGTGTTATGGTTCCACACTGCTTATATAGTCTGAGGCATCTGCGCTGACGTGTGGGAAATTATGTCAGCTCAGGTTTTTCTGGGATTTGTAGTTTTTTTTTTTTGTTAAGTATGTTCTGATTGGCTGCTGTCTATTGTTTTGTTAATAAACAGCAAAGAAGGAGAAGCATAATCCGAGCCTCCGGTCCTGACATAGAATCAAAATCGGTACACGACCCAGCATCATTAGGGCTCAGCCAAAGCTTCTCTGTCAGTGCTTTTACAAGCTCGTTTTAAATCATGAATAAAATCATGAGAAAATCATTTAGGCGAAGTTAAAGCCCCTGTCTCCGAAGTGCTTCTAAAAGCGTTTTTGTTGTTCATATAGCTATGTATATGTCTGGTCAGGCCAGGCCTAAAACAGAGCAAGGATAGAAAGAAATCGTGGAAGACTCGAACTGCCTAACCTGAGGAATAGGCTCTGGAAGAGACCAATCAGGAACATCGTAACAAGTGCGAATCGGAAGTGCAGTTCTCCCTTCTAGTGTTGCATGTGCGCTTGTATAATCAACATTGAAATTCATTTTGACCTTAGTTGTTAATAATCACGGCCAGTTGCGTGATTCATTTTGGGAGGCTTGTTTAGCATCTAAAGCTGCTTATGTTGGGATGCTTTGTGTTTTGTCTTCAGTCATCCACTTCTAAGCGACAGCAACTGTAGTATGCGTAGAGTCGAATAGGAAGCATTCTTAAAACGCCACGGCCTTTATTTGGTAGGTCGTATGTGAGTGTGAGGATCTATCGTGTGAAAACCACTAGTAATAAAACCAATTTTTAAAGGCGGACAATTAGGGAAACGAAAAGGGGAGTTGCAAAATGGTGGCCATTTTGGAATGGGAATGATTTCTTATACGTTCAGTAACTACGTTCTGCAAAGGGTAGGAAACACGTATGTTTCCGTTTAGATTATTTAATTGGGATTCATCGTATTTTATGGTTCGCTTTCTTCAAGCTCTTTTTGTTATTTGCTCGGTTATGGATTTTGGAGTAAAGATAGAGTTAGAGCTTGTTTAAGGTTTATTTTCGTGGAAGGTAGTGCTTGTTTTAGATGTAAGAATCTCACAACCTTGTCTGATAGTATTCTGCAGCAATAGGGATGCAGTTTGGGAAGCACAGACTGTGGAAGCGAAATAGTCAACATCGGAAACAGTTCGATGCATCAGTAAACGAGAATAATGCAGCTACCACTGGTTTGTAATCAGCAGACGAGCAAGCACGAATCGAGGAATCGGCATTGGTTGTAGTAGTGTAGCAGTCTGTGGGTAGTGTGTATAGCATGGGAGTTTGCCCCAGCAGAGGAGTAGCCAGCTGACACAGAATCACAGGCTTCAACACAGGACTATGCACAGGCTGGAGCAGAAACACATCCAGAAGACACGGGCAGCAGTAAAACAGCAGTCAGTGTGCATAAAGGCAGACAGCGTATACCGGTAGAAAAACAATAGAAGCAGGCACTGATTGCAGTTGAGGAGCAGGTAGCGTACGCCAACCAACAGCTCAAGGGGGGCAGCAAGGACTGACAGCTGAAGAAGACGAGGCAGCATTATACAGTAGCAGTGGATCAAATAGAGTCAGATTGCACGGTTAGATAGTAGAAAGGCAGCTGGTGGGTGCTTAAAACGGCAGAAACGACCGGCTTCGGTCAATGGACAGAGTGGGGATGATGTCGCTTTCCGAAGAAGAAGAGGACGACCCGCTACGCAGGGCTGCAGGGAAGCTCGGCAATGCCCCTGGACTTTGCTGGGTGTCTCTGGCTTCCTGTTTCATGCTGGCCTGTTCCTATGTGGGCAGCCTATACGTGTGGAAGAGCGACCTGCCCAGGTAAGGGCCATCCACCTCTGTGCATACATACATTACGCTAGGTAAGCTTGTATAAAGCACTCCCTGCTTACTTTTTGATATCAAGGATGCTCTGGACATGCTACATAATGGTCGCTTCACGCTTGATTGCTTTATTCGCTTGGCTGTCACCTCTGCTTTTGCACTCCTAGTGTTGGTAAGGTAAACAGTTATGTTCTTTGTTCGGTTGCTTGTACTTGCAGGTAAGTGCATACTTTAACATCTCAAGAAACAGGACATCCTTTCTAGCCTCGCTTTCATAATCTGCTTTCAGGATCTCGCATTCAAAGCCACAAATAAAATAACATCAATCTGCATGATCGCGAGTTTCTAGATGAAGCAAAAATATTTCTTTGGTAATCATGCGAGCCTCAAACCAGTGGAATACACTAACTCCACAGCACAATGATATGCCATGAACCGGCTACAATAACTTGTGAAAGATCTGCCCAGTAAAGTAAGAAAACACCACATTATCGTAGTATACACGACCTGAAATTTATAACCAGCGCCATCGGAACTATGCGCCAATGAAAGGCCAAATTATTGTAATTGTAAATTATATCAGCCATGTAGTGCCGAAGAGAGTCAACGCAAGCCCTATTTTAGTTTGTTCCCTGTCCAGAATGAGACTGTTTGCCGTTCTCTCCACATCTGGACGTTCTCCCACATTGGGGTGTAAGGCTTGAAGCATTGTTAATAAATAATTCTCTGAGAACTTGGGGTTAGTTTTCAGTAGTGCCACTCGAAGGCCCATTGGCCCTGTCGCTCCTGCTGTTGTCAATTGTGTTTCGGGAGAGAAAAGCGCAACTCAGACCACTAACACATCTTTATGTGAAATAGGCCACTTTTATTGAAACAGGTGTGATAACGCATCCCAATCTAGATAGTTTATTCACTCTGGGACTCGTTTTAGGCCGATTAATCTTTTGACCCTGATTGAAGACACCTTAGGGCGAGATAACTAATCAACATGCCAATCGATAGATCAATAACCTCATTAATATTCACAAAAGCAAATCAATCAAATTAATAAATGACATCAATAAGAATTGAAGCACACCATGACCTTTCAGTCATGAATAACCACGCCAGATTTAGCAAGTTTTATGATGTTTATTCCCTATTGATTACACTCTACTAGCAAGTTTATTAGTCTCAATACCAGAAAACACATCAGCACGGTAAGAATATGGCAACTCGAATAAGATTTCAACAAAGCAAAAATCATAAACATTAGAACATAGCACGATGTCAACATGGGTTAACTTTAGCAGCGTATCATTAGCGCATTATTTAACAAAGCATAGATTCAGTCATTTGTCTATTTGCGTCCGTTTAGTGAATTCCTTAACTAACCCCGAATCAGCATTAGCATGTTGGACTTCATGCAAAACAATTTAGCAACGCAAATTTAGAAAACATCTAACTATGGTCTCTATCAAAAGAAGCAGTTGGTACCTAGAAAGGAAAGGCAAACAGACAATTACAATTTCATCATCATATAGTTACCCTCCGTAATGGGTCAGCATACAGAGTTAGTCTTCGTCCTCATGACATCAGTTGATTCGCCATCAGCAAGGAAACACAGCAAAGTTCAGCAAGACAGGGCAAAAGGGAATACCTCCCTCATAAGGAGGAAAAGTATGAATCAGGCAAGGCAAGAGTAAGGATGGTTTGAAGAATCAAACAGCAAAGTCTTTGGGCAGAGTAACAAAGTGGCTGGGCAGTAGCAAAAAGGCACGCAATGGCTTGTAATGGCATATAATGGCTTGTAATTGCTAATTTCTCCTCGTGACCAAGAATTTTATATCAAACTTGTTGTACAGTCCCCTAATTTCCAATTGGGCACGTTTTGGCGCACCATCATCTCCATCCAATGGTTTACTTGTTCATTAAAATTGTCACCCCATAACAGTTCTCACGTAGTTTATTGACTCCTGTAATTGACGTCTCCAACGGGTAGAATGTCAGGTACAAACTTAGAGTTTCTTAGGCTCAGTCAGTAGTTCCATTGTCCATACCGGTTTTAGGGAACCTTGTACCTGTTGCAAGTCTACACTGTTGCATTCAGCAAGAATGTCTCTTTGAGCAAGTCGAGTCTCATGAGAATGAATCTACTAAGGTTACACTCTTCTTCTAACTTCTGGAAAAGTACAACTACATGTCCTTCAGCAAGTCAGCACACTGCACGTTAGAAAAACTCATTTAATATGAAACCGGGCAGCTAGGCCCCGACTCATGCTAACTAAGGCCTAGTGATTAATTAGCAAAACCTTAACCTGTAACTCTTAATACTAATACAAATCATACATCAGTACATTAATAATTCATTAGTCAATTTCATTAGTCCTCGTATACATTGGTGGCCACTCCCCGTGGGCACATTTCGAACACACGTTTAGTAAAACACAGCAGTACATTTTCTATGCAACATTATTATGCATTAATTCGTAAACATTTCATGTTAATTTTAATTATAAAACTGCACTCCAACAGGTGCACATCACATAAATTCTCTGGGTATTCCGCCATACAAAACAAAAACCTTACTGTAAAGAACTGAGCACTTATGTTTCCTACCCTCACCCCTAAATGTTGCGCCTCCCACATAACTTAATCCTGCAAGTATGTACCTTCTACCATGCTGCACTTCTGTAATCGTGACCTTTAACTTCCTATACAGCTTTTCACTGCATCTGTTAACATTATAACTAAGTTAACTTCCTAAAGTTAAATCTTTAACATACTGCCTCGTCCAAGTGTGAGCTTGTTCACACATTCCCGCTCAGCCTGGTTCACCGCTGGCAACAACAATAAAATTAGCTAACTCCATGCAAACCTCTTGGCCAACCACCACTCAGAAAAAGGCCTTGATCCTGACTTTTTCTGCCCCTCTCCCCCCGCCTTTGTCGTTCACCGGCAAATGTTAGCCAATAATTCCCTTAACTGTAACAGGTGCAAATCCATACAAGTTTGCGACAAATGTACACCATCTCCACAAAACATTACATTGTCATAATGCAACTATGCAAGCTCAATCCTGTCAACACCTTCTTCCCTACAAAAGATCTCATCTTCCTATTAATCTTCCTTCTGGTTTTGTCAGTCACTGACAGCTTAATGACCCCCCCCCCCCCCCAACCCATCAAGTTCTCCAAGGTATAAACTCAGTCCACTTTTTTCATCGCTCTCATCAGGGCCAAACCTTTTTCCCCCATCAAATCGTTCTTACCAAGATGAACAAAAACATCAGGGCACCTCCTCCCTGTCAAGAACTTGTTCAAACTGGTTAACAACTCCCTCCAGTGTATGCCCCCTTCACCATGTCATCAGACCTTAATCAAATCCAACTCAAAACCCAAATTTGTGCTGTGTCTTCTCTGTGCCGCTTGCCTCTCTGCCCATATTACAAACTAATGGTCTGTAATTCATATGGATAAGTCAGCAGCCTCTGGGCCTGTAACCTAACCTGCAGAACAGAAAGCAAATAAGGGAGGGGTAATGTCAAAACAATCCCCTCCTTCCGTGCGTACAAAGCACCTGAAACAGGCAAAAGACCACCTACCAAGACTCATGATGTGCTCCCGACTCCACCCCTCTTGCCCGCTTTTGTCGCCCCCCCCCAATTCAAAATGAATGTGTACTGTAACCACCTTCCTCCACCCCAAAATGGGACAGAGTTTTGTACAATATGGCTAATAGCAGGAAGGCTGTCACTGCTGCTCCAGCCTTATGCCCCAAGACTCCAAAGTTCCGTCAGCTTGGAGTCCTGTCCCTGGCCAGCTCATGTAATATCTCCCAGTGTGAACGAAACAAGGCATTTGCAATGTCATTGTCCACCCTGGGCATGTGCTTCACCCTCAACAGAATGTCATGTTTCAAACAACTCAACACAAAAACCCTTAGCAGCTTCAACACTTGAGCATCTCTTGCGGATTGCTTATTCAGAACCTGCACTTTTTGATTAGCTCTCTCTCATGGGCCGACTCTGCACCCCACAATGTCACCACTACAGCCACTGAAAATAAATCCAGATACTCAATACTCTTGACCCCCATTTTTTCAGCCCTTTGGCCATTCCTTGGTACACTACCTCCCCTGCCAGTGCAACCTGAAACCAATAATCCCTGTTGCATCAAAGTAGATCTGCACATCCCATTCAAAGTCCTTAGTGGTGATCAACGAAATGCCATTGAACGAGTCAAGGGGAAAAAAACACATAGGTAAATCTTCCCACGACCCTGAGCACAACCTCACCTGATGATGTGGCAAAGATAATCAGGATAAGGACATCCCTAGTCCCCGACAAAAAGGCCTTGCCCTCACCACTCTACAGGCAAAATTCAAATGTCCGAGCAGCACCTGATCCACCTTTAACATATAACCTTTGCTTTATTTGTTTGATTAATTAAAATCTTAGCAAAAAGGAGGGGGAAAAGGGAAGACTAGTAAAAAACATAGGCCCTCATTGCAACCCTGGTGGTCAAAGACTGCCAGGGTTGTTTTGGCGATCGTACCGCCAACAGGCTGACGGTACAAAGCGCCATATTTTGACCGCAGCGGTAGCGCCGCGGTGACACCGCCGGGACCGGCGGTTTCCCGCCATTGTTCTCCCAGCGGTTTTAATCCACCAGGGCAGAGCTGCTTGCAGCGCTGCCCTGGGGATTATGACTCCCCTTCCTGCCAGCCTGTCCATGGCGGTAGAGACCACCATGGAAAGGCTGGCTGTAAGGGGAGTCGCGGGGCCCCTGCACTGCCAATGCACTTGGCATGGGCAGTGCAGGGCCTCCTGGCACAGCCACACCCTGCTTTTCACTGTCTGCACAGCAGACAGTGAAAAGCGTGACTGGTGCAGCTGCACCCATCGCACGGCCGCAACACCGCCGACTCCATCAGGAGCTGGCTGCAATGTTACGGCCGACATCCCCGCTGGGCCGGAGGGCGGAAACTCTGTTTCTGGCCGCCGGCCCAGCGGGGATGTTGTAATGCAGCCGGTGCGATTGTGGCCGCATAGGCGGCCGCTCAGCGGTTCAACCTTGGCGGGCGGCAGAGTAATGAGGGCCATAGTCACTACAGGAAACATGCTTAAAAGAAACCTTTGTAGACTATTATACACATCAGTATCCTTAAAGTGTTATAAAATTTGCACTTGTTAAAAGTAAGGGACAGACAAAGGGGAAGCAACAGTCCCATGGTCCATTACATGATTCATTGCATAAATTAATTATAACTGTTGCCGCAAAATCATTGCCTTACTTTTTAGGGCCCATCAGAGAAAGACATGCTGATTAAAAAAAAGAGCGCAACAGTACATGAGCTTTTTTGAAAGCATTGCAGAACCCTTATCGAAATACTTTACTCTTAACCTACTAAAACTATAAAACTATACTTTTTAAATTCATTTTAATATAAAATAGTTAAACTTTATTAAAATAGTACCTTTGTATAACAGAAGTCATTAAATCTTCATAATAAACTAAGAACAATTTAGGATTCAGTTACCTTATGTAATTAGAAAGGAGTACTTACTAACCAGATTTTCAGCACAGTTGTCAAACGACTGGTTAAATTATGTCTACACAATCATCAAAGCTTTAATAATGTGGTTTATCTTTGCTATGAAGGCTAGCATATCTTAAAAAAAGAGATTATGGGATAATGATGAGCAGCCAACTAAGAGTTTCACTTGAAGAGTTAAAAATTTCACCAGTCTGAAATTTATCTGAGGCTCAGAAGGATCAAACTTTTCTTTACTGCCGGCCGACAAGAACGGACACACTTGAAACAAAAGCACACTTTAATAGTTGATAATGTGCTTCTCTTGGAGCTGGATAAATGTGGAACAGATGACCCATATCCTCTACGCTGGTCTTACAAAGCCTACATGATGTCTCACCCCCCATTCTTCCATATTGGTTGATCTGCTAAAGAGGACAAAGAACCTAATCGCATAGTGAGCAGCTGGTGTTTAAGGTGAAACCAAATACTGTGCTGGTGCTAGGCTGCTATAATTATGGATGACGATCCAGCATGCAATCGAGCAGCAAACCTGCACTTGCCATCCAGTAAGTATTCTAGCTTAATTTCTTTCTTTAATTCACAGCAGAAAAGGGGGTATGACAAGTTGGAGTCTCAGAAATGTGTCATTTGAGTCTCTTGCAGGGAACGATGCAGTTACCCGTTGTAAACCGAATTAGGATCTTTGGCTACAGAATTCCATAAGGCTGTAACTACCGGGCTCACTTTATTTCCCCTGATCTTATACCAGGTCCTAATCGTATGGAATTTTCTATCTAGCAAATGCTGTTTGAGACCAAATTCTAGCCTAACTTGTGAAGGAGAGGTGGTGTTGGGGAGACAGGAGATTTCTTTATATATTTTTATTCATTGCTTGTCAAGAATGGAGGCATCTTTCCTGTGTATTGCTCCACTTCCATATATTATGGCCGATAGGAATTTAGGAGACATGACAGACAACAGGGGGTTAAAAGAAGGTCCATTCAACTTTCTTGCCAGAGCACAAAAGGCAAATGTCAGAGCTTTGCATTTCTGTATGATGTATCGATTTTGCACTGCAAAGCTCTGTGTGTTATCTATATTGAGGCCAAGTATTTATAATGTCTAACTGATTCCAGCACTGCGTTGCCTAATTTAAGATTGAGTGTAGGACTAAAAGCGCAACCCATAGACATTGATTTTGACTTGCTGATATTCATTTCCAATGTATTTATTGTTGCACAGTTATTCAGTGCATTTACTAGCCGCTATAAACCTACTTTTTTGTGACTCAATAAAACTATATCATCTGCATATAAAAGATGTGAAATAGGCAGGGTTCCTAACTTTGGAGTGTGGGAAATTGTTGCATCCAGCTTTGGTGAAAGGTCAGCCATAAAACGATTAAATTGGTGCGGGGCCAGAACACACCCTTGTTTTAGACCAATATTTGTTGGGATCCTCGTAGAAAGTTTTATGCCGTCAGCTAGCTTAGTCTGCACCCAGGTGCTGACATAAAGCATTTCAGTGCTTCGCAAAATTCTTTCATCCAGGCCCCAACTCCACAGCTTTCCCAAGAGGATGGCTCTGGTCACATGATCAAACTCACTCTTGAAATCTATAAAACATAAGTGTAGTTTTTGTCTTTTGGCATTTTGATTTGTCAGCAATGTTGCCTAGTGTTAATATGTTTACCATAGTGCCATTTCCCTTCCGGAAACCAGTTTGGTTCAGGGGAACTAGATTTTTCTAATTGGACCAGTCAAGCAAGTCATCTAGAATCAAAGAGGCAAAGTACTTGGCCTCTGAGTCGATTAGGGCAGTTAGTCTATAATTAGCTGTTCAATTTCCCCACCATTTAAATATTGGGTTGATGATAGATCCTCTCCAGCTATCTGATATAATTCTGCTTAATTCTACTTCAGTATAGAGTATCACAGATGGCATGGACCAGTATTCTGGACCAGCCTTGAATACCGCCTGAGGGAGAACATTAGGGCCGGGAGCACCATCTTTGCGTCCCTCTTGATAGCTAGAGATACTGCCTTAGCGTAATAAGCTGTGTAATTCTGGCATAAGTTAAGCCAACTTGTTTGCGCCTTTGTGTGTGAGTTTGTGTTAGATAATTCTTGCTTAGTAAACCTATTCGCCAAAAAGTTTGCCCATTTATCGTCGGGAACAGATGAGCAGTTGATATCTCTTGACATCCTGTCAAAACCATTAATCGTTGCCCAAAAGGCTTTGGAATTGGCTGGTTTTGAATTAAAAATCAGTTTTGACCAAAAGACATCCTCCTCCTCCCTGCGTTCGAGCCATATTTGTGATTATAATTTTCCCTTAGAATTGAGATTTTCCTAGCCTTGGTGTCTGAAAGGCTAGATTTTATTAAAGACACGGAGCCGAGTATTATGCAGTCTTTTCTTGCTTTAATTATTAGTAGCAGCCAAGTAAAAGAACTACAGTACCCAGAAAAACACAAACTACAACAATGACATCATAGCTGAACAGCCAATAGGGTATCATACAGCAATACTAATATCTTAACTGCGAGCAACAAGTCCTCTTTTCTTGATGCGAAACTAAAGAGGAGAAGTAACAAACAAAACGGCATACAAAATAGAAACCAAAGTCACAATGTCCATGCAACAATCTCGAAAATGTCGAAAGCGGAGTGCTGTCTGGGAAGAATAGACGTTGAAGGTCGAATCCAAGATCGGTAGGAGTTGTTCGTGTGAATCATGACGAGCCAACGCCGGAAGAGGGAGTTGGCACTGAAAGAAAGATACAGGGCGGGTTAAAAAAGTGGTGGGATAATACTCGCCTCCGTGTCTTTAATAAAATCTAGCCTTTCAGACACCAAGGCTAGGAAAATCTCAATTTTATTACAAGACCGGAGGCTCATATTATGCATTTTCAAAGCATAGCAATGACTGAATCTCAAACATGAGAAATCGGCTTACAATAAAAAGTTCTAAACGTAGATTCATTCGACCAATCTGCAGACTTGAGAATATCCTGTAAAGAGGATCCTGCCCAAAAGGCGCGAGAGGCCATAGCACCTCTAGACGAATGGGCACCAAAGGAACCTATATCAATGCCAGCTAGGGACATGACCCGTTTAACCCAACGAGCCAGAGTAGGGGAAGAAACAGGGTTGTGTGGTTTCTGAAAAGAAATAAGTAATTGGGAGGCAGAGGATGATCTCAAATCTGCAGTACGAGTCACATAACTTTTCAAACAATTTCCAACACATAGTTTGGGTTGAGAGGGAAAAATTTTATAATTAACACAAGCTAAATTAATCTTTGTACGTCGCTTGACATGGAAAGAAACACCAAGGGGGGAGAAGAAAAAGGAAGTAACATCCAATGCTTTCACGTCTGAGACACGTTTGATAGAGACTAGACATAAAAGCATGGTTAACTTGGCCGAAAGCTGTTTGAGAGAGAGCAAATCATTATCGGGCCAAGAGGTGAGAAATCGTAATACCAGATTAACGTCCCACATGACATTATATTTAGGAGACGGTGGAAAAACGTATCTTACTCCCTTTAATAATTGGCAGACGAGAGGATGTTCACCAATTGGCCTACCATCGACTCTTTGATGTTCAGCAGAAATGGCAGATCTGTAAATGTTAATAGTGCGATAGGCCTTACCTTGAGAGGCTAAAGAAGCCAGGAAATTTATAACAAACTACATTAGCTGAAAAGGGATCTGAATTCCTGTCCAAACACCAGCTGCTCCAAAGGGCCCATGCGGACTTGTAGGCTCTGGAGGTTCCAGGGGCCCTGGCCTGCTGGATGAGTTTAGCAGCATCTTCCGAAATTCCTGGGGTTCTCCAGGATGACCCGAAATTCTCCAGGCTATGAGGGACAAAGAGCCGCTGAGAACTAACTGATGTTGTTGGCCTTGGGGATCCAAGAGGAGGTCGGGAAAGTGAGGAAGCCAGACGGGTCGATCGATTGCCAACTCCAATAGAGTTTGGTACCACGGTTGGGACTTCCAGAAAGGAGCTACGAGTACCAGAGTGGACAGTTGTCTGCGTAC
The DNA here is from genome assembly GCF_031143425.1 of Pleurodeles waltl. Classification (NCBI taxonomy): domain Eukaryota; kingdom Metazoa; phylum Chordata; class Amphibia; order Caudata; family Salamandridae; genus Pleurodeles; species Pleurodeles waltl. The sequence continues at coordinate 708,397,276 of NC_090448.1, forward strand.
TTGAGCAAGAACCCGGGGAATGAAAAGGAAGGGAGGAAATGCGTAAAGAAGGGATGACGGCCAAGTCTGAAGGAAAGCATCCGTGGCTAGAGCCTGCGGATCTGGCCTCCAACTGAAATAGGAAGGAAGGTGAGAGTTGAGGCGAGAAGCAAAAAGATCTATGGACATTTCGCCAAAGATGGAAGTAAGACGCCTGAATATTGAAGGGTGTAATTGCCAATCGCTGGAATCGTGAAGATGTCTGGAATACCAATCCGCTACTGTATTCAGTCTGCCTGGCAGAAACACTGCCCTGACCGAGATCCGACGATGAAGACAATACTCCCAAAGATGCTTCGCCAACGTGGAAAGAATCTTGGATTTGGTACCGCCTAGGTGGTTGATATACCTGACCGCGGACAAATTGTCCATCCTGAGGAGGATGGTGCAACTTACTCTGTTTTTTGCAAAAGTGCGGATGGCAAAGGAACCTGCAAGCATCTCTAAACTGTTGATGTGCAAGAAGGACTCCTTCAGAGACCATGCGCCCCCAGTCGAGAACTGACCACATCTTGCGCCCCAACCAGTCCGACTTGCATCGGATTCTAATACAAGATCTGGGGCGGCAGAGAAGATAGTTCTGCCGTTCCAGGCATCTAGATGTATCAACCACCACAGAAGTTCTTCCTTGGATTCGGCGCCTAGGACCAAGGGATCCGAATAAGCGAGACCCTTGTGAAGATGACGGATCTTGAGACGCTGAAGGGCGCGATAATGTAAAGGACCTGGGAAGATGGCTTGGATAGAGGAAGCCAAAAGTCCTACTAGACGTGCCAGAGTCCTGAGGGAGATATGAGGGAGGGATAGGGATTGACGAATCTCTTTCTTGATTAAGGATACTTTGTGTTGAGGGAGCTGCAGCACCGACAGAGTAGTGTCTATTAGAAAACCGAGAAACTCTAACTTTTGAGTCGGAATTAGGACCGACTTCTGCACATTGATAAGAAAGCCTAGGCTGAGAAGAAGGTTCTGACAAAGTTGAAGATGGTCTAGAAACAGACGTTTGTCCTGTGCCATTAACAGAAAGTCGTCTAAATAAAGGATTAGACGAACCCCGTGAGAACGGAGAAAGGCCGCGACGGGTTTGAGAATTTTGGTGAAACACCAAGGTGCGGAAGAAAGCCCGAAGGGAAGAACTCTGAATTGATAAAAGGAGTCAAGCCACTGGAATTGAAGGAATTTCCTGTGTGAGTGATGAATTGGCACTGTGAGGTAGGCATCCTGAAGGTCTAATCTGACCAGCCAATCATGCTGAAGCAGAATGTCCCTGAGATGGAGAATAGTTTCCATCTTGAAGTGTCGATAAACTACAAAGTTGTTGAAAGCCTTTAGGTTCAACACCAAACGAAATTTCAGATTTTTCTTTTGGACGAGGAAGATGGTGCTGAGGAACCCCAAAGGGTCGAACGGGACGGGTTCTATCGCGCGCTTGGAAAGGAGAGAGTGGATTTCGACGCGCAGAAGCTCGGTTTGATCTTGGGGAAAAAACCAGGGGAAGAGGAACACGGGATTGAATTGGGGTTTGATAAAATTCTTACAGGTACCCTTGAATGGATTGAATTACCCAGGGATCTTAGGTGAGAGAAAACCATGAATTTAGAAACAGAGCCAGTCTGCCTCCTACTGGAGGAAGGCCAGAACTGGAAACACTTACCAGAGGTTTGGTCTCCCCTGTTGGCGTAGCCCCTGTGACGGTAGCCTCTTGATCGACGGGGATAGAATCTTGGTTTATATCCCGTGTAGGTCTCAAGCTGGGATTGCTGATTGTAGGAGTCTCTGTTGGCGTATTGGCCTCTGATGGAGCAGCCGGCAAAGCGACTCCTGCCTTTGCTGGCCCTGGCAAAAACCCGAGTTGAAAAGATCTTTTTCATAGAAAGTTGGGCCTTGTCCAGGGAGGCAAAGGTGGACACACATTTCCCCAGATCTTTGATGAAAGAGTCCCCGAATAATTGGCCCTTAGCCAACGGGCCATCATCCTTGGAGGCTAAAGAGGCCAGTTTAGGATCAATCTTCAATAGTAGACTTTTTCTCCTTTCAATAGATAGCTGAGTATTGGCATTCCCCAGCATGCAGATAGCGCGTTGCGCCCAGTTCGAAAGAACTTCAGGATCTATAGGACTGTTGTCCATATTAGCCTCTTCCGCCAAGTCAAAAATTCTGGTGAGAGGACCCACCAAATCCAGGAGCTTGTCCTAACAACCTGACCAAGCTCTATCAACGCCCTTCTTGGGATCTTTGCCAAATTTGGTGAAAAACATCAGCATGTTGGGATCAATAACCGGGGTTGCAGTAATGTTATCTGGTAGTGAGGGACGAGGACACTCCGACTTAAGCTTATTGCGAGTAGCTTTGTCGAGGGGATGGCGTAAAAAGAAAGAAACATAATCAGCTACATGATCAGATGGATACCACTCCTTTGAATTTGGATAAACCATGAAGGAAGGGTTGAATAAGGGTTCGCCGGCATGGTCAACCAAAACATGAGACACAGGGTGAACGGCACCACCGTCACTCGGAGAAATTTTACGCCTTTTCTCCAGAGGCCCACACAAAAATGGATCTGCAGATCCGTCCATATCATCATCATGACTGGAATCATCATCATCGTCATCATCAGTGTCTCTCAATTGTGTAACATGCACTGGAGAAGGAGGGGGACCCGATTTAGAGACCTCTCGGGTGGAAGGACCAGAGGAAACGCCTCTGGACGGCACCGGGAGGGTGGCCTCACGTTTCTTGCCTTTATTAACAGGCAGCTTGGAAGAAGACATCATTTTGGAAAAGGAGGCTTCTAAATTTTTTGTGATATCTGACATGGAAACAGCCACTGCCTGTTGTACAGAGTCCTTAATAAAAGATTTTAAATTTTCTTGAAAGACTTGGGAATCTTCTTCCTCAGTCATAATGACAAAGCCAGTAAAATATACTAAAATAAGCATATAAAATAATTATATAAAGATAATAAACCTGAAATCTGTAGGAAACTGGGGAAACAGGGGTTAGGTGTGAAGAAAAAGGGAGGGAGTGGCTGAAGGGGCAGGAACCATGAAATAGGGGCGGTTACCGAAATGAAGGCAGAATTTGAGTGAGACCGAAAGCGTCAGAGCGGCTGACATGAGGGGCAGAAAATCAGCCGGGAGAAAAAACGAGCGAAAATACGCTCGAAATGCCCGAATATTAGACGCGGCGCGGGCCCTGTCAAGAAGGTATGCCGAGTATGACAGGAATGGCCGCGTGGGCACGCGCGCGTCTACAACGGCCGAAAAACGACCGTTGAAAGATGCGCTGCAGAGAAAAAAGAAGACGCGCGTTTAAGCAGGAACAGCAAACGCGCTTTTATACAGAAACTTAGCGCATGTAGAAATAATTGAAAACAGTTAGTATAAACAAAATATGGAACAAATAATGAAGGTACTTATCTTGACTGCGAGCAGCAAGAAAAGAGGACTTGTTGCTCGCAGTTAAGACTTTAGTATTGCTGTATGATACCCTATTGGCTGTTCAGCTATGATGTCATGGTTGTAGTTTGTGTTTTTCTGGGTACTGTAGTTCTTTTACTTGGCTGCTATTAATAATTAAAGCAAGAAAAGACTGCATAATATGAGCCTCCGGTCTTGTAATAAATGTTTTATTGTTTCACACATAGATATTGTGACATTACACTTTTTGACCCTTCTGAGTTCATGGTGCAGCTTCCTTCTCAGCTTAAATGTTTTTTTTGGCAAGCTTGTAGACGCTTGTGGCGGAGTGGAACTAAGGGAAGATAAAGTAGTTAAGAAGATGGTCCATGCTTCCGCTGCTGTGATGTGCAAAGATATGGTAGAATGGTTTGGTGGTTATTTTAGGTAGTGAATTTTGTGTCCAAGAAAGACATTTTAAAATGATGGATCCTAATCTACCAAGGTCTACCAGTACTGGCATGAATCTTGGGGCATTCATGTTCAACTCTATATATTGAAATGAGTGGTGGTTTCGATTTTACATTTCTTCAGTCGTGGCCACAAAGAAAGGTTCACAACAGTATAATCTATTGTTGAGCCCACTTTCGAACTATAATGGGTGTAGTTTGGTGGCGCATCATCTACAGTTTTCCCGTTGAGGACTCTCATTCCCAAATCCCGGAGTGTACCGACCAGATCCTTCCCCACGCCGTCTGTTGTCTTCCTTAATTGTGGGGCTTTTGGCAGGACTGACTAAAAGGCATTTTCTGCCGTCAACTGTTCTTCAGGATCTGGGGTATAAATTAAATGCGTGTTGAAGGTACCCGTCACTATGATATCCCAAGTTGGATGGGCATATCTTAATTCATCAATCTCGTGCAATAGCTTCTGAAAAAGTTGGAGTTCCCACAACTTCCGCGGTTGGGCGTAAATGTTAAATATCACAAAATGCACTGCTTGATAGTTATCTTCAAAGATAAGTTTGATGGCCTGCAGATCATCTGTTGAAAACGCAAGTTGGTCAGTGGTTACATGTAATGCCATTGAAACATAAATTGCTAAGCCTCCATGTGGTCTTCCTGATTTATTTGGCTTTATGACACTGATGTTAAGTAATATATAACCTCCTAGATGGTCAGGGGTTTATTAGCCATGTTTCTTGTAATATAATTAAACCATAGCTGCGGATGCGAAGCCATCTGAGATGATGCTTTTGACTCTGGCAATGTTTTCAGGACAAAATACTTAGGCCTCCTGCTGTTCTATGTTTGCTGCATTGTGGTTTTGCAGTCAAATATTTCTTGGTGGTTTTAAGGTGGCAGCAGCCCACCTCCCTTCCGCATAGGTGTATTCTAGTGTCTGCGGAATTGCTGGGGGACAATTGTGTCATATTGGGTTTCATACACCAGCTTTAACTTGTTTTCCTTCCTTTTGTGCTGCTTCTTCCAAGAGTCAGTCTCTTGCATTCCCTGGATGGATAAAGGTCCCTGGTGAACACAGGCATGGCTTGCTGATTTCCGGCAAGTGGTCAGTAAGAGAAAATGATAGTGTGGTCTAGGTGGTCTTGACAGGGCTATCCCCCACCCTTCAAATTGTATTTTGGCATCCAAAATTGACAGGGCGATTTCCCGCGATCTCCTAGTCGTAAGCGTTTGTTCTGAATCCAGATGGTCACTACTGGGTAGAAATTCCACGGATATTAAATCTGCGGATCATATGTTCTGGTGCAACGGCAATTCGGCTAACCGCCTCAAGATTTTACCCTTGTTTAAAATGTCTTGTTGGCCTTGCGAAGTATAGTGTGGGGTTAGTAGAATTCTCCGCAGTTCCCAGCTATTTGGCACATTATTATAATGCTGGGACCGGGAAGGATGGCCTGTAGTTGAGTGGACAGTTGATTTCACCGACAGATTGGACTCATGGAGCTCCCCAAGGGGGGCCATACTAGACCGGCAAACTTGTCTAAGTTGTTGAGACTTATGTTGAAAAACCAGTGGGGAGGCTCATGAAGTCTGAGACATTATTTTTGTTGATGTGGAACCCTGTTCCTTACTGATTGTTATCACTCTCAGGGGGTGGTTTGACTTTAAGATTGGTTCATTCATTTTTTCCCTAGACCTTGTAGACTGGTAGCTATGGCATAAACACTTTGAACGGGGTGGCAATGCACTGGTTTGGCGTACCGGGTTAAGTTATGTTAGCCCACACTGATTCTGTACTTGTAGGTTGGTTCTCTGCAGATCCTCTATATTTTCACCCACACATTCAACTATAGTTTTTTGAGAGTCTTCTTTAACGGCCGGTGTAATATGCATTGGGGAGGCCAAATTCTATGGTCTTTTATTGTTTCCCAATGCCTTTGCCTGCATGCCAACCATTGCTTCTGTCATTATTGTGGAAGCTGTCTTTGGGGAATCCTGCGGGGACAATGCTAGCCTGGATTGCTCCTTTAAGGGCTTCCTGTCTATATGTGGTGACTTAGTTGTTACCACTAACACAGAATGTTCCCGCATTTTTTTCCTGAGGGTAAGACTTTCTGTGTTGCATCCGTCTTATCCACGGAGGTTGGTTTAAAAGGATGTCGTTCCGTTGCCCTGTGAACTGCCTGTTTAGCATAGTGAGGAGGGATTGAAGATCATATGTCATCCATAGTCATCTGTGCTGAGCCATTTACAGGTCTTGTCTGTAAAGGTCCCGAAAGTATGGATGATTGGAGTTGAATTACAGGACAGGGACTTTGTATTAGTAATTTTGCTTGCACAGTAAATATAGGGTAGAAATTTCTACTAGTGTCTTTACTATATGTTTTTTTTGCTCACTCTTCTAGCTCGCTTTTTTCTGTCTTCTGATTAGAGGCTTAGACATCAACGGATTAAGAGCATCTCTCTGCTTTGTTCGACGAGACATGGAGTTAGGTGTCTGATCCTGTAATTTATTGCTCACAGAAATGTTGCAAATTTTAGGAGATGCTGGTGGGTTCTTCTGATCTTTTGAGATGGAATTAAAACAGGCTGTGATTGTAGCTGTATGTCTCCCCCCATTTGTACTTGCTTTGTCAAAGATCAGCAAGTTTTGGACACTAGGCGATTCTCTTCCTGTTTTAACTTGTTTAATGTTTGAGTGGGTTAATTGCTGGGATGAATTACTGAGTAGATGGAATTTAGTCCCATTTGTTGTTAACTCGCCTACTATGTTTGTTAGAATAGCAGGCAAGGTACTCAGTTTATCAATAATTGGACCACATCCACAGGTGTCTTGTTGACACTGATATGTTGTGGCCTTTATTGCAGACAACCAGTTTAACTCATCCACTTTACAATTGATATCAGCAATGTGTGTTGCCATGATGTTCATTAGATCAATTTACAGGTCTAATTTGTCCGATTGCATATTCAGCGCTGTAAATGAAGTGTGTAGAGCATTTAAGAGTGAAGAATGTAGCCGGGTGAGATTCCCCCATCTTAGGGTTGCTAAAACCACCTTGGATTTGACTTTTGGAGGGGGTATTTCTATTGCTACTATCCGGGAGGGCTCTTTTACTGGCCCTACAATCCGAGATGCCTGTAATGCTAAGCTCATTTACTCCCGTAGTTGGGGAGCCTGCATCATGCTGTAGGTCACTTAAACCACTTGAAATTTCGATTATCGGGCAAGGTGGCTGTCTCTGCTGCAGTATAGTGGAGCAAGGAGTTATCTGCTGGGGCCGTGCTGCGTGTGCCAAATGATGGTCTTGGGAGGGAGTGAGCTGATCCTTGGTGTTGGGCATAGTAAAAGTTTTCAGCTCCAATGCTTGGACTAAGTCCTCATCATTTATCGAAATAGATTTTAGCCATGAATCTTCTTGCACAGGGATAGTTGGGACGCTGTGGCCTTTAAAGCCCTCTGTAAGCCCTTGTGTGTCTAGATTTTGTTGCAGCATTGGAGTCGACTGCTGGTAAACAACATTGGACAGTGCCTCCCTGAGGGGCTCCATCTGATCTCGATCACTAGTTAGTAACTGTGGCTTGTGCAAAGAGTCCATCCTGGTTGTAGTTGATTGGACATTCAGCCGCCCAGTACTGTGGGCCGAGGTGGTTGGGGCATGAATCAGGGCCTTGGTTGTGATGATATTCGCCTGCAAATTCTTTTGTACCAAGACATTGCTGGAACCCCAACTTGTACCTCAGGGGTCTTCTGGCTGCTCAAGATCTGCCTCCAACATGGTGTGCTTTCCTGTAGACTTGTAAAAGGACTGAGCAAATCGCTGAAGGAGCATGCTTTGTTAGGGTACCGCCTGGAGTTTTTTTCAAAGAAAATATCCTGCTGAGGTTGCTGGGAGCCAATATTTGGGGAGTCATAGGGGTCTGACCCTGTTTTTGAAAAAATAGCAGCTTTTGGATCTTTGAGAAAAGCAAACTTTCTGGCACTGCTTGACTTTATAAAATAGGATCGCAGAGGGCAGAGGAGCGGTGTGGTTTGTTCAGGATTTCCTTTTTGCGCTTCCGATCCAGGTGCACTTCCTTCTCTTTTGCACCTTCTTTTTTCTAGGTTTCCCCTCTGCATGGAGTCTGACCTTACCCTACCTCATGATTTTTTGTCGAGCGGTAGTCAGGTGGTAGTCACTTATAAGTTACTGGACTCATGCACCAACTGTATCCGGGACAGATCATTTGGACTCTCCAATTCTGCGCATGCTTCTCACTGGAGAACTTTTGTCGAATCCCTCACACTGGCAACGCAGTGGGGGGAAGAGGAAAAAGATATGAAGGAGAGCAGGGCTCTCAAGGGACCCTCACAAACCACACCCAGGCCTAACTGGGCTGCTTCCGTGGTATCCCGGTGCACTCACTCTGCAGCTGCTCGCTACTGCAGCCATGCTCACCTTCTGTCCCAGGGGTAGGTACGCTCATGTGAAAGATGACTGGTTAGTAGCTGGCTTCTGACGCCAACTGGATCAGTTGGATGATTTCATCTCTAAGGATCTTTGAGGGCTTTTCCTTGAGAAACCTTTGTCTGACCCCTCCCACTACAGTGCGGGGTAGGAGGATAAGGTAGGAAATAAAGAATGTGAGTGGGGCACTCACAAACCTCACCCGGACATAGCTGGGCTGCTTCCGTGAGGTCCCATTGCACTCACTCTGCAGCTGTCCACTACAACTGCTGCGCTCACCTTCAATCGCCAGGCAAGGGCACCTTAAAGGGGTGTGACTGAGTAATACCCTTGTTCACAGAACCCGGTGTGACCACGTCATACAGCAGGCAATAATAAATAAAAGAAGGTGGATGGCAACAAGAGGGAAGAAGTAGATGGCAGCGGCAATCAGCGGCAGTGAACCCAAAAAAATAGGAGCAGGCAGACAGATAAGCGCAGACGGGAGCTGGTACAGGTAGGGGCTGGCAGACAGGAGCTACGACGAGGAAAGGATGGGAGGATGGAAGGGAGAGGGAGCAAACAGCGATGTGAACAGTGATGCCCAGTCGAGCTGCTCCCCACGGACTCTAAGCAGGGGCACTAGGCCACCTGGGGGTGCTTCAGCACTGCTAGCCACTCAATCGCACCTTATCCGCCATTCTCCCATCGACCTCCACCTCAGTCACTCCAGTGGCACTCCGGACCGGCCGCCGCCCCTGCACCCGCTGCTTCTCTTCTCCTCTGTTCCGTTCTGACGCCGAATTCTGCCACAGCATGCAATCAATCGTACATTAGCCAACATGGCATCCAACAGCATTTCCATTGCTAATGAATCAAGTTCAGTTCCTAAAAAGGACAAGACCGTACTGGGTCCTACCGTCTTTTCTGGTGCTAAAGGCACCCTTAGAACCTCCATGAACTCCTGAAAACTTACCAGCAGTCACTGGCAGTCCTCCGAGCCGGGGTGGCTAACAAAAAATACATCATCCAGATAATGTGTGACATACACATGTCCTGTGCACCACGAGAACAGCAACTGTAAAAAGGTCCTGATTCCTTTGAATAGAGTGCAAGAAATAGAGCACCTCATTGGCAAAGTCTTGTTCACATACCACTGACCGGTAAACTGTATGGCGAGCAATTGAAAATCATCAAGGTGCACTGGCAACAACTGGAAGGCCAACTTTTTGGCACACTTGGCCATTTCTCCACCTTTCCCAACCTGCTCCACCGGGGACTATCAACAGAGGAGTATGATACTGACGCGAGGTCTTCTGCTATAAAATTGTTAACTGAGCTTCCTTCAGGCCATGACAAAGGTTGTATCAACCTAAATTGCGGGCTCTTGATGCTGTTGCCACTGTCCTGAGTGTGGTCCTGTGTATCCCCCGCCTCCCATGTTCCCATTTGGGACACTCATGCTGAATTTACAATACTCCTTGTGCATAATCCTTTGTTGAAGTCCTAGCAGTCTCTCACCAGTCCACCCTTTCCCTTTGGTGTCGCCTGCTCCCCTCCCCGGGTGGGGCACCCTTAAAAGGACTTGTCTACTATGAGTAAACCATTGGCTGTAAAGACTGTTTTCCCAGACTTGGAGTGCCCCATCGTATGTAGCCACAAATCCGAATCAGTCTCCCCCTGTTTAGCTTCAGAGTCAGCCCAATACATCCTTAAAACTTGTCCCCATAATGTGCCCATGCGCATCTCCCATACATGACCTTTGCCTTCCAGATCTCATCCATGTATTTAAATAAGGCCACACACTTCTCTGGGAACTTTTCACAGCATACACTTATGTATATTAAGGAAGCTACTGCACAATTCTCAATAGTCATCAGCTCCTTTGGCCTCTTAGGCAATTCATACTCCTCCTTCGTTGACCCTTCCTTAGCCCTGAGCTCCCTGTGCAAGAACTTCAATATCTCCCAGCATTCCCCTCTCCATATCTTCTCTATTGTGGACGCATTTTGTGCGCGCCTAAAGGCTTGGTCACCCCATATATGCCAGCTTTTTGATTTTCTGTTCCTTACTCTCGGGCCCGTCTGTCTTCTCCACCTTTCCCTCCCCCCCCCCCCTTTCTTCAGCCCATACCTTTCTCTTCTCTCTCGTCTGCTGTCCCCTGCCTCACTCTGTCCGAGCCCTCTTTCCTTCATTGGACAGCCCGTCTCCCTGCTTGCCATCTCCCTTATGTGGGGATCCTTCTCCCATATTAAACACTGTATGCTCATCCATACCTACCCCTGTATCCTTCACAAACAGGCCCTTTCACAACCTGGCACCCAAACTGTCAACTTCTTCCCAAGCATCCACTCCAGTTGACACTATCTGAGGAGCCATAGCACTGTCCCCTTTTCCTTACTGGGCATCAAAGTAGGTGCCTGCTCCGGAGCCTGCTACCTAACCAGTTGAACTCATCTGTCAGGTACGCTTTGTTTGCCATGTCTCCCTCATGCAGCAACAGTCCCCTGCAAAACACTGTCCACAGACTGGTTAATTTCAAACCCCCACATGACCAGTTCCTTGGTGCCACCACCTGCGTTCCGCTTCCAAGGGTGCGTCATTCGTCAACACCCCACCTTCCTCCGAATGTCTTCATTGTAATCTAGCTGCGTCTCACCTGCTGCCGCCATTGTGTCTGATGGTGCTCATCACTCTGGTTGTACATTATGCCGTATCAAGGAAGATTGGTTCACTGTGTGCTGAGTGGCCTCCAGGGACCCTCCCAACCACTCTGCCAATGCATGTCATTGAATCCTGTACTTCACTTTGACGGGGGCTGCATTTACCCTCCCGCTTCAAGCAGCGACGTGGCCTCACCCGACATTCTTCGGTCAGTGAAAGCTCTGTCCAGCGACGCTAGCTGCACTGTGCACTGTCTTCACTTCCCTTCGGGGTAATGGAGCCATACTGTATTGTCCCAAGACTGCAACTCTGCTTCTGCGAAAAAAAGAAAATAGGTCCGGTGTGTTAGTACCATGTGCCCGTATCGCCTATGTTGCCTTCACGTCTGGCAACCAACACCATCTACCCCCAACTACAGACCAAACTCTTTGACCTGCGCCCATTCCAGGCAATATGATTGCCACATTGAATTCTGACCCCCGCCAACCCCCGCTTAACCGAATGCCCAGCTCTCTGTGCCTCACCCTTGCTCTGCCCCGCTCAAGATTACACATTCGTGGGCCATCTTGTCATTGGCCCCAGTGTACCGTCCTGCCCCAAGTCCTGCTGTCCCTTTTAGGCATCCCCTTTCCTACTTGTCCTCCCCACAGTCTCTGCACTCTAGCATTCTCACCACTAAGGACGGTGCTGCTCCCCTGGGTGCTACTGGATCAGGAGCCTTGTCCAATGCTGCCAGTAGGTCTCCGTGATCCCAAACCTCATGCTGTCCCAAACCCCCCTCCCCAGTTGGCCCCCTTCAAACATTGTGGCTGTAATCCCTGCAGAGCCCTCTCCAGCCAATGCCTTTGATGTAGGGAAATTGCTGGCCACTCTTCCATGCCTCTCTTCTTGCCCTGTACCAATCTGGTGTGGCTTGCCCCTGTCTCTCACTCCTCGGGCTCTGCGTTTGCCTCTGCACTTGTGCCTGCCTCCTCTTGGCGACACAGAGCCCTGGCTCTGCTCACGTTATTAGCCCAGAGCTTTTTGCCTACGCCGAACGCCACCCCCACCCACTGCCACAGGCTTAAATGTGCCTTGCACAGTGCATCCTGTGTGCCCAGTGGGCCCATACCTCTTTGGCCTCTTCCCCACCCCTCAACCAGCCAGAAGCGGTTGAACACCTTACCCCTCCCACAGTCCCACGCAGCACGTGTAGGTGGTGACTTGCTGGCCGCCGCTTCATAAGATGGGGCCTTCTGCCGCTCGGGCTTCTGCTCCACCAGGCGACCTCCTTGCCCCATTTTCAGGGCCACTTGCTAAACTCTCGAGTGGCCCTGCACCCTTACCTTTGCTCCTTTCTGCAATATGGCCTGCTATGGCGGCGAATATGCCAGCACCGCAGCCACCACCCCTTCGGATACCCGGTGTGCCGGGCAACCTACACTCATGCCTGCACCCTCTGCTACCAGGTCCAGGCACCCCGCTTATTTTAGCAAGCGCAATACCGGGACGACCTTTTCTGCTGCTGTCTCAAGCTTCTACCTTTTAGACCTTCATCACAAAACCTAATTAAAATTATTTCCTGCTTTAGTAACCAGCCACCGTGTCACCTATTACCAGAATGGTGGCAAGCAGAACAAAATGGCTCCATAAATAACCCTTGGGATATATCTTAATTGAACAAAGCCTAAAATGCTTATAGTCTCCTGAACTGCACAACCCTCTTACTAGTCTCTCAGGGCACACGTCCCCTTCGTCTGCTGACCCCCCAACCCCAATCCCCTATTGGCAATTTAATCATATGTACAGTCACTTAAGGGTCTTTAGAGCATCCAGATGATCCAATTGGGAACTACTGCTTGATTTCCCTGCTTACTTTGCAATAATGGTATGTTTTCTATACTTGTCCTTCTGCACACACATAATAAAAAGGTTTCACTTAAACTGATTATGGGCCAGATTTAGATTTCGGTGGAGGGGGATACTCCATTACAAACGTAACGGATACCCCATCCGCCGTATTACAATCCCAATATATCCTATGGAGATCCTAATACGGTGGATGGGATATCGGTTACGTTTAAGACGGAGTATTACCTCCGCCGAGATCTAAATCGGGCCCTGTGTCTTATTTTACTGTTTTCAATACAGTGAGGTGTCGGTGCTCCTTGCTAACAAATATTCTTCATGAAAGGCAGTTCTCATTGGAAATAAGGGTGGTTTATATATAATTTTTGGCAGATTTTCACTGAGGTACTTCTATTCTTTGTTGAACTATGTGGCACTCTTATATATGAATGACCTGTCTCTGGAGGGTGTACACGGTGTATTAACGGCTTCAAGATTGCACTACTTCTTCAGAAGACTGTACCATTTTGTGTGGTCTTCATTCAAATAGTCAGTTCCGTTTGAGTTTGTTGGATAAACTGCTGCAGGATCTAGCCCCTGTGGTTGGCTATCATCCCATTCTAACAAAATATCCTACAAATACACTGACCAAAGTGTCCTCTTATGCCCCACATTTTTCGCAAAGTTGCATATTGTAGTGTATTTCAGTGATCTAATACTTAATGCTATAATAGTGGTATCTTGAATAATGACCAGTGTCCATTCTGATATCAGTCTGAAAAGTTAACATAGAATTGAAGTGGGTGCATTTAACTACTCTATTTACTCCTAAACTTGTAAAGAGGTCTTTAAAGTTGTGTATACGTCTACAAGCCCTTTTAGTTCTACATTTTGAGCTGTTTAAATTTGAAAGTGTTTTGGCCTCTACTGAAACGTACCTACATTTCTGTCCCTGTCGTCTAATGACAAACACTTCAGAGTGCCGGTTAATACCTGATCTAACCAGGACCAATAATATTTATCGTTGCTGAAACTCACATTTATGAAGGCATTGGGTGTTTTTTGATTAACATATTTATTCAAATTTTCCAAACAAGAAAAGTAGTAGCACATTATGCATTGCCAGCATCATACCCTTTGACAAGTTATCTAACCTGCGCCTTTAGAAAATAAATCATCCCTCATAAAAGAATGTGGTCATATAAACTAATCCTGGGTGTTCGCCCTGCCACGACCCCCTGGGTATGCTCTTCACTTCTCCCCTTGGGGACAACATCAATGCTGTTTGTTGTCTGTTGTTGAATAACTGGAGTGCACTCAGATGTGGCATGTAACCCCTTATCTGGCACACTTCTAACGGATGGTGAACAAGTATAGTCAATACCTCAGCAAATTGTGCACTTTGATGGTGTAGGTCATATTTGTGCTTTTCCACAGTGAGAGACTAACATAAGCTGTGAACCTATTGCACTAATGCCAGAGCCCCAGTATGTTTGCAGCTTGCAGTATTCAGCATTCAGCATGTGTGCTCATAGATTTTGTGTTTTGCTCACCTGGCTAAAACATAGCCCTCAAAGACTCAACATAGTGCCCCCTTGATAGGCCCCAACAGGGCAACCCAACACCTTCTCAATGTGCACAGGTATTTCTTTTCTAAAGGTCTGCATGGAGATACATTCCCACCATATGTGCAGTAATGTGCCAATCCTGTGTTGCTTCTCAGACATAGCCTGTTAATAATAGGATAGATTCTCTTGATGCTATAGGCCGTTAAATACCAGTGAAACCTCAGTTTGCAGGTTTCCTGAGGAACTTGGGTATGCCCATCCCCATATTTGCCATCTCTTGAGTTATATCCATGTTTAGGATTCGATTTCCTCACTTCATATTTCCTGGCCTATGTGTGTTTCTTCTCATTTACCATGGCATACAACTTCGATAGCAAGCTCCATGGACACTCATCTAACCCCATAGAATCGTAGGTATGTCATGGGGGTGCTATCTCCTTTATTTTATCAAATGGAGCACCCAGTGTCTCGATATTGTGTTTTTATAGTAGTTATGCAATTCACTGTGTTAGCGGTAAATCCACAAACCTGTATTCATAACATTTGATATACTCTCAAACTGGCATTTTCCTCGGTTTACCCAGGAGAGCAATTTTGTTTCTCAGTTGCCCTAACTTAGAGTCAAAATTGTTGTTGTTGTTCTTTCATATCATTAAATTAAAAACAAATGGATAAGTATGATGCATATCCCATGCTACTTTAATACCTATATGCAGAAGCCTAGCTCATTATTCTAAATATATTTACAAAGTTGATCAGCAGTAAATGTAATACTTTGGCTTAATTATTAGGAGATTCCAAAGCTGGGGCAAAACGTGTGCTTGTTAGGTCATGACCTAATGTAACTCAAGCCATTCTAGGAAGCAAGCAACCTTATTACATTTCAGCAATTTTAATATTGTGGGAAATTTGCCCTCTGAGCAGGGTCGCCCTGGACTTTTCACTCTTTGCTGAACTACTTATTTTTCTTGGCTATAGAACTCTGTGCACTTTATCCTTGCTAACTAGGGATAAAGTGCTTGTGCTCACCCTTCCGGCATGGTGAAATTGGCGTATCCCTGATTGGCATATTTAACTTACCTATACGTCCCTAATATGTGGAACAAAGTGTACTCATGGCATTTGTTAATTATCATTAGGGGACTGTAGCACCCATTGTACCACCCACTACACTGACAGTACAAACATGACTGCAGGCCTACCGTTTGTAGTCTGGCTGTTGTAGTTTTAAACTGCACATTTGACCTCTCAAAATAACCCCACTGACAGTTCAAAACTTCCCTTTTAAATATTTACAAGGCACCCCGATATAAGCCTTATTGCCTATAAGGCGGGGTGCATGGCATTTAAAAGTAGGAAATGCAGGAATTTAATGTTCAACATGTTCCTACAGTAAAATGCCCCAAAGCTATTTTTACTTTAGCAAGGCTGGCCGTCTATACGAAAACTAATGCTATTTTGGTTAGGAAACAGCTATGAAAATATTTTAACAACTCTTTTTAAAAGTTCTTAAAATCCAAGATGTTTCATAAATATTAAGGTAAAAGTAGTCTTATAAAGTTACCTTTTCCCTGCATAAGGCCTCTGGGGGCATATGTGCATTTGCTCTCCCACTTCTGACAGCCAGTATTTGAATAGGTGTGAATGTCCCCAAAGAACAAACAGTAGGCTGTTCTGAATGAGCAGAGATGCCCCCTCTAGGGTGGGCTGTATCTGTTTTGACAGTATGGTGCCAGATCCTGCCTGAATGTCATCTCATGAATGACATGTCTGCCAGGGTTTTACTAATACGACTTGGGGCAGACTTCAAAGGGCAAACCTAGGATACCAAAACAATTCTTGTGTATTACCTGCCTGGGTGTTGGAAACTCCGCTTTGTTCTACCCGATCTTTGTCTCTGTGTTTTGAACCCCCCCCCCCCCCCCCCCCCCAATTAGTCGGGGTGTGCCCAGGACTCATCGCCTCCCACTAACACATGCCAGGCAAAAATGTGACATATCTATGGACCAACTTCAGAACGCTTATGAACCTAACAAAGATCAGAAATGTACTGAACCTGCTTAATACAACCCGAGAAGAACCCTGGAGGACTGCACCTCCTCTCTCCTGTACCCAGGCAAAGAAGTGGATTCCAAGGGTTATAAAGATGACCTCCATGTATACTAGCCTTGGACTGGATTCTGCCGTAGGCCTCTGGTTTGACACCCTTTGAGACTCTTATGTGCCTTCCCTGAAGTCCTGGGGGGCTTTAGAAGTGGGCGTCTGTGATGGGTTGGGACTTAAAGCACCAAAGTCAGGAGGTAAAAGCTTTTAAGAGGATGAAGAACCTGATTGGTGTTTCTGACCCACGCTTCATTGCAGTTATGTTATATGTGTTTGTAAAGGGCCTGTCACCCGTGATGGTATCCTGAGCAGATGCGAGTACCTAGCCTACTTATGGAATTTTGGTTAATTGAAAATCCAGGTCTTTTGCTTCTTGAAGAATTCAAGATGAAAGGAGGAGGCTCTGATGTGGAGAGGGTTGTTCCACATTTTAGGAGCCATGTAAGAGAACACCTTTCCTCCTGATCTGGCTCTGTGTTTGCATGGGATGTTGACGAGTAGGACTCCTGCAGAGGTGTCTGGATAGTTGGTGAAAAGAGAAGCGACTGTTCAGGTAGGTAGGGACCGAGTTGTGGAGTGCATTGAATGTATGTGTGACGAGATTGAATTGAGCACTTTGTGTATTGGAAGCTATTGTAGTTCCCTGAGGTGTAGTGTAATGTTAGTTCGCTGTGGGAGGTTGTGTATGACTTTGACTGCTGAGTTCTGGATGATCTGTAGTCTTCCAGTGAGTTGCTTGGTGATCCCGATATCGAGGGTGTTTCCATAATTCAATTTGCGGGTTACTAGGGCGTGAATTAAATTTTTTCTTGCGTTTCTTGGGAGACATTTAAAGATCTTCCTCAGCATTCTCAGGGTGTGGAAGCAAGATGCAGCGACGGCAATGACTTGGTGACTTGTGAAGTCATGTCTAGTTTGCTTTCAATGAGTAGTTTGAGGTTCCTCCTGTGGGTTCTGGGTGTGGGTGAGGGTCAGAGTTCAGCTGGCCACCAGTTGGAGCCCTATGTTGAGTTGATCTTGTTGAAGATCACTACTTCTGTATTGCCCATGTTGAGCTTGAGACAATTGGCTTTATTCAGTCAGCGACTTCGGTCATGTAGGCGGCTTACTTGTTTCTTGTGTTTGGGTTCTTATCCGAGAGGGAGCATATGAGTTGCTTGTCATCTGCGTAGGAGAGGATGTTGATGTGGTGTGCATGGATGACATCGGCCACAGGGCTCATGTATGCATTAAAGAAGGTGGGGCTGAGTGATAAACCTTCAGGGACTCTGCAGATGAGTTTTGTGGGCTTCTGAGGAGTAAGATGCAAGGCTGACAGCTTGTGTTCTATCCCTTAAGAAGGAGTAGATCCAGCGGAGAGCAGGTCCTTGGATGCCAATCTCGTGATGGCCCCTGAGGAGAATGGGGTGTGAGACTGTTTCACATGCTGCAGAGACATCCAGAAGAATGAGGGCAGCTGTGTTTTCTCTGTCAAGGTTCATGTGGACATTGTCTATGGCTGTAATGAGTGTGGTCAGCATCAAATTGTGCCTAAGTTGCGGTCTACCACAACCATTTACGATCATTGGCAATTTATGCTTCTTTGAGCTATCCCTACTTAAAAGTTTAAAAATTCATATCTCTGATTCACCTTATTGGATTTGTATCATTTATCAAGTTTTACTCTGTTTTTCTGATTTGATGTGAGATTCGTATTGTATTGCATGGCAACTTTATTACTGTTTTGATATTGCAAAATACTTTGCACATTGTCCTACGTTAAGTCTGGCTGCTCTGTCCATAGCTACCAGGGTGTTGAGTGCAGGTTAATTTAGTGACTTGAGGGTTCATCCTGACAAGGGGTGTGAGTGTTCCCGCAAATAACAATCCAATTTTTTACAAATATGTTGTGCAGTCATTCCCATCCAAACAATGGCGTAAAGACTAAAAACCACTGTTCCAAACCACTGTTGGCCACATTTAGGGTTTGACAGGCACATGATCTCTCAAACTGGCTGTTCCTGTGCTCCTTTTAGAGTTTGCAAAACCATGTGGTTTAATTTGGCATACCCGCTGCTAGATCTTCCCATGGAAATCTCTGACTCAGCAGACCATGCACAGCAGCCTCATAACAAAGAGTGCATGTAATTTCTGGGTCGCTTTTAGTGTAAGCCCCAAAGAAGAAGCTAGCTGTATGGCTTACTGTCATTGGTTGGAGAGGACCAAATGAAGACAATCCCACTTTGAACAATAAAGTGCCCACTAATGCATCAGTATCAGTGAGAGACGTATTTATTCTTCTAGACCTGCCAGATGAGCATGACTTCATTGTTGGGTGTATTATTGCCTGTGGATGATTTTTTCCATTGCTATCCCTGAACAATTCCTTATGTAACATGGTTAAAGGAAAATAGGAAGGAAAACAGTTAAAAACAGTAAAAAATCTTCTAAAAAAAAAAAAGATCCATCTGTCCATAGCCTGTAAACAAATAAGATATTTCTTCTCTTAACCAATGTTCTAAAATAGTTATTATTTGGTAATAGTTTCTTTGTCCCGTCACCAATCTTCTAAACATTCAAATGGTAGACTGTAGGGGTACAATCATAATGTAAGAGACACATTTTTCAGGGCATCATAGTCATTGGTAAATAGTTGCCACTGTGCCGACACATTTCCGCTCTTGGTTAATAACAGTCCTTGAGCAGTTAGACCACTGTTTTGACTCCACCCAATTCTGATTGAAAAGGAGGTGCCCTGTTGAGTACATATGTGTACGCCAAGTGACTGAAGAGCGAAAGAACCACCAACCATACCTCCATGGATGTGAGACTTTGTTATTGTACTTATGTATTATTGTAATAAAGTGTTGTTGCTACACCCGAGGGTGGTCATGCTCTTTATATTAAAGAATGAGCAATATACTGGGGGACTTCAAACTACATACAAATGTCAAAATAGTAAGAAACATCCAAAATTCTGAAACATAATAGTGCAATTTTAAGACATCCAGTTAAGACTTGTGTGGGTATGAGTAGGGATGGTTGACATTGATAGTGAACATGGAGGCAAGCATTGGGATAATGTGTTCCTAGCATCTTAGATCTGCTTTAGAGTGAGTGACTTACTGAAAGAATAGCCCCTTAAAATGATTTTGTTGTAGCTAAGGGGGAATTGAGTACTTTTTAGGTGAAAGGGCATAGAAGCAACACGGATGGGGGTAGGAGGGGAAGAAGCAACACATACCAGGAGAAGAAAATATTACCTTAATCACAGCGTGAGCAGTGTAAGGACAGTAATCCAGATGAAGTAATCAGTACTTGGTCCAAGATGCACATGAAAGAAGAGGAAGTAAAGCCGGCAGGCGCTGGCTAATTAGGAGACAGCAAATAAGGGTGGCATTGAAGCCAACGAATGGTAAGCAATAGGCGGTCTCCAAGCCCCTTGTTTACGATATCTCTTGCAAGGGGCAGCACATAAGGACTGTTGTAGGAGAGACCTAAACATGATGTTTCTCAGTGCATTTCATTAAAAGCCTCACTTTACAACAAAATTAATCTAAGAACTAATTGTGTCTTTTACCACCACAGTATGGAAAGGAAGCTCAATCGTCAGACCCATTGACCCGTATGTCCAGAGGACTCTTCCAAAGCAAACACTTTTCATAGCATTTATCAGTGCAGACTCCATTGTTGTTTTCTATGATTGCATTTGAAAACCGCCCTGGCCTGTTTAAATTACATTCTGATCGGCCAGTCAGAAATAAATATTGCAAAGGTAGTCTAGTACACATGTCTAAGAGTTGCAGGTGCTCACTCTGTACCTAAAGGGACCAATTGGTTGAAGGGCACCATTGATAAAAGTGATTTACTAGCGTGATAGTCATCTTCAAAGTAGATAACAGAAATTCTTTATCATATTGGGGGACTGAAAAAGGCATTAGTCACCCAGTATGTTTGTTTGGGTGCTTCCTGTGTACTGGGATGCACACAGTGAAAAATGGAACAACACCACTCTCCTAGGGATGCACAGTTTTGTGCCTTCCGAATACTTTAGGACTACTCTAGGAAATCACAGTCTGCGACCAGCACAACAAACAAGCATTTGCAATGCAATGGGTCTCGCGTTTGCTTGGGTTAGAGCTATTAGCGTTGTAAATTTCTAACTGGACTTTTCTTGCCACATAAATTGAAAATGAAAAGTAAAACAGTTGACATAAGCAAGTCAATTTAAAGTGCCATGACAAGTGTGAGCGCGAAGGAGAGACACAAAAGGAAAAAGAAGTTAGCTTGCAGTCAAACATATCGGCAATAGTGCAATTATCCAAGTAACAGGGTGGATGCCAAGGCGGTAACAAAACTGCCTCAAGGAGGGACAAAAGTAAAGCATTTACCAATGATAACAAAGGATTTTTGAAAGGCAAGCCTATGAACGAGTGATAGTGATGTACGTATCGTGGGCGTGGTTAAAAGCCCACATTGATTCCAACACATATGAAAAGCAGCAGCAGCTATGCTCGACCTAAAAACTGGGTATAATTTTCGTTTAAACTAATGTGTTTTGAGAGGCTTATGAGGGCTTTCCTTTGTTTTCCAGGAGGTCGGTTCTGTCACTCTATATATGTAGCGGAACTGGCTGTGTTAGCGCGTCAGTCCTTATTAAGTAAACTTACAAGGGAGACGCATATAGGCCGATGGACCTTTTTGTCTGCGCTTCGCGCGGTTCCCACCATGTAACCCTGTACCAATACAATTCAATCGCAAATATCAATCAATCACATCAATAATCAATACGAATCAGTAATTTCCACACACCATGACCTCTGGGTCATGAATAACCACACCTTTATGTAAACATTTAAATGTTTATTTCCCTATATTAACAATGCTAATGTCACGTAACTTAGTCTCAAAATCAAATGGTAAACATACAGAAACAATACTGGCTGCCCAAAGCGCCTAAAGAATTGCAATCTAATCAAAGCTTGAGCCACTTCACATTCTAAGGCTACAGCACAAATCAATAGCAAGAATAACTGTGCAAACGAAATAGCACACATTTAAATTCAGCTAAGAAAAGACATGAGTTGTTATTACATGTAGCGAACTTCATCAGTGAGAACCCTAACTAAATCAGATTAGTATACCATGTTTGGGCTTCATGCAAAACAATTTAGTCAACACAAATTTGGAAACTATCTAACTATGGCTCTATCAAAATAGTGGTTGGTACCTAGAAACAAAAGCAAATAGACATAACAATCAGTAAAATCGTCTTATACCTGTCCTCAATATGGTTCAGCAAGCTATGACAGTCTTCGTCAATAGGACATCAGTTCGGTCAGCAAGACATCAGCATTCAGCATCAAAGTTCAGAAAAAGCAAAGCCTCTTCATGCAGTACAGAAAAGAATAATAATTAAACACTCAAGACAGTTAAGAAGAATATCGCGGAATAGCCTCTCAGGACTGTTAGTAAGAAAATAGCTAATGGCCTCTCTCCTCTTGGTGCAGTCCGGCCAAGTTTAATTTCCTAAAACTATTTCCCACGTCCTTATTGTTCAAAGAATCGCATGTTTACACTTAGTCCAATGAAAATAAAACCCCAACTTTAAAGTTCTACTACTACACGGTTCACATGTTGATGATTGGCTCCTGTTCTCCCGTTCCTATCGTTCGGCTTGTTGGGTAACAATATTGTTGCAATTTGTACTCTAGTCAGTGCATCCATTGTCTTTTCCTGGGAAGGTCACTCTTACACATACTACATTATACAATGTTTCTCTAGCTATTACAGCATCTTCTAGCAAGCAGTTTCTCATGAGAAAGAACACCTACGAGCACACGGTCAGTACAGTGGAAAATCACAATTTAATTCTCTAAGCAGCCATTTTATAAATCACCTAAGAAATGCAGCTTGACAAGAGGCAGTGCAGCTAGGCCATGACCTCGCTAAGTTAAGGCCTACGATTAATAAAGCTAATACATAATGCATAACCCTTAATATGACATATTACTACATTAATCAAACATAAGCTCAACATTTAATATTAATAAGTCTTTAATAAGTACACTTTGTGAATCTTGGCGGCCACTCAAGCGTGCGCAACTTAAAATACGTGCATTATTTTTCTCCAAGTTCATACATTTTCTATGCAAAATCAACACTCAGAATACATGAATAGTCATAAGTAAAGTTCAGCGTTAACAGCTGGCAGCTCATCATTTCCGCGCTTTCTGGTATTGCAGTAAATGTGCCTCTGATTTGTGAATAACCCTTCACGGTATCTCTCTGCCTTCAACATTGGCGTAATTTACCAACTGTACCCCTGCATTTTGTACTGGCGTGCTCTGTTCCCAGGCGTGTCTGTGCATACTTCACTAACCTGCCCTGCCACTAGATTGCTGGCATTCTGCTGCACTACGATCACTTTAATTGGCCTACCTTACTTGTAGAGTTGCATTCCTGCACAATCAGAAGCCTCCATGCATCCCAAAGGATGAGTATACCCCTCTGCTGTTATTGAACAAATCAGTTTTAATAAGAAGCACACTTCCTATTAGCTAAGTGTTACTAAGTGAAGCTTTATATACCAAATGAGACACAAAAATCAAGCCGAAGTTTGTGTTCCTGCATAGAGCAGTTCTGTAGGCTCTCTTATGGCAATATATCTCTTTGTATAATTTGCATGATTGGTAGAATTGGTGCCGTAAATCACAGTAATCCTGTCTCGTTGTACGAACAGCACATCTCTCCTGTTGCTGGGGACACAATAATCTGACCCTCGTATAGTGAAATTGATGAATCGTGCTTTCATGCTGTACTAAGGACCCAGCAAACTGATTCTCCCAATTCAAAATAACAAAATAATGCCCCTTCATAGCTGTGTCAAGGGCGTGATAATCCTCCCTTTGTGTTGTCAAATTGACACAGTAATCTTTCTTCCTTTTTGTAGAATGTATACTGTAAACCTTTTATTGCAAAAACACAATGATCTTACTCGACCGATAATCCTTACTTGGCAAGCATCCCCCCCCCCCACTGTAGTATGGGTACAGTAATCCCACCTGCCCTCTGTTATTTCACAGAGTATTTCTGCCCTGCTGTATCACGGATACAAGTACTTGTGTCCTGCAATAAAACAGACATGGTAATCACCCCTGCCCCCAAACTTTTGTGGGAATGCAGAAGTACACCCTTTGTTCTATGAGGGGCTAAAAGAATACTTACCTCAGCTGATTAGACAACTCTGATTTTAGTACAGATGCAGTAAAATCTCATCTTTGCCAGAAGGGGCACATTAGTCATTTATTACTTTTGCATTCTAACACGGTAATCCTGTTTCCCTCCGGAAATAAGGACACCACCATCTCCCACCCATGCTGTAGCATGGACAAAGTAGTTAACGCTGCAGATACTGATACCACTTCTCCAAGGCGTAGATCTGACACTCGTTTCTTCTCTGCTGCAAGAAAAACAAAAGTCTTCCTTCCTACAAGACAGGGCACAGGACAGTCAGTATTCAACCCCCCTTTCATTGATCTTCAAACATTTTAATTCCACTCCCTCTTGTGTAAAACAGTTTTTCCAGGGACCCTCCATACATTTCTGTGCCTATGAAATGATGGAAAAAAGCTGCACTCTGCAAGCACTCTAAAAACGTTTAGTGGATCTTGAAGGGACCCTTCTTACAAGTGTGGACAAAACTGATCTGCTGTAGTAGTTTTCAATTTATTACAGAAAATTAATGTAGTATAAAAAAAATAGCCAGCAAGCCAAAAAAATGAAGTTAGAAGGTAGGTTTGAGTTGCAAATTGTATTGCAATACATCTCATATTTGAGATTCAAAACTATTTTAAGCAAATGGCCAAAAAGTGCAAGTACTCTAAAATCCCTTAACGCATTTTAACCGAAATTTATGTTTTTTTCTTTCCCTATATTTTGACGTAGCATCCAGCCGTTTGTGTCTGTTGGTCCCAGCTCGTATGTGACACCTCCAACCAATCATGGATAAAAAACACTTTGTAAAGGCGTGCTAACGTTAAATCGGACACTACAGAAGCTCTATTGGCTAAAATATCGGATTGTATTTCACAAGAAGTGGGGGCACTTGGTAGAGTTAAAACATTTATAACATTTCTAACCGTTAGGTTCAGATATAACACTTACATGTGTAGCCAAATGAATGAAAGGCGTCTGCAGTGCGATAATTTAATAGAAATTAGTGGATGAGATTTTGAAAGTTATTTGGAGACTACAGGTTGACACCTAGTGCCTGCCACCGCATGGCTTAAACAAAATATTA
The DNA here is from genome assembly GCF_031143425.1 of Pleurodeles waltl. Lineage (NCBI taxonomy): Eukaryota > Metazoa > Chordata > Amphibia > Caudata > Salamandridae > Pleurodeles > Pleurodeles waltl. The sequence goes on from NC_090448.1 coordinate 708,422,047, forward strand.
CTTAAAGGACCATAGCCACTTTGATTTCTTCGACTAAAATCGCAAAACTACTTTCAGCGAGATCTGTCTTTCCTCCAGAGGCATACTAAATTATTCTGCTATTGTTATGGCCGGGCAGGCTGACAACAATAAAATGGTAAATGGTAATTCTGCTAGCCAGGGCCTTTCTCCCCCTCTGACATCACTTTAACCACCCCAGCCCTCATGTAGGCACGCCCCACAGTTTGAACACCTCTGCTCTGATATGTTATTTAATTCTCTTCAGCAGGAAGGTTTCAGTCTGCCCAGAGCAGGCAGCGCTTGGTTCCGCCCAAAGCAGGAAGTGTTAGTGTTTCTTCCAGACCAGGCAATGTTGAATTCCACCAGAATAGACCGTGTTTAAGCCCTTCATCCCATTTCCGTTTGTATTTAATGCAGGCAGCTCAAGCAGCATTTAATTCAGACTGGCCAGGCGTTGATTATTCCAGACAAAAAAGGCAATGTATAATCCCAGCGGATCAGTCAGTTTTTAATCTACAAAAGACAGTCTGTGTTGAAATGCCAGGATTAAATAGCACTGAATACTTTCGATAACCCCGTTTTTAATTCCATCACATCAAGCATTATTTGATTATTTAAGAGCTAGCATTCACAAATACCCGCTGACTGCAAAAGTATTACATTCCTCTTAGATTGGGCAGTTCCGTGACAGTCCTGTTCTATAAAGTTGATAAAAGCCCAGGTTCTTAACTCTTAACTCACTGGAAATTATTCTTGCCCTGAACCAGCTGTTATTTATACTTGACATACAGTTCTGTCCTCAGTGTTTGCGTGTTCTCTAGATGTAACACTCCGTCACTTCTGTCAAAGACGACTGTCTCCTGGTTCAGGTTTAAAGTCAGTTGGAAGACTCCAGTTTGTGTGTCTGAAGTTGTTATTAGTCAGTAAAGTTTAAACAGAGTCTGGCATATTGGGGCATCCAGTGATTTTCCATGACAAACACTCCTGAGTTGAAAGGACAGTAAGTCGTGGGCAGGACCTTGCAGTTTTTAAGCTTTGCTGACTTAAAAAACTTCGCTCCAGTACAACCTTTAGAGATATGGACTTTGTCTGAATTCACTGCAGGCCTAATCAAAGCTGTCAAGTTTCCCCAGTCCATGCGTGACTAGTTAGTCCGGCTGCATTTTTTTGTCTTTAATTATATCGGCTGAAAAGGGATCTAGACGTTTTCCCAGACACCAGCTTGACCACAGAGTCTAGGCAGATTTGTAAGCTTTAGTAGTCCCTGGGGCCCAGGCTTTATTAATGAATCCTAAAACTTTTGACGAAATAAGATTGAAAGGTTAGACAGGCCCAACATTTTCCAACCTGAAACAGTGAGGGATTTTGTCAAGTATCAGGTTGTGAGGATAACCATAAGGATCCAGAAGAAGAGTGGGAAATGACATGAGGAGGACTGGAAAGTCGACTGTCGAATCAAGAAGAGGGGAGAACCACACCTGGGATTGCCAAAGCAGGATTACTATCACTAGGGTGGCCTGCTGATGTCTGGCCTTAGCCAGAACTCTAGTGATCATGAGAAATGGAGGAAAAGCATAGTTCACTGAAAGAGACCAATCCTGAAGAAAAGCATCTGTAGCTGGAGGATCGGGGAACCAACTGAAAAAAAAGAGATTAAGTGGGAATTTAGGCGGGATGCTGAAAGGACCCTATTTGTGAAGCAAGGCTTGGCTTGGAGTACAGAGGGATGAAGTCTCCAATCGCTTGAATCTCGTAGATGATGGGAGTGTCAATCTGCAATTGAATTGAGACTGCCGAGAAGGTATTCTGCTCGGACTGAAATCTTGTTTAGAAGACAAAATTCCCATAATCGTTTTGCCAATTCCGCTAGAAGCTTTGATCTGGTGCCGATTATATGGTTTATGTAACGGACAGCAGAGACATTGTCCATGCGGTGGAGGATGGAACATTGTACTTTGTCTTTTGCCAGGCTTTTTAGTGCAAAAGAGCCATGCATCTCTAAATGATATATATGCAATTTGGACTCCTCAATGGACTCCGTGCCTCCAGTCAAGATTAGACCACACTGGGTGCCCCAGGCTGTCCGGCTTGCATCGGATTCTAACACAAAAGTTGGGGCTGACGCATAGATAGTCCTGCCGTTCCAGGTATCGAAATGGTCTAGCCACCATTGAAGTTCCAAATGAGATGTTGGGTCGATGTTTATAAAATTGGCGTAAGCAAGACCTTTTCGTAAGTGACAAATCTTTAGGCGTGTAGGGCATCTACTGGTTTCATTACTGTGATAAAGCACCAAGGTGCCGAAGAGAGAACAAAAGGAAGGGAAAAAACGGATAAGTTTGTCCCTGCCACTGAAATTGAAGGATTGGTCTGTGAGAAGGATGTATGGGAATTGTGAGATAAGCATCTTGTAGGTGCAGTTGTACTATTCAGTCATATTGAAGCAAAGTGTCTCTGAGATGTACAGTTGCTTCCATTTTGAAGTGACAGTAGATCACAACCTGATTGAAAAGTCTTAGGTTGATAACCTGTCTCATCTATTTGTTTTTCTTTTGGACTGAAAACAGGGAGTTAAGTAAACCCAGAGAATCTAGGACAGAAATTTGAATTGCCTTTTTTTGTAAAAGAGCTTGAGTTTCTAGTGAAGTTAGATTGGAAATGTCCGAGGAAAATCTTGGAGGAGGAGGAGGAAACATGTTTTGGTAAGGAACTGCTTAGAACTCTATGAGATAACCCTGTATTGTGTTTAAAACCCAAGGGTCTGCAGTTATTGTTTGCTGTTTTGAGAGAGAGAGTGCTGAAGACAGCCAGCTACTGGAGGAGGGCCAAAAGGTTAGACTCAGCTTATTGGTTATATGACTTGAATTTCCGTTGTCCATGACCCCCTAATTTAGGTTTGAACTCTTGTTAAACATAGCTTAAGTTGAAGGAGCCTACAGTTCCCTGGTGACGATAGAGACGGCCGGTAAAGCGACTCCTGCCTAAACCGGCCAGTGCCAAAACACGTTGAGAGAACTTTTTTGAGGGACTGTTGTGCTTTGTCAGTTGATGAAAAGGTAGTTACGTAAGAACTTGGGTCTTTTATAAAAGAGTTGGCAAAGAGAAAACCATCTGCCTTGATGCCAGGATCAAGAGTCACCAAATTTGCAAGTTTTGGGTCCAGCTTTAACAAAAGTCCCTTTCTTCGTTCATGAGTAATATCTGTGTTGGCATTGACAAGTAGGCAAAATGCTCTTCGTATCCACAACGAAAGATCTAAAGGATCAATGTCCATGTTACCCAATCTGGCTGCCTCAGCCATGTCAAAAATGCGAGCTAAAGGGCCCCACTTGATCAAGCAACTTGTCTTGGCAAGTTGACCAAGCTTTATCAACCCCTTTACTAGCGTCCTTGCCAAATTTAGAAAAGAAAATAAGGATTGATTGGTCGATCTTCAGAGTAGAGGTAATATGGGAAGCAAGTGAACGTCTAGGGCATTCTGGCCTCAATTTAGCTCTTCTTTGTTTATCTAATGGAAGGCATAGTCTAGACAAGCTATAGTCACCTCCGTGGGCTGCAGGAAACCATTCCACAGAATTAGGGTGGTGGATGAGAGTAATGTGAGTTCCCTCAGTATCTGGAATGGTTTTAGAAATGAAAGAATCAGAAGGGGAAAGAAATGTAGACTTTTTGGGCGGAAAGAGGACAGGTCATTAGCCCCAAAATTATCAGAGTTATCGTCTAAGTCACCCATGTCATCATCGGTATCAGAACATTTTGAAATACTAATTTGTTTTGGTGCATCCTGAACATTTTTAGATTTATTTTTACATTTAGAATGTATCTTAATATTCCTACCCTTAGTAGGAGGCCTGAGGGGAGCTCCATCCTCAGTCTGGTGTGAGGAAGCCTCACCTGTCGAAAGTCTGTCTTCAGAGATGATGAGAACATGTTTCTTTTTTTATAGGTAAGGATACCATTTTGCGTTTTCGGTTCCCCCCCAGAACGGGCCAGTAAAGATTTTGATGTCATAGTTATGACAGAATCCTCAATATTTTTAGGCAGTTTATCCATGCAGGCTGCAACAGCCTTTTCAACTGAAGTGTAAATAAAATAATTTAAGTATTTTTTTAATACTTCCCATCATCATTATCTTCAACCATTAAGGGTAAACTGTCTGATTCCATTATAAATATATAGCCACATTTTTTCAGGCAGAAATAGGGGTAAAATGTGCAAAAGACTGAAGGAGGCGGAGACAAGGGTCTAAACACTTCCCCAAGACACTCCCCTAAGGCTTGGCACTCTTGCCTCTGATGTTAAAATGTCAAGGAGGGAGGAGTTCATGGCCGCTTCCCCTGGTGACGGAGAGAAAACTCACTCAATGCCTCACGGCAGTAAGGGAAGGGAGGAGTTGTAAACCACTCCCCTTTATGACGCAGTGAAGGAAAAACCAGCATCGGAAGGACAGAGGAGGAGAAAAGCAAGCGAAGCAAGCCACACCGCCTCTGAGAGAAAGAAAAATGCAAACCTAAGATTAGGTAAGCACTTAAGATGGTGGGCGCCTCAACCACCGTAATAGACACAACAGACATAGAGCTCGTGCAGCACGCAACAAGGGCAAAGAGAGTAGTGGCGCAGGTAAACACTCAAATACAATATATGGCACTGTAAGAATATATTACAGCATTATAATAATGTAACAAACTATTTGACATGAATAAGTGAAACCTATTTTGACTGTGAGTGGCAAGAAAAGAGGGCTGTTCGCAGTCATGTATGGACGTTATACTCGAGACAGTTTTATTATATTGGCTGTTACGTTGATTATGTTTTTCTTTCCCTTTGTCTAATCTGTTGCTAAGCCTCCTTGGATTTGTAGTTTTCTTGATTGTTGCTACTAGAATAAACAAGATTAGAGAAGCATAATAGGAGCCTCCGGTCTTGCTATAAAATTTAAATACGAACTCCACATACTCAAATTAAACCGTAGCATATGTTTAAAATTCTTAAATGTTTCGGGACACCAGGACAGGCTCCACAACACTGGGGTCGTCCGAGAAAATCCAGTATGTGTGGTCACCCCAAATGTAATCCAATATTAAATCAGAAGTACAAGTTCTTGAATTCTAAGGGCTGGACTAACTAGTCACTCATAGACTTCGGAAATGTGGTGGCTATGTCTTATGTTTCAGATTGCCTATGACACTGACACTGGTGGGGTTAGGCCTTTGTTACACACATCGCACGTTGCTTAAAAAAAAAGATGCCTGATCTTCAAGCAGTACATCTTTGTAGTGTTACCTGTCTATTACAGAGCATCTTGCGTAAGGGCATCTCTTCCTTCCTTGTCCTTCCCTCCTTTTCTCTGGCAGCCTGCGCCCCGTCCATTTTTGTGACGGTTTGTTCCTTCCCACCCCCGGCCAGTTACATAATGCTTCATTGCTGTGTTGCCAGTTTGTGCAATAGACATATATAGTTATAAAACGCCTCTTCCAACCCTGGCACTCTTTCCCACTTTTGTCCTATTGCAGCCTGACTTGCTTCATGAATACTCCATGCAAGGCTTCTGAAGTCTGAATTATTTGAAATAAATGTTTTTCTCTCCTTTCAGGGACCACCCTGCAGTCATTAAAAGAAGATTTACCAGTGTGCTGACTGTCTCTGCCATTTCGCCACTCTTTGTCTTAGTGTGGAAAGAGCTGACCGGAATTAAGGTAGGAAATCGCAAAAGTGTGAGGGATCTCTAATGTTATTGATGTGCCAAACCTCTCTCTGTGCAGGAACTGTGGTTAAATTGATACTCCATTTTACTTGGTTGAAGATCTGTATAAAGGCTTTTAGTGACGAGTCTCAAACCATCTTACAACAATTTCTGCCCTTTTGCATTTCATGAATTACGTTTCAAATCCTGTTTTTATTATCTTCAGTGTCATTCCACCTTCTTTATTAAGCCCCTAAATATATGCATAGAGAGCTCTTGTGTCCTCCAGACTCAGACTCTCATTACAAGTGGCCTGATAAATTGGTATCCCTGCGCAAACACTCGTTTGTTCTGGGATCACAATTACACGTGTTACAATGTTTATCTCATCCAGTAATTACCATGTAGGATACATATCCCACACACCGTTAAATTTTAGATTTCTAAATTGCCGTAATTTAAAGACGGAACAAGCATTTTCAATGCAATGGGTCTTCCATTTGCTCGAGTTAGAGCTATTAGAGTTATAAACTCCTAACTGGTCTTTTCTTGACACATAAATTGAAAATAAAAGTAAAACAGTTTCACATAAGCGAGTTGATTCAAAGCACGGGATGAGCGTGAAGGAGAGACACAAATAGAAAAAGAAGTTAGCTCGTAGTCATACCTATCAGCAAAAGTGTAATTAGCCATGTAAGAGGGTTGATGTCCAAGGCGGGAACCAAACCGCCTCAAGAAGGAACAAACGTGAAGCATTTAACAATGATAACAAAAGATTTTTGAAGGGCAAGCCCATGAACGAGTGAAAGTAATGGGCGTGAGGTGGATGTTGGTAAAAGCCCAAATAGATAACAACACGTCGGAAAAGTAGCGTTTGTGCGCTGCTAAGCTCGACCTAAAAATTACCATAGATAACAAGATGTGGGTATTTTCTGACAGTAATTATTAAGTGCACACCATGCAACAGGGCACTAGTAATAAGGGCCTCAGTTGCCTATTTAAATCGTTTTAGTATTACCTGGGGAGTTGTGTTCATAAACGTTGCAGGCTCTCATTGCACTGTAGCCAACATGGCACCATGTTAGAGGAATGGTAATGGCACTTGGACATCTAGAAGACCAGGGTAAATGGAGTAGCAGAAAAGATTGGCCTCTGGAATCTTCCAGACTGTTAGCGTGGAACAGTCCTTGAGTGCCAGTTAAGAGAGGTCAATGTTATTTGCACAACACTGAAAGAGTATAAGATGTTTGTCTCCCCATGTGCTATAATCATTGGAAGTAAGTTAGCATTTAATGTCTTGACAGGGGCCTTTTGGTGAGAGAAAAGAAGATTGCGTGCTGTGTGAATAGTTCATTTTTGTGATGTAGATCGCTTTGTCCAGTGAAAATATTGTGTACCATGATGCAGCACCTGTTGAATCTTATTTAAAAAAAAAAAAAAATTGGCAACTCTGTGTGAGTTAGGGAGGTTTATAGAAGGCATCCTCGTGTAATGCCCAATAAACATATCATAGCATACCATAGATTCTGTCATTATTATTCGTAGAGTATCTTCCAGCAGATATCTGAAATGTTTTAATCTGAGATGAGGCTAAATTTGTGTCCATCGTGGGAGTTATGCTTCTTAGCCTGAGGTGCTGCAAATGCAGAAGATGCTACCAGTTTAATGTACATGTAAACAAGGTTGTGCCCACCTACCTCTGTATCAGTTAAGAAGGCATGCACATTTTTAATGTTTAGGAAGCTTTATGTGATGTTCGTATTGGTAGATGGAGCACACATATATAGCCATTATGTCACCTGCAGATATTTCCTATCTAGAGTAGATGAGTCATGTAAGCAGAGCTGGGTGGTTGCAAGTCTCTGGCCTGTTGGCATACGGAGTTGTAGTGCTTGGCCAGTATCTTGTTCAAATGCCCCATGTAAATGCTGCATATGATGTGATGCTACGAAACCCTAAGGGAGTTTCAGGAGTAGAGAGGTCAGGCTGAATTTTCCTTGTTATATTATTGGTATTTGTGCAGCAAACAAAGTTCAATTGGGATGGTATTACAGTATTTTCAGTAGTTTCCAAGTGGTTAAGAGGGTTCTATCACAGTCCTGAGTTGGCACATGCAAATATGCTATCTATAGAATAAATGGGTCTATTCCTGTGTTAGTTGTTTGGTGAATTTTGGATCAAAATTCTTGGTGTTAGATGGGTGAGGTGAGGAGCTGTTACACATCACATCTGCTTCTTCTGGGATGGGAAGCATGGTAGCAACTGGTGGTACTAATTCATAGTTGCAACATGTTTTCTTCCAAAATGTACTATTTGATGTGTATGTACCATGCTGTTAACAATGTGTGCTATTGTAAGCACGGTGATACTCAACTGTTTTGCATATTTATACTGTGCTGGATGCCTGTGCAGTGGACTGTGTACCAGGTCCTGTTGAGACTTTGTGAGACTTGCCCATGAACAGAATGGTTCTGGACAAATACCAGTTGAGCTGGTGACCACACAATCAAGCAAGAGAGTCAAGCAATTGGGAACTGGAGCAGTGTACACGTATAAACAAAATTAAGGCTGTTAAGGAGAAATCATGTAGCAGAGGAAGGAGAAAAGGTAAAGTGAGGAGGCCAAGTGCATTGGGAGAATGGGTAAAGATAGGAACTAGAGAGCATTGGGTCCATTGGTATAATTTGCAGTATTATGAAAATAGAGAGATTTAACTGGTACACAGTAGTGTGGCACACCACACCCACATCCAGTCGTATAAGCTGTAGCCATTTTGTTTTGTTCTTAATACAGGGACTGTCATCAGAAGCTACACTAGCACACGTTTTCTTCAGGACTACAGAGACCGCAACCTTTTGCCAGCTAGGAGGTGGGGGAGCTGTTTGGTGCCAGGCAGGTGTATAAATCAGAGCCTGCCGCCTACAGGTCGGGACGCTTTTTCCTCGGTCTCCAGCACTGCAGCGACCACAATCATTTGCCAGACAGGGGACAGGGGACAGGGGAGCGGTTTGGCGAGGGGAATATTTAAAAAATAGAGCCTGCAGCACGGGATGTACGTGGGACGCTCCCAAGTGCATGCCCGGGTGATGACCGGGCCAAGAGCAGGCCGTCTTTTGTCCGCCATCGCTTGGAAGAGGCTGGGCTGGGCCGGGCCACCCCTTCGTTTGTTACTTTTGTGGATTAACTGCTTCCGATCATGGGAAAGAAAAGAACTTTGAGTAACTCTGCAACTGAAGCCAAGGGGACAGCTATAGACTCCACTCTAGCGTGCGCAGTGGGGATAATTGCTAAAGAAGTCGCTCTGACAGAAAGTAGGCTGTTCTTCCTCTGTGGAGAATCATTTGGAAGCTATTGAGTATTGTGTTGCTGCAGACAGGGAACATATGTGTTTATATGGAAAAGAACAATTCTCTAGTGGTACAGTGCCTGTGCACAGTGTTACCTCTTCACCAAATAAACTGCTGGTCAAAAAGAAAAGAGGGGAGAACCATGGGGAGGGTGACTGGCGCCAAACGAGGAGTTAGCTCTAAATGCAGTACTATGAGTATGCTGTGTTCTTTGAACAACCTATGTGCCTGATTCGAAGTACTACTAAAAGTGCAGCTTAAGCCACATTTACATTGATTGGATGTAACTGAATCTAGCATGGTGCAACTTATTTTGTGTTATTATTCTAGTGGTTTTCAAAATGCACCGGAAGGCTGTTTCCTCTTTACGCACTAAGCAAGTGAACACCGTTAATTTCATTTCCACGGGCCCATCCCTTATGCCGCCACATGTTCCCTAAGTGTCCACTACCCCTTTGGTTTTCCCAGCTAATGTTCAAACTTTTACTTACTTGGCACACTGCTAGTAATGTCTGGGTATTTTGAGCTTCCTCCCTTCTGTAAACCTATATGTTTTAGTCCTTGTCAATTTCCCCAGCCTCAGACTAGTTCAAGATGATTTCAGTGATCAATTGATATGTAAGGTGATTCACTGGTTATGTAAGCATATGGGTTAAGCACCAAGCACAGCAAGCAAATTCTTATGGCCAGAAGGGTGTATTTGGTTGGACCGTCCCCTAAAGCCTTTTCTGGTGATTGTATTGTTGTTAACTTCAGATACCCTAACATAGTGCACAGTCTTTCAGCTACGTCCATTTCTTTTTTCAGAACATTCACATATTCATCGCTTTCTGCTAGGATATTTTTTTATAAGCCTTCTCATGTTGCATATCCTTTCAGTCCTGCTTATTTCCTCCCACCAGGATTAAGATTGTATACGATTCAACCCATGCCTATCGCCAGTACTTTGCAATTTTTTAACAGGTTTGAGGCATTGGAAGGCTTATCATGGATTGATTGTGTCTCAGTTCTGCCTGATATTTTGTGTCCTCCTGGTGTAATTGGGCTGGTTGATGATTGATGAAGATGGTATCTGATCTTATGACCACGAAGAATGTTCCTGTACTTAGTTTTCTCTCATGGAATGTTGCAAGGATCCATAGTAAGTTGGCACAGCCAGACTGGGTTTTGCTGACCGGAAAGTATGAATTTTACATTATTATTTATAACAATGATTTCTTAAGCATTGTAAGTAGGAATTTCTTCGTTTTTTACGCTATTTGATATACTTGTGACTGTGCATAAATCTTCTTCGTCAGAATGTAATATCATGATATGCAGTGATTTTAACTGTAAATTTACTTTTTTCACTAATGATTTAGGCACCCCATAAATTGGTTTGATGCTTTTTTCATGCAGGGTTCCTCCAATCGCAGGGGTATTGAGTTAGGCCACGATGTTCTGGCTCATTACCTTCTTAATATTCTTGAGACTGAATATGACAATGAGCGAAGGATTCAGACTTTCCACGGACGAGGGTGTGCCTCTGTAGCAGATGATATATTTATGACCCATGGGATGGTTCAGTGTTTGGTGAAGAGTGACACATTAGATGTTAGATTTTGGGATTTTAATCCCCTGGTAGCCATGTTCACTCTGCCACTGGGTTTTGAAAAGGTGGTAGAGGATCATTTTATTCAGCTGTTGCCTCAACATAATGGGCTTAAATTAATCTGTCATTTGCCAAATCCTGAAACCTTTTTGGATTGTCTCATAAAAACTAATTTAGCCATTTTTTTTGGCTGGCTTGCAAGATACTGACCTGGGAGGTAATTTACAATATCTGTACTTAAGCCAGCACGCAGACCTGTTTCAGAAACCCAATGCTGGTTTTTGCTCTTGTGCAAATAGGAACCTGCGAAGGGCCTTGACCACCACACACAGAAACCCCATTGAAGTTTTGAAGTCATGTAAAATTTACAAAGAGGCTGTGCTAAAAAAAGAATATTGAAATTCGAAGGGTTAACTGGTACTATTTATCAGTGGATGCCACTTTTAAAAACCTGTTATGTTTTAGAGAGAGGTTTGTGCGCTTAGAGGACAAAGATTTCCGGTTTCTATTATGTGTAGTCATATCACTGGTTATTTTTGGGTGGAACACTTTAGCAACAATTAATGCCAAGTTCCTGATGGCAGTCCCACCATTGATCTTACCAGTAACAGCAATATATTTGATAGACTGCATTTTACTGTAAAATAACTTACTATTACCTACATTTTCCTAATGAAACTTCTTTTCCGGATGGGGTACCCATTGACATTTTAAAAGTAGAGTTGATTTTTAAGCTCCTCTATTGGTCAGTGTATTTACTAACCTAGATAAACCTGAATTTTTTCCTTCGTGGTCTTGGTCTATATTTGTCCTTTTTTTTTTTTTAAAAAGGGAGTTCCCAGATGTTAGAGATACATCCCTCTAATTGATTTAACTGTTACGATTTTCAGGAGTATTGTGTTTAACATATTAAGGGAATCGGTGCATAACAACATGTTACCCCATTGTTGATTGGGGTTCAGAGAGAGGCTTGGTACAGAGGCACATGGTCTAAATTTGCACCTGCTTATAGGTAAATATACTATAGCTAGTCACTGTCCATTGTACTTTGCCTTCATGGATTTGCCCTTCGCCTTTGACAAGGTTAATCAAGCCAAGTTATGGTTGGTTTTACTAGAGATGGGGCTTGATCCAACTCTAGTTCATTTTCTGTCCGCTTTTCATGAGAATCTGTCAGCTGGGGTCAGATTTGGGCCCATGGGCGAACTCTATCACCCAATTACTTTGTACCGTTATGTTAGGCAAGGGTGTGATCAAGCGCCTCTTCTGTTTATTTTATACATTAATAAACTCAATTATTTTTTTTAAAGTTTTTACTCGAGATGGCTCCTGTGGCAACTTGGTTCCTATACCTGGACTTATAAGCACAAAACGCTGTACTCTTTGCTCGAATTCCAAATGCTTTGCGTTGTTTGGTCAGAGCCTTTTCTGAATGTGTGTCAGAGATTAATCTGTCAACAATTTTTTTCAAATCACCCACTTTGGCTTGCAGCCCCAAACACTCATTGTTACATGCCCTCTCCATCAACGGGAACAGATTATAGAGTGTTGCCAGTTTTCCTAATTTAAGGCTTGTGTTTGAATTTAGCGACTACTGGGTTGGTAATAGTAAGTACCACGTTGCTAAGTTTTCTCAAGTTGCGAGCTCACTTTTAAATATTTTCTAGGCTGTTGGGGTAAGCCCTTCCCTTCCTTTTAGAGATATATAACCAACAATGTGTTCCGACTGCTAGCTTTGGAAATGGGATTTGGTGCATGCAGATTGTCGTGCTTTGGACATAGAGGAGAATAGATTTTGCAGGTGCTTTCTTTCCCTTTCCCATTATTCATCTCACTATTTTTTGTCATGAAGAACTTGCTTTGTTGCACCTTGAGGACAATGTTAAGTTGGGGCCCTTTTGGTATGGCTGTCAGTGGAGAATAACCCTTCGGCTACTTTGAGTCAGTCTATCATTGATGATAAAGCAATATGACCACGGCACACAGGAATGTACAATCCAATTTCGTATTGAGGATAAGTATCCCCGGTAGTGTAACACGTGTTTCGTCACTCAGGTGACTTCATCAAGGCTGCAAAACAGTAATCAATGCAAACTTGTATGTAAAAGTACCCATAGTCGAGTAGGCCTAATCTGTGTCTAAATTGGATTAGTGCCCGTGTTGTGCTAAAGACAAGTGATTGAAACGTGCACATCCATGTGAGTAAAGAAAAGGTGGGCATGGCAACCGGAAATGGTAAGTGGGAACCCTAGTTAGTCGTGTAAAGGAGAGAGAAAATTGAGAAGGAGAAAGAATAAAAGAAAAGAGAAAGGACACCTCGTCGTGGGCGCGTGATAGGGTGTAAAAATTCGAAAATCCATATTCTACGTGTCACACACGTGAAAAAAATATATAGAATATTGTGCTCCATTGAGTCAAAGCCGGGCCTACCTATAGGGTGAGGCACAAAATATTAGAGAATAAGTATAGAAAAAGAAAGATTGTACATTAAAGGAGTAGTCAAAATAGGACTCATGGTAAAGACAGAGTAGAACATGTAGAGAGAGCAAGAAAAGGGAGCGCAAAAGAAGAGAGGGTTTAGAATTGGAGTCATACCTGGGCCGTCCGGCCAAGGGAATGAGATTTGAAGAAAACCAATGGTAAGGTAAGTGGGCCTTATGTAGTAGGTAGAAATCTGAAGGAAAATGGTATTGAACCAAAGAGGAATAAATGGCCAACCATAACAGGTCAGAGTAATCAGAGAAAATTGTTTCGTTAGGTTGCAGGCTTAAGATATGTAAGTCACAGATTAATATTACCTTGTGGTATGGAATGTGTGTAGGAGGAAATACCTCACGGCAAACGGTATGAAGGATTCCGGTGGTGCCGGGTGAAGTTGTGAGGCCCTGATAAGCCCTGGGTCAAGCCCTGCGTGGGTAAAAATCTTAAATTAGGAAGATGTATTGAAGTAGTCAGGCGGAAATAAGCTGTGAAGAATGTGTACAGGGAAACTCCTAAAATTACGAGGGCAACCTGCTTATATTGATGTAGTATGCGTATAAGCGGGGAACAGTAGGTAAAACTGCAGTCCGGAAAGGAAGGCAGTCCCAAACCGAAATGCCTGGTCAAACCATTCCTATACACATCTAATCGTATTGGATATGTAACAGCTAGCGTATCTGGCTCTAAGTTCAATCAGCGTCATATGGCCTTACTAAGTGTAAGGTAATCCAAACGAATGATGCCTGAATAGGTACAAGAGGTTAAGGGAATATGCAACGCATTCGCCTGTTTGGCAAGGTGCATGGCGCTACTTCTTACAACCAAAAGGCAAGCGCCTTGTTGCGTATATATTGACAAGAGTCAATATATACACGATGTAACAAGAGTGTCTAGACGACCAGCTGTGTATTGAAATTGATAGCTCTCTACAGAGTTAGTCTAAGCTCACTGGCAAGGACAGCACGCTCCCTTAATGGGAGACTATAGTTTACTTCTAAGAGAGTGTGGATACGAGTACTAGAAACGTAAACGTCTCGTGAGTGGGCATCTTGGGATTAAAACGAGTCCAAACACGTACCTGCGTGTATCGTGGAGCACTGGAGCAGTCCGTCAGGAGCGCGTCTAAGGGTCCCAACGCCCGCGCTCATTGAATTAAGTAGACCGTCCACAGAAAACATAGAAGAGTGGACTAGTCTGGTTACGGGGACGTCTGTGAACGTACCTTGGGGAAAAGGGAAACGTGGCGGCCATCTTGGGATGGCAAGAAATGCTTACAATAATGAGTGAAAGTAGATGGTAATAGGGACAGGTAGTAAACAAAGTGGCGCAGAGAACATGGAAACACAGAGACCCAACAGGGAAATAATCCTGTTTTGTTGAGACTTAATGGCAGCCCTCATGGACATACACAGTGAGTATAGTGAAAACACAAAGTTGAGATGAACATGCTGGTGAGTCAGAGAAGTACTACATAAATAAAATAAATGTCATGTCTCAATAGCATCAAAGGGGCAGTAGTATATCTCAAGAAAATGACAGGGTAGGTTAAAACAGCACCTTGAACGCATGGTATAGTGGGAGCTTTTTGCTGGACACAAACATAAAGTGAAGTGTTAAGCGTACAGAAATGATGCATAGTCATAAAATAACATAGTGGATTAGTAACTAGATAAATTGAACCGCGGAATATACAATAGGGATCTGGTCCAGGCTAATGAATAATTATACAGAGTTAGTAGTAATTGATATTACAAGCACATGCATGAACACACTACAAAGCGATACAATTAAAGGATGTTGTAATAGTCAAAGACCACGTAGGTGTTGTCACAGTTTAAGTGAGAAAAAAATGTAGTTCGCGATCAGTGTTAAGTCCTTGTTCAACTGCGCGAAGTTTCAGAATCCATTTTGCCTCACATTTGGGAAGGTCTCTGGTTCTGTCACCCCATCTTGGTGAACTAGATACCTGAGCAATCCCATGAAACCTAATGTTGATAAGATCTCTTTCACCATGTAGGGTGTTGAAGTGTACAGCAAGTGGATATGTTGTGTTGAAATTCCTGATGGCTCTCACGTGTTCCTGGATGCGTTCTTTGAGTGGACGTATTGTGCTACCGACGTAAATCAAGCCACATACACAGATGACACAATAGACTGTAAATTTTGTGTTACAATTCATAAAGTCTCTAATGTGGTAGATAATCTTGGTGTTGTAGGTGAAGGATGTAGTTTTGTCGAGAGCCAGTTGGCATGATATACAGCAGCCACATTTGAAAAAGCCTTTGGGTTTTTCTGGAATCTAAGATGGTGGATGTGTCTGTGTGTGAGGGGCAAGAAAACTAGGGCACAGAATGTTTCTAAGGGTATGTCCCCTGCTGTGTGTCATGGTTGGTAATCTGTTAATGTAATCTTTCAGACATGAGTCCAACAGTAGCAAGTGCCAGTGTCTTTTGAGAATGCGAAGCACCGTTTTGCTGGCAGGACTGTATTGAGTGATGAAGGAGACAGGTCGCTTTTTGGATCCATTGTTAGGAGGCTTTTGGGGGCCTCTAATGAGTAGAGAATGTTGATCTTTGGAGGATATGCGTTTGCTGGCCGCCGATATGAGTTTGTTCGTGTAACCCCGTGCTTGGAAGCGGTGTGTCAGATTGTTAAGTTCTTGCTCAAAGATGTCAGTGATGGTGCAGTTGCGTCGAACCCTAACCATCTCTCCGTAGGGAATGGCTCTGATTTGTGTAAGGGGATGAGCGCTCTGCGCATGTAGAATGGAATTGCAGGCTGTCGGTTTTCTGTACAGTCTGGACGGGGTTCTTGTTGTCATTAATGTACAGAAGAAGGTCTAAGAACTCAATTTGGGCACAGTCCACCTTGTGGGTGAATGTTAAATTGAACTTATTTTTGTTAAGGTGGTGTATGAGTGTGTTGAGTTCGGAAATGTTGCCTGTCCAAATTGCTAGAATATCATCAATGTACCTCCCCCAGTACAGAATGTGTTGGGTGATGTGTGTTGGGCAGTTGGACCATAGGTGTATCTTCTCCAATTGTCCCATGTAGAGATTTGCATATGAGGGAGAAAATTTGGCTCCCATTGCCACCCCCTGGCATTGCCGATACCAGTTCCCATTGTGTATGAATACGTTGTTTTCGAGTACCAGACGTGTGAGATCAAGAAGCATAAGCGTGTGCTCGTAAAGGGTGGCATCCCGAACATTGAGAGTCGCCGAGAGCATCTCTAGGCCCATCTCAAGAGGAATCGAGGTGTAAAGAGAGCTAACATCAAAGCTGACAAACATACATTCATCCGTCCACTCAATGTCTTCAAGTTGACACAATAAATCCCTGGTGTCCTGAATATATGAGGTTAGGTTACGTACCATGGGTTGGAGGAAAGAATTGATGTATTCAGAGATGTGCTCTGTTGGTGAGCCAGTGCCCGAAATGATGGGTCTCCCTGGTGGAAAGCTCCCTGCTTTGTGTACCTTAGGTAAAATGTAAATACAAGGTGCCCGGGGTGCCACAACATACAAATATCTGTATTCCAAATCAGACAAAAGACAAAGATTTTTCCAATAAGTCAATTTGTTTTCAGTTAAGATGGTGATGCCAGGGAGAGGGTTGGTCTGAATCAAAGTGTATCGTCAAGTTGCCTATTGATTTCCAATAAGTAATCAGATCTGTTCATGACAACGACGTTGCCCCCTTTGTCCGCCTCTTTGATAACTAAGTCTGTGCATTTTGAAAGTCTCTGTAAGGCCAGAAGTTCTTTCTGGTTAAGATTATTGTTGAGTCTGTGTGTACGAGTCCTAGATTTATCCTCAAGATGGAATAGTTCAGTGCTGACTGCTTTGTAAAAGACATCAATGTAGTTGTCAGGAGGTAATGTTGGGACAAAAGTAGATTTAGATTTGAGCCCCCTGTCAAGGTCTAAGTTGGATGGAATGTTAAGCTGGACTAGTAATTCATCAAGACAGGGGAGAGACGAAGAGGTATTGTCAAGTGAGAGAACTGTGTGGCTGTCCTGCAGATCCTTAATGGATTTGTTGCAAGCCGGTGTTGGACTATGGGAAACCCTGCTACTGTGAGTTCTGTTGTGAAAGAACTTTTTGAGTTTAAGATTGTGTACAAATTTGAAAAGGTCTATGTGTATGTTGGTATAGTTGGGTTTGGAAATAGGACAGAAGACCAGACCTTTTTTCAAAACCTTTATTTCATGAATCGACAAATCAGAACTGGATAGGTTAATGACCTGTACAGAGTCCTCTGTTACAGTTAATGAGTCCTGGTGTGGGTTACTGGTCAAGTCCTTTGAGTTCTCGAGGTGGAGCGAGTTGTCATGCCCTCCCTTGTGTTTGTTGTTGTGTTTCCTCCCCCCCCCCCCCTTGCGGGTGGGTTTGTGTTTGAACCTGATCTGTTGAAATTCTGACGTACCCCCTTCCTGTATCGGCCTAGTTCCTCTAAAAAAGAACTCGGTTGGTGAGGGGCATTTGAAAGAACTGTATTACCAGAGGACCCATCCATGGGTGTGTCCACACAGTCACTAGAAAGGTTGGAAACATCAGATAAGCTACCGGAAATTGATCCAGCCGGAGTAACGTTTTTAGTTGGTTTATTGTTAGTGTCTTTGTTGACCTGATCAAATCTGCGTACAAAGGTGTATATCCTCCCATTGCTGTAGTTGTTCTCATCTCTGATAAGTTTTCTCATTTTTTTATCCTTCACATATAGTTGATATCCATTTAGTATCTCTCTCATAATGGCATAGTTCTTATCAGTTGCTTCAGTGAGGTTGAGATTTTTTATCTCCTCCTCCAGAGAAGCAATATCAAGAAGTAATTTATTGCGTTTCCTGTCCGCATGTTTATTAAGTATATTAATCATGCTGAACGAGGTAGAGGAAATTAGGTGTTCCCACTCCCCAAGTAGATCCGGATCAAGATCTTCAAAAGAGGGAAATATTATGACTCGTAGTCCTCTGGGGATTTGTTTAAGTTCTAAATATCTTTTAAGAGTTGTGATGCCCCACCAGCGTGCTAGCTCTTGTTTTCTTAATCTTTCTAATTTAATGAATTTATGTCTCAGTCCTTCTTTAGGTGGTGTGGGATTTGCTGTATATGAAGCTAACGGTTTTTTAGAAAAAAGTTCTGCAGCTAAGGTATCCCGGTTGTCATCGAATTAGGCCATGCCTAGGTACCTGGAAGGAAATGGATCACAACAGCAAAGAATGTTTCAATTAGTGTTGAAGTTGATGATTGTTTGGGATGTGAGCATGGCCTGAATATTCCCTGGCTCAAACATGTTCAGCTGAATTTTTCTGATTTAGGTAGATCACCTTTGTTTGACAATCAATCTAGTATATGAAAAGGCAACATATTGTCAAATGATTATTTTTGGAAAGGAAGCTCTGGGACTGAGTAAGCCACTTGTTCAGCAGTATGTCATTTCAAAAATTAATGTCCGCTTGGGACCTTATTCGACACGAGTATACAATAGTTGGGGAAGGGCTCTGTTATTGAGTTTTAATGTTATTTACTTTGTTTTGCTTTGGAATATTATGATGCCTTAGATGGGGTAAAATGTATTTGTGACTGCACCCCTGCTCAATCTCTGCCATATTTTACTATAGTTTGTAAGTTTTCATAGCGTTTTTAGATCACGTTTTCTATTACTGCTCCCAAGATGCATAAATTAAGCAATGTAGAGTTGCCCTTCGTTATTTACAATGGCCAAATGAGGGTGTGTGCTTCAGAATGGGGAGCTTTCGCAAACCAGATGAATTTTATTGAAAATTTATGAATTTATAGCTGTGTATATTTGATATTTATTTTTATGTATACTGTTATGATTTTCACTGACATTCGAATACAGAACTTTGATGATAAATATGACAAGTTTTGACAATGTGAAGTAGCGAAGAGCCTAATTTACACAGTAAAGTGGTTTATTTGATTTATACGTTAAACTTATGAGCCTGCCTTTTCAATAGATTTCCATCCTGCTCTGTATTTTTCAGTTTTCTTATTTTTTGTGTTCTGTGTAGCACTAAAGTGTATCTTTGCTTGTACTTCAGACTTTTTCTGTAGATCTTTTCTGTTCACTGGGTCACATCTTTGACAATTCATGTGTTTAATAATATTTCACGGTTAGTGGAAAGTAGTACTAGTAGAGTTTGTTTTATATACACATGGGACTGTGGTCGCACTCCAGCATATCAAGATCAGCATGCTCACAGAATGTTTTTGCAGTGAGTCTGGGCATTAGTGGGCGCCTCAAGCCACTTTACCCTTTGAACCATGTCTATCGTCAGTTCCTAGTTTATACATTTTCCCTTTGTATTGAGAAAGTAAAAAAGAAAGCAGCATGCAACACAACCATGATAATATGCATCAGTTAATATATTATTGTATTCTTTTAAAATGGATGATGTACTTTATCCTATAATTTTCCTTTTTATGTTTTCCCTGCACAGTGCTTGCGCTGTGCTTGTGAAATCTATTCTATTTAATATAAATCTTAAAAAGGGATTACGTCCTGCCCCCCCTTGCTTTCCTTGCTTTTCATTGGTTCCTGTGCTTGCCACTTACTTTTCCTCTTTTTTCTATTGGCTGTTGTACTATTTCCTGCATTTACCAATGCTTGTTCCTAGTGTGATTGTTGTTACCAGTTTCCTGAGGCCCTATTACTGTGTTCATCCACTTTGATTTCATTGCATGCACTGACAGTGAAGGAGTAAGTAATGGAACTAGGAATTTTTTGTTTTTAAAGCACTAACTTACATTTACAGCTGCTGAATTTACAGTAATTACTTTTGCTTCAACGCTTTCTCCTGTCCACCCCTCACTCCCCAGGCCAAATTCCACCAAACACCTCCAGTTTCTTCCCGCGTCACATGCAGGGGTTATCCCCATCCATCCCCTGAAGAGTGACTCCTGAAATGTGAGCCGGGGCTGAGACCATATACTTCCAGGTATAGAGGGGACTTCCTATTAACATTCAGCCTTCATTCCAGTGCCGTGCTGCAAGGGGCTTGGAAGAGCCTGCCTGAGTCTGCCAGGGAGCCTGAGAGGCGGCATGAAGTTTGTGCCTGGGCATCCGAGCCCAAAGTGTGGCAGTGGGGGTACCATGCAATACATGAGCAGTTTATCGCATGTGACAACAGTGCAGAGCACAGCTTGGGTTTCATAACAAAGGCATTGTCTAAAAAGAACGCTAAACAAATACAAAAGCAACCCAGAATGTCTGTGTGAACCAGGGTATAATTATCACAAAACACATATCCACGTGAAACTCATTTTCAATCAATTTAAATATCATAGCAGAAAAATCTTCTTTCTGGTTAACTCATACAAAATAATCTTAAACGAAGACGAAAATCATCTGTCTAGAATCTTTCCAAAAAACTCCACTATCCAGTACCAACAAATATGTGAAAAACGTGTTTTTAATGCTTTGGAAGCTGCACCAGCATATAATGGTGAATCATTTTTATAATCATACTTTAGGAAAATAAACAAAGAGTGATAGTTGAAACAAGTGATCCTCAAGTGAGAAAAGACAGCACACCATAAAGCAATAAAGAAATCGCTTATAGTTCTGTGATCTTTGGTATATCTCACAAAGACGCGTGCCTGAAAGGGCATGCTGACTGGCATCTCTCCGCTTGCAGTAGTATGATGTATTGAACTGTACTGTGTGTTTCAGGTAACGCATTTTACGAGTATACAGGTTGAACCATATAGGCCAACGTGCACATGTGAGGAGACAGGGCCTTGATGCACGGGTAGTACTCATCCATAGCTTACAGTGGCACAAGATCTGACGTTTCTGCAGTATTCTATTTTCTGGGTGTGCACACGTACCTCCCTTTTGTTTATGGCCGCATTGTTGCAAATGTCCAGCATGCTTGTCACACTACAATTGCAGGGAAGATCTTTGTGGTGTACCTTTTATGAACTAATTTGTACACAGACTCCTTATAATTGTAGTGTTTATAAACGATTGCCAGCTTATTCTTAATCACATAGGCGAAAACATTGCATTTACCAATGCCAGTTCTTATATGTAAAACCTTTAACAAATAACATTTGTTACAAGAAAAACATATATAATGCCACAATGAAGTCAAAAGTATTGTGGTTTGAAAACGAGGGAGTAATGTAGAGCTTTTCCAAGTTACTAAAAAACAAATTAGAGCATTCTGCCTGTCGGATTAGGGAAGTTCATGTTAATTATTAGAGTTTGGGTGTTGCGAAATGAATTCAGTGGTAACAAGAGTTTGGCTTGATGCCTGCTACAAAGAATACAGTGCAGAATGCTGTTTTAATGAATTATTATGCATCCTGCAGCAGCTGCTTATTACACTAGAGAACGACGAAAAGTTCCTGAATTGAATTCTCATTGATGCTGCTATTTTACCCCAATCAAAGAGCCCTTTATATAAAGAAGTCACATACACTGGGGAGTAAATGACCTGGCATAAAGAATAGAGGTTTTGCTTGCAGACTAGCCTGATCACGGCTTGAGTTAATCTACAGTTAAAACGAATTCCAAAAGTTAATTGTTCTAGCATGTCAGAAAACATAAAAAAGACCGAGAGTTTGGTATATTTGGTAGCCGCGGTTGCATTTCTTTAAATGAGCAAGTATCCATTCAGGAAGAATGGATGACAACGCTTATGATGGAGAAAAGTACCTATTCAGTCTTGCTTTCAAGACTAAAGATCATTGGGCTGTCTTGAGGTTCTCAAGTCTGATTCGTGTAAGAAGTGTCTAGGAACAGATGTACAAAGCAATTTTGCAGTTGCAAACTGCCGGATTCACAGAATCGAGCCTTTAGTGTTTGCTAAAATGCCTTTTCTCATGTACAAACCACAGATTGCGATTCGGTGGCAAGCTACACAATCGCAATTTGGACTTGAGACCCAATGCTGATTCTGTATTTGGCAGAGTGGCCATTTAAAATACTGAATTGCAGGTGTATGTATTAATGTTTTGCAAAGGAATTCTGGTCGCGAAACATTAACATTTTACCAGCTCCTCAAAGCAGGTGGGTAAGCCATTAGCAAATGGGAAGATATTGCCACGGGGACCCCCTTCCCCTTGTAAATATAAAAAAAAAAAAAATGTTTAAGAGGAGATTACTCTTAAAAATATTAAGTTAACTGTTCAGTTTTTTAGGTTTCGCCTGCGCAGCACTTGCACTGTGCTTGTGAAATCTATTGAATTTCATATAAATCTTAAAAGGGGCTAACATCCCGCCCCTGCTTTTCAATGGTTCATGTACTTGCCACTTTTTCTCTGTTTCTATTGGCTGTAGCATATTATTTCCTGTTGTTCCTCTGTATTTCTCTTATCGGTCTTCCATGTCCCACATACTGTTTTCATCTTGGAGTCAGGCAGCAGTCACGATACTCAGAAATCGTGTTTCGGACCTCTTTCCAAAGATAAACTAGGTCAGAACATTGAAACTTCTGGGAGACTACACTGCTCAAGTTTTCACAAGCTCCCTCTTTCCTGTTTCAGAATGTTGGCATGCATGCACATATGCATTAGGTACCAGTCTTCATTCAGCAGTTTGTGTGTTTTAGAGACATAGCTGGGGAAGGAATCATGTTGTTTTTCCCTTTAATGTGTATTCATAACCTTGGTCTGCATCATCCAACAACACAAACTTAAGGGCACCTACTAGATCACAGTTTTCTTGCGCTCTGCAGAGCATACTCATTATGGAAAATCACAGAAATGTGTGTAGTCTCATTGGAATTGCACCCCTTTCAAACAGGGGAAGTTGGTGCTTACGAGTTACCCACAACGCAGCACTGACAAAGAGCCGGACTTTGCATGTGAGATGTATCTTTAAGAGCAATAGGAGTGAACAGCTATGATCTTGGCGGACATCTTAGAGGGGACTGTCTTTTCGTACATCATCGATACTTTAGACATAAATCGAAGGCACGTATTTTCTTTTAATCAATAGAGTGTTCTTCAATATGCAATTTGTATTTGTTTTATGCTTTTCACAGGATTGATCTGTTTTTGCAAAGTAAAGCAAAAAAAAACAAAAATCAGTGTACAATACTGTAGCATAAAAATACTGAGGGATATCAAAAGAGGTCGGATTGTTATTTCGTGCCAGAGAGGTGAACCAATCTGATTCTAAGATTGCTTGGATCCTGGAGTTGCTATTGTTTAAGTACCCTTAACTACCCTAATAGCGCCTTTCTCTCAGTGTGATCACTGCTAGGGTGAATAGGGCCCACGCATTTGTAGGTACCAACTACGTCATGTCTGTTCTTGTCTCCATCCCCTGCTATACTGTTTCTGCCCGACACTGTCTCAGGCTCTGAGCTGCTGCCAGCATGAAGTGTCACTACAAAGGTTTGGGAGTGTGCAGAGATGCCACAGATGATGACCATATGAAGGCTTACCACCTCCTGGCTTTCCGGTGACACCCAGGTACCCGAGCTCCGAGGACAGGGACAATCAAAATGTCATTGTTAGGGAAACATAAGGAAAGTGTGGTGTTACTGAGTGATATATATGTAAGGCAGCGTGCCTTGACCAACAGTGGTGGGAAATGTTCTGGTTTAACAGTTGCAATTTACTTTTTACCTCGATTCCGACAGCGGAAGTGCCATCACATTTGGCCCAGTGATGACATCTAGGGACCTTACGTATAAGCAATGGGTTCTGCAGGCCTTTAGCTTCTCTTTGTTCTCCAACTGCATGTCAGTCAGTCTGTCCTCTGTGTCTGTATTTTTGTCATTGCTCTTGAGTGGAATGTCATCTTGCTTGTGCTCACATTTATCTCCTTATTAGGTTTTGCCTGCACGGTGCTTATTAGGTTTCACCTGCACATTGCTTGTGCTATGCTTGTGAAATCTATTATATTTATTATAAATCTTAAAACTTCAGTAACTTATATTGCATAGCTGCTCACCAAGCTACAACGTACAACAAGAAACAGCTTATTATTAATCAGATAGGCGAAACCTCTTACCTTTTACCAAATCCATTCCTAGTGCATCAGGCCCCTAATCTCCAAGGATCTATGCCATATCATCCCTTAAAACATTCAATTTGAAAGTTCTCCACAACTGTCCAAATCAGAGTACCATAGATGTATTTATGGTAAATCTTTAGCTCTGTAAGCTTTAATCAGTGGGTGCAAGGAATAGCCACCAAATTGCAGATGAAAACATAATGAGGCTCCAGAGCCAGGGAACACTCCTTGGGTTTTAATAGAGATTTCCAGAATAGTCTGTAATCAGACAAGCATCTCTAAGTAAAGACTAAAACTACACATTTACAATTCAAAAGCCAATACATCTAAAAAGTGTCTTGCCCAACGGCAAAATCTGGGTTATATTAAGACTGACCTAAAGGTCATTAGATGACTTGTAACCTGATAGATGACTTAAGGTGCGCTGTAATCCAACAACGTTTTTGCCAGGCTGTTGTCTACGTAATCATTTTATGCTGTGATCACATTCTGAAGAGGGTTCTTGGAAACATGCACCAGATATGAGTCGAGGTCACCAATGAATGTTAAAACAACATGCAAGAACGTGCCCTGGAATCAGCGGCCCAGCAGGTTTGTATTACAAACTTTCAAGCAGAGGAATATTTTGATACCTTAATGTCATAGACAAAATATCAGGGAACAAAATATCGAAAGGTAAATACATAAAGAGGAAGTATAGATTGACTATTCTTAACTCCATATCTACGTAGCTTGAAGACATATATATAACCAAGGTACATATATAAGGAGCCTAGGTATAGAAAATCTATTTTGTCCACGGTATTAAGGTCCCACAATATTTCCTACTTGATATTATGGGTGCACAACCCTGGCAGTAGACTCTGCTGTGAACCTGACACTTGTTGATGGGCAATACCGGGTCTCATTGTTTGAGTCTGCAAGCCAGTAAATGAGATTACAGGGAGCGTCTCGTTATCATAGCTTGTGCCATAGCAGAGATCTACTGACACAGTTGAAGGTTTTTCTGAAAAAAAAACAAAGGCAAATTGGAGTTAAATATCGCCGTGCTAAGTGCGCAGGCCATTGTCAGCTCAAAGGAATCATAGAGAGTGGAAAATCCCCTTTGAAGGTGATCTGGGCGTTCCTTTATGTAGTTTAAGGCACGAGGGAAGGACTATTGTTATTCTCAACCCACGAAACAAGACTTGCCAAGCCAATATGATTTTAGCTTGTGAACGTACCAATGAAACGAGTTACAAAATGCTTGTGTCTGTGTATGAGCCTTTTTTTCCCAGATCAGGAACAGTTATGCAACTATTACCTCTTTTCATTCTAAAAGAATTCTGATTCTTGTGTAGATTCCTTTAAACCATCCTTTAAAAGTGGGCCCTGCCATTTAATGTGACTTTGTTTAGCAAAGTTATGGATCAGCTTATAGTTTACATGCAAATAAAGGCTTACTTAGTCTGTTTAATCAGATGAGAAATAACTGCAAATGTAGTAAGAGGTTTTTGCCACAACATTTATTTCGGGAGGGACTGTTGATCCATACTTTCAGCAATGTTTACTTCCAAGTAGTATGGCAAATTTTAGAGATCTAAATAGCCCACCCTTAATACCATCAGTAGCATTCAGCATTATGAGGCGATTTTTATTTGCATTGGCTTGTTTATTCCATAGCAGGTTTGTAACTGCTGGTTAGCTACTGTGAAGAGGATAACCACAAATAAATAAATATTCGATCCATAACTTCCATTCTACAGATTAAAGCTCACAATTTTCAGCACACAAAGGAAATCTGCCCTCCGGCATGGCAAACCTTGAGAATTGTTAAATAAGCCTTGGCAGTGTCTATATTGTCTAGCTTGTTATTTATTATTCTTTTTTTTTATTTTTTTTTATTATTTAAGTTGCTTGTGATCAACCAAAACAGACAAGAAAATCAACCAGGTAAGCACACATCATTATATATAAATACTTGTTGAAAAAGAAAAAAATGGCCTTAATACAGACTGAAAGTATCATGGAGTGCAGCAGTACAAATACAGATACAAAATGCTGAACCTCAAAATAACACATTAGCCCAAACATTATCCAGACGCGCACCGCCCTTGAGCCCTCAGCCTTAAGAATAGCTGACTGAAGTTAGTAAATCTGTAAAAACAATGACCAACATTCAGAAATCGTTTTAGGTTAATGGAACAAACAGAGCAGTTAATAATATCAAAAGCATCCAAGGTTTCATCAACTGAAATATCCTGACCAAGCTATGCACCCCATTTTGCAGTGAGACTAGACCTATCATCCGCTCTACCTATGAACATAATCCTATATAAGATTTTAATTGATAGCTTATCATGTAAGGTACAAAAATAAGCCAGGATGTCGGAATCCTTGTCCCCAGCCTTATATGCCGGTTTGTGTTTAAAAAAAAAAAAAATCTTGAATTTGTAAGTATTTGAAAAATGACTGTCGGGGAAGGCCCAAGAGTGTCTGCAGAGTAGAAAAAGCACAAGTCCCGTCAGAGTTAAAGATCTGACCCTCAGCCCTAATGCCCCAGTTAAACCATACTTTAAACATGGAAGATAGATGGAAAGATAGGGTTGTCCCTTAGCGGGGTAAATGATTGAATAGATGGAAGAGAATATCAGCTGCAAATTTCCCCCATATCATCAAAAGGTCCCCGATGATCTTAAACCGAACCTGCTTAAAATAATTCAGATCAGAGTATCTGCTAAGAGAGAACCTGCAGTCTGGCCACAGGGCTATTTGATACCCCTTGAGTGAAACAGTCAGGGTGATGATGAGTAACAATGTTCTTAATGCATGAGCCAGAAGCAACCCAAAAATACAGCCTGGAATCCAGAAGAAACAGAACACCTTGGCTATAGGGGGGTTTTAAAAGCCAAATAGCCCTTCTAGCCCTCCGATGCCCCCAATCCCCCGCTTCCCCATTCAAGCTGCCTATTGCCTTCAAGGCGCTTTGGGTAAAACTTTCATTTTAACAGTATTATATTGTCCGAGGATGCTGATTGGAAGGCGGTTCGAAAACCGCATCTTCGAGATAACCGACTTTAGGAGGGGTTCATGATCAGCAAAAGATTACAATCAGTATTGGCACAGATCTTGACCCCAAGTTAAGTAGCAGCAGTGACTGCCCCTGGGACTGGAGAGTCTGCTTGAAAATTCAGTATCATTTGTGTTTTGGAGAGGTTAAGCTTGTGTCCAGAAAACACCCCAAACCCCTCCGCCTCAATCGAAATTTGTTCCATAGCAGACCAGGGGCTCTTTAGAGTAGATTGCAACATCATCTGCGTATGTGTTTATTTAATGTTCGATGCCATTAAAAACAACAGGTGGAATTAAGAGGTTTATAGTGATAACAGGCAGCCTTATTGGATGCCACAGTAAATACTGAATGAGGGACTGGTATGCCTGTATAAAAAGCCTCCTAGCCATCAGAATTTGACAGAGAGACCTAACAAGAGCGGCGAATCAGCTACCTATACCATATGCAAACAGAGCAGACCAGAGAAACGTCCATCAAACAGTATTGAAAGCCTTCTTGCCATCTGTATGAAAGTGACTTTTGTTTTTAACATGGCCACCCCCACTTGTTCTCTGCTAACTGATGAAATTTTGACTGAAAGTGCACTGGGATCCTGCTAACTAGGTCCCCAGTACCAGATCTTTCCGTACCCCTGTGCAATAGTTCCCCAATTGGCAATACCTTTTGGCCCCCTGTAAGGCCTGAGTAAGTGGTACCACTGGTACCTAGGACATGGAGCGGGTCCCCAAGTGCTGCAGCATGTATTGTGCCACCCTCAGGGACCCCTCACCTAGCACATGCCGACTGCCATTGCACATTGCGTGTCTTGGTGCAGCTAAAAGTGAAAATACAACATGGCACACAGCCTGTGTGCCTTGTCCCCTAACGCTGCGTGCAATATATGTAAGTCACTTCTACAGCAGGCCTTACAGCTCTAAGGCAGGGTGCATTATATTACATGTGGGGACATATCTGCACAAGCAGATATGCCCCTTACTATGCCTTTGTTAATTCTTAGACATAGTGAGTGAACAGGGAAGCCATTTTAAGTATGTGTGCTGGACACTGGTCAAAACGCATTCCCCAGCTCACATGATGGCTTCACTGAAAATAGGGATGCTTTGTATCAAACATCTCATATTAATAAACCATCACGGATTCCAGTGATGGGTTTAATAATACATGTACCCAGAGGGCACCTTAGAGGTACACCCTGAAAACCTACAACTACCAGTGTGCGGACTAACTAGTTTTACCCAGCCTGCCACCACCAGACATGCTTCTGACCCGAAGGGTGAGAGCATTTGCTCTTAGGTGGGCAGAAACAAAGCCTACTCTGGGAGAGGTGTTAACATACCCCATCCAACAGGATGACCTGCAAATTTGTACTCCAAGGCTTTGGGCTTCAAGTAAGCCCAGTGCCCTTGGTATTCAGATGTGGCTTTGCTCAAAGGAGAGATACCAACCGTCCCTGCTCAAGGGCCCATTTGGCACCGGGACAGGTGGGAAATATAGTATTCAGGGAGGTGTGTCCACTCCTCCGGTCAGTCCCACCCCTAAGGTGAGCTGCCTGATGTGGACACAACATTTATGAATCTGACATCTTGGTTTTGCCAGAGTTAGGAACTCTAGGACAGGGTTATACCCGCTTCCCACAGGAAGTGGTCATATAGACCCCAAGGGTAAGTAGCCCATTGGCTACTACTCTACACACCTCTAAACACCCCTATATTCATTATTTAGAAGAACCCCTGGCACCAGGAAATCTGATTCCTGCTGACCTACGAAGCAGAACACTCGAGCAACAAAAGCAAAGACTGAGGAAGAAGCCCTGCCGGCCTGTCTGCTTCTCCCATCGAATTGCACCGAAGTCATCTTGTCTTGAAAGCTGTTGTGCCTCTAAACGCCTGGGAGGACTGCCTGTCTTCAACAAAGATCCAGGAACTCCTGTGGAGTAGCAGAGCTGCTTCCCTGCATCTTGCAGGCACCCCAAGAGAAATACAAGGACTCTGGACTGCAAAAACCTAACACCTGAAAGCACCACAGCACCTGTGCTGCCTAGCCCAAGTTGAAGTGGACCAGTGGTGCCAGCATGGCCCCCCAGCCCTCCAGAGACAAAGCCCTCCTAGGACTTTCCCACTGTGGGCTCACTAACGCGGCCTGCGGCATGTGGCTACGGCCCCCTAACCGCGAGTGCTCACAGTGGAGAAAACCAGACTCCTCAAAACACCTCTGCACCCGTCACCTCTGGCCCGTGGAGAAGAGGACCTAAGGTGTCCTCACGTCCTCAAGCATCTCTAGATTTGAACCCACTTGTTGGTTCACCTCGACTGGACTTCCAGTCGAAGCCTGCAGCCTCTTTCTCACGGGACTGATCCCCATTGACTAACATTGAGCACCCAATGCCATACTACACCCTCTACTTTGGCCACCGAGTGCCGCCCAATGTGACCTGTTGGTGTCACCTTGACTCTTGCCCAATACTCAACTTAGGTCCAGGAGGTTGATCCTGTAAGCCTCTGCACCATACTTCATTCTGATGCCTAAATATATATAAAGATACTTGTTAGTTTTATAAATTGGTGTGGATCTCTTTATTGAGTAATGTGTCTCATTTATTGACTGTGTGTATTTGCAGATGTCTAAGACTCCTCTCTGATATGCCTAAGGCTGCATAACCGCACTACCCCCTAAAAGTGTTAGGGTTTGTACACAGCAAAGAGCATGTCCCCTCTCACTGCACTAGTGGGTTCTGTAATAGCTCCCTTTTAAACTTACTATTGAAAGCCTTTCTTGTTATCTCACCTTCCCCCACCCCCCAGGCTTCTGTGTATGTTGTTTAATGTGCTGTTTTGTTTACACATTGGGCCTTGCTTTTACCAAGGCTTCTTTAAAACACTCCTCCCTAGGCCATGTGTTAATCCAACTCATTTGCATAATAACTGAAACTCTGCACACCTTTCAAGAACATGTGCAGCATGTGAGGACCACACCCAACTCTTCAAACCACACCCAGCTCTGCACACCTTCCAAGAACATGTGCAGCATGTGAGGACCACACCCAGCCCTTCAAACCACACCCAGCCCTGTCTATAAAAGGGATCCCCCGAGCCTCACCCAGTGCTTGTGCTCGTCTACCTCCCGCTTACCTGAGAACAGATCCCTCGGCGCTGGCACTCCTGCTCTTTACAGACTTTCATTGACTTCAATGGGCGCAGCTTCTGGCTCTTCCTTCTTCCGGTTTCCGGTTCCTCCTTGCTTCAGCCTCTCTCCTATGAGTAACCTGCAAAAGAGAAAGAAGACAAGGTTAGACTGATCAGTATCTCTTGCCAGCAACAAGTAAGTGCAAAACCTTTTATTACCTGAAAGAACTTTGACAACAATTTCTGGATTCGTGTATAGACAATTTGAAACGAAATACCTTCCACGAACATTGTGATTCAAACTCTTTGTTACAAGAATATTTTGCAGAACTTTGTGAAGCAAACATTGTTTTTTCTCATGGAACTTTTAAGAATCGAACAGTGGAAACCATTAACAGCAAGGCAAACAGTAAATCAAGGACTTGCACAAATTACATGCTGTATTTTGATGTAAAAGTACAGTATTTGTTTTATAAAAGATTCTGGAAATATGGGAAAAAAGTTTTACAGTAATAGAAAACACATCCCAGAGCAGTAACACATTCCAAACCTGGAAACTAGAGACCAGGATCCAAGAGGTACTTTTAGAAGATAATTTCTAATAAATAAAGGGATAGTCAGGAACCCATTTAGGAATAGGTTGCACTTATCTGTTCTTTGTTTATGTTTCATTAGGCACCAGTTTCTACAGAAGTCAGAAAGGGCCGCAGATTTGTGCAGCACTTCAACAGTGGAAACGCAAGAACGGTGTTGTCTCTCTTTTTTTATTTTATCCACTTCCCCCCTTCCCTTGAGCTTCTGTTCTTAGTGCACTGTTTTAAAAACTAGTGTGCTGGAACAAGCAGTTTCAGGGTGGGGTCGGATTGTCTTCAACCTCCATCAGAACTGAACAAGAACTCAGGTGAGCTGGGCTTTGACAGAAGCACAAGCCTTTAAAAAATTTCAGTTCTGGTGGACGATGAATACCGGGGAAGAAATAGAGGGCATTGTCGTCACGGATATGGCGCAGGCCCTAAATGAGGACTTGGCTCATAATGAATCAGTGTCTGGCATCTTGCAACATATGCAAGAGGAAATAGAGAGATTAAAGATGGAGAATACCTCTTTAAAACAGGATTTAAGCAGGTATAAATTTAGGGGATCTCAGTGGAACACAGCTTCTACGCCTTTGTTTAAAACCTCCTCAGAGACAGGGGCGCCATCAAAACATACAACTTTGCCTTCCCCAGTTGAGGTTACTGTTAATGTTCCTAATGTTGTGCCCTTAGCAGCACCTGAACGTTTTCATGGAGATAGTAACAAATTCCATGTTTTTATCAATCAATGTCAATTACACTTCATTGGTAAGCCACAACAGTTCCCTACTGATGATACGAAAGTGGCATTCGTCTTGTCTTATTTGGGTGGCACAGCAGCCAATTGGTCAATTCCTTTCGTGGATAGAAATGATCCCATCCTCCATAATTGGAATCAATTTAAACGTACCATGACCAGCCTTTTTGCAAAACACACTTTCATGCAGGTAAGTGATAATGAGCTTTTAGATCTTAAACAAGGTAACAAGGATTTATTGACCTATCTCACTAGTTTTATTCGTTTACTCACCGAGACACAGTGGCCAGAAGAAAAGCGTGTCTCCCTTTTTTATAAAGGTTTGAGAGACGAGTTAAAAGACGCCCTGGCTCATATCGTTGATTTGCCAAAAGACTATTCAGACTTTGTAGATTTAGTTGTGAAATTAGAACATAGACTAGGAGAAAGGAAGGGAGATAAATACAAACTGGAATCACGGTTAACTTTTATTAGACACGAGAAGAAAGACATAGATAATAAACTCCCTGAACCAGAGCCTATGCAAATAGGGACACTCAGAGGTCCACTCACATCAGAGGAAAAAGAAAGAAGGAGAAAATGTCAATTATGTTTATATTGTGGCAGGGCAGGTCACTTTGCCAGAGAATGTCCAGTAAAGCCTAAAACTCCACGAAAGGGTGCTGTTTCCTCCACCTCCTCAACTGAATCGGGAAACGATTAAGCTCGACAAGGGGAGAGGTTACTTGTTCGAGAAAACATCTTAATCAAACCTCTAATGCTGCAGCCTTCAGGGTACCGCACATACCTAGACATTTCATAATTCAGGTCGTTTTAATTGTTACTACCCAAGTGAGGCATTCTCTCCCTGTCCTACTGGACTCAGGCGCGACAGGAAATTTTTTGGATAATAAGTTAGCTGAAATCTTAGGACTTCCTATGTGCCTAAAGCCTTGTCCAGAAGCAGTATGTGCAGTGGATGGGTCAGAATTGACCTCTGGATTAATCACAAAACAAACAAGTCCACTTGTTATGGTCTGTCAGAACGGGCACACAGAGGTGATTAGCTTTGATCTGATAGATACTCCTAATTTTGGTTTGATTCTCAGGGTACCCTGGTTAACAACTCATAACCCAAAAATTGATTGGGTGAATAGAACTGTTACTTTGGATTCCTCTTTCTGTAGAACCAATTGCTATCAAGAAGCAGGTACAGAACAGAGCACAGTATTACACTGTGCTAGTGTTACACAAGATGAACCAAGTCTCCCTCCTGAATATTCTGACTTTAAAGACGTCTTTGATCCAGTAAAGGCTAGTGTGCTGCCCCCACATCGGTCTTATGACTGCCGTATAGATCTTATCCCAGGGGCCCCTTTACCTAATAACAGAGTATATGCTTTGACTGACGAAGAAACCAAATACTTAAGAACCTACCTAGATGACCTACTACAGTCTGGGTTCATCCGTCATTCCACATCTCCGGTGTCATCTCCACTCTTTTTTATCCCGAAGCCGGATAAATCCCTGCGCGCGTGTATCGATTATAGAGGACTAAATAAGGCTACAATAAAGAATAAATATCCTCTTCCTCTAATACCTGTGTTGTTGGATCAATTAAGACATTCTACTGTATACACTAAACTAGATCTGCGGGGAGCTTACCACCTGGTCCGAGTAAAAGAGGGGGATGAGTGGAAGACAGCTTTCAAGACAAAGTTTGGTTTATTTGAGTACACATTAATGCCCTTTGGGTTATGTAATGCCCCTGCAGCCTTTCAGTTCTTTATAAATGAGGTCCTACACGAATTCCTGGACGTTTGTGTCATAGTATACATAGACGACATCCTCATTTACTCTAAGAACTCAGAAGAACATACCCAACATGTTTGTGCAGTATTATCAAAGTTAAAAGAAAATCATCTTTTTGCTAAGTTAGAAAAGTGTACTTTTAATGTCAACAAGGTGGACTTTTTAGGATACTGCCTGTCACCTCAAGGAATAACTATGGATGTAAAGAAAATCAGTGCTATTGCTGATTGGCCAGAACCATCCTCTGTAAAAGATATTCAGAAATTTCTGGGTTTCGCCAATTTTTATAGGAGGTTTATTGCACATTTTGTAGACATTGCGGCCCCAATAACTACCTTGTTGCGGAAAGGGCAACGATTTCTTTGGACTGATGAGGCGGCACACGCCTTTCAACTCCTAAAACAAAAGTTCACTTCAGCCCCAATTCTGAAACATCCTGATCCTGACTTGCCCTTTTTTGTTGAAGCGGATGCTTCACAAGTAGCTTTAGGAGGAGTTCTCTCTCAACGAGATGCAGTAGATGGCCAGTTACATCCTATAGCCTTCTATTCCAAAAAGTTATTGCCAGCTGAACAAAATTACACTGTGGCTGAAAGGGAACTACTAGCTATCAAAGTAGCCTTTTCAGAATGGAGGCACCATTTAATGGGAGCCAAGTACCCAGTTACAATCTTTTCTGACCATAAGAACCTACAGTTTTTTGGATCACTTAAAGCACTAACGCCACGTCAGATGCGCTGGTTAATTTGTTTTAGCACATTTGACTTTGTTATAACCTATAGACCAGGTGCACAACAAATTCAATCTGATGTGTTATCTAGATACGGACATACCTCAGACATGAAACAAGATAAAATAGGAGAACCCATTATTCCTCCCCAAACGTTGTTGGCACCAGTACAACAGAAGGATTTCATCACAGATCTATATAATGCACACATGCAAATAGCACCTCAGGATTGGTTAAAGGATTCCCATAACACAATACAACGAGGTTTATTGTATGACGACAACATGCTGTTAGTGCCCACCTCTGAATTACAAACACAGGTGATAATTTGGCATCACGCCTCACCCTTGGCAGGTCATCCTGGTTGGGTAAAAACCCTGGAAAATGTGCAAAAACACTTTTGGTGGGACACTATAAGAAAGGACATTAAGCAATTTGTCACTACCTGTCCAATTTGTGCAAGACATAAATCTTCTCTTAAGGCTCCTGACGGCTTGTTAATACCAATGCCAACATCCAAACAACCTTGGCACACTGTGAGCGTAGACTTTATTGTAGGTTTACCACCTGTAAAATCCTTCACAACAGTGTTGGTTATAGTGGATTTTTTATCTAAAATGGCACATTTTGTACCATTACGGAAATTACCCACGGCGGCAGAATTTGCCGATATTTTTATAAGGGAAATTGTGCGTTTACATGGTTTGCCAAGCAAAGTGGTTTCAGACCGAGGAAGCCAGTTCAACTCCAGATTTTGGAAAAAATTATGTGAAAAACTGAAAATAGATGTGGCCTTATCCACTGCTTTCCACCCAGAGACAGATGGACAGACTGAACGACTGAACCAAACCTTACTTCAAACGCTACGTTGTTTATTGGCTGATTATTCTAGTGAATGGTTGGAAGCTCTCCCTGTAGCAGAGTTTGTTTATAATAATACTGAGCATTCAGCTCTACTTTGCTCACCATTCTATTTCTTGCAGGGGTATCATCCAAGAGCTATACCATTTTGTTAGAAGATTCCCTGTTGCCTACAGTAACGGATACACTAACGAGGTTAGGTGACATACAAGACAAAGCCAGGAAACATTTATTAAAGTACAAGGAAAGCATGAAAAGACAAGCAGACAAACACAGGTCTGAGGCCCCAATGTATAAAATTGGTGACAAGGTATGGCTCTCCACAAAGAACCTAAACATAGAGGGATCCCGAAAGCTGCAACCACGTTTCATTGGACCTTTTAGTATAACTACCATAGTAAACCCGGTAACAGTAAAATTAGATTTACCAAAAGAATATCCAGTACATACTACATTCCATGTGTCCTTGCTTAAGCCGTACAACTCAAAAACCCGACCTGAACCACCACCTCCACCCATACCAATTAAGGGAAATCTGGACTATGAAGTGAAAAGCATAAAAGACTCAAAAAGAATTAGTGGACGTCTGTTTTATTTAGTAGAATGGAAAGGATATGATGAATCTGAGAATTCATGGGAACCAGCATCATATGTACATGCCCCACAGCTGATTAGACAGTTTTATTTAAAAAATCCAGGAAAACCCCGTCCTGTAGGAGGGCCTTTGAGGGGGGCAACTGTTAGGGTTTGTACACAGCAAAGAGCATGTCCCCTCTCACTGCACTAGTGGGTTCTGTAATAGCTCCCTTTTAAACTTACTATTGAAAGCCTTTCTTGTTATCTCACCTTCCCCCCCCCCCCCCCCCCCCCCCCCCCCAGGCTTCTGTGTATGTTGTTTAATGTGCTGTTTTGTTTACACATTGGGCCTTGCTTTTACCAAGGCTTCTTTAAAACACTCCTCCCTAGGCCATGTGTTAATCCAACTCATTTGCATAATAACTGAAACTCTGCACACCTTTCAAGAACATGTGCAGCATGTGAGGACCACACCCAACTCTTCAAACCACACCCAGCTCTGCACACCTTCCAAGAACATGTGCAGCATGTGAGGACCACACCCAGCCCTTCAAACCACACCCAGCCGTGTCTATAAAAGGCATCCCGAGCCTCACCCAGTGCTTGTGCTCGTCTACCTCCCGCTTACCTGAGAACAGATCCCTTGGCGCTGGCACTCCTGCTCTTTACAGACTTTCATTGACTTCAATGGGCGCAGCTTCTGGCTCTTCCTTCTTCCGGTTTCCAGTTCCTCCTTGCTTCATCCTCTCTCCTATGAGTAACCTGCAAAAGAGAAAGAAGACAAGGTTAGACTGATCAGTATCTCTTGCCAGCAACAAGTAAGTGCAAAACCTTTTATTACCTGAAAGAACTTTGACAACAATTTCTGGATTCGTGTATAGACAATTTGAAACGAAATACCTTCCACGAACATTGTGATTCAAACTCTTTGTTACAAGAATATTTTGCAGAACTTTGTGAAGCAAACCTTGTTTTTTCTCATGGAACTTTTAAGAATCGAACAGTGGAAACCATTAACAGCAAGGCAAACAGTAAATCAAGGACTTGCACAAATTACATGCTGTATTTTGATGTAAAAGTACAGTATTTGTTTTATAAAAGATTCTGGAAATATGGGAAAAAAGTTTTACAGTAATTGAAAACACATCCCAGAGCAGTAACACATTCCAAACCTGGAAACTAGAGACCAGGATCCAAGAGGTACTTTTAGAAGATAATTTCTAATAAATAAAGGGATAGTCAGGAACCCATTTAGGAATAGGTTGCACTTATCTGTTCTTTGTTTATGTTTCATTAGGCACCAGTTTCTACAGAAGTCAGAAAGGGCCGCAGATTTGTGCAGCACTTCAACAGTGGAAACGCAAGAACGGTGTTGTCTCTCTTTTTTTATTTTATCCACTTCCCTCCTTCCCTTGAGCTTCTGTTCTTAGTGCACTGTTTTAAAAACTAGTGTGCTGGAACAAGCAGTTTCAGGGTGGGGTCGGATTGCCTTCAACCTCCATCAGAACTGAACAAGAACTCAGGTGAGCTGGGCTTTGACAAAAAGAGCGCTCTGGAATTGCTAGAGCAAACCCCTGTCCACTGGTCAGGAGATCCCTGGCCTTTTTTTTTTTTAAAAGAAGAGTATCTCATTTTGATATATGATATACAGAGCCAGCTTCCTAAATTGGCGACAGCAGTGGGATACAAGACTTGACATTTGCTGGTACCACTACTTTAATAAGTGATACCACTAAGGAATTTAAAATGGTCTTTAGTTATTGCGAGAAAACAGGGCTAATAGCAGAGGCCCCCTAACGTTTTGCCCCAATTTTCCGCTTTTTGCAGGTGTTTTCCTGACTGGTGGTGCCCTGGGTACTGCTAACCAGTCCTAGGGCCTGTGCTCTGTGTAAAATCAATATGTAAATTAGGCTAATTATAATTGGCTAAGTCAACCTACCTATAAGTCCCAAGTATATGGTAGGGCATGTAGGTTTAGGGACCACAGAATAGGTAGTGCAACCATAGGTGCACTGCTGAGGTACCCAGTGTCATTTTAAAGGCAGGCCTGCCTTGCTGGCTGCTTTTAAATTAAAGTTATATTTAAATTCGACTTTGGAATTAAAAGTAGTTCCAAAGTCTTAAATTACCTTATTTTTACATATAAGTCACCCCTAAGGTGTGCCCTATGTGCCCCTAGGGCTGGGTGCCATGTAACTATAAGCAGGGACCTTATAAAAGTAGTTTTATAAGCTCTGGTGAGGTAAAAACAGCCAAATTTAGTTTTTCCTCATTGTAGTGAATGGCCTCCATAGGCTAGAATGGGGAGACTTTATTTTAATTTTAAAAGTCCCCTTAAGTAATGGATACCAAGAGTTTGGTATCAAATTAATTGTTATAATAAATCCCACAACTTCCAGTTGTTGGATTTAATATAACTTGTTCAGGTAAAGAGTTTTAAACTTTACCTGAAAATTTGCCAGTTTCAGCCCTGCATTGTTCTTGCTGCTGTGCTCTGATTGGCCAGCCTCTAGCTGCCTGGCCAGCCTGCCTTGATGAGGTGTGAAGTGGCCTGGCTTCACACAAAGGAATGTGCCTGGGGGAGGGAATCTCCCCTCAGCAGATGGTGAGACAGGAAGGGGGAGGGCTGCCAAACTGGTCTTCAAAGGCAGAGAAGGACATTTGGAGCAACCAGCAACACCCCTACATCCTGCAACCCCAGACAACCAGGTGCCCCCTTGATTAGATTAGGAGAGGGGTGTGTTTATGATTTTTAGCCACACCAGTGGGTGGGCTCAGCCAGATGTAACCTCCAAAAATCAGATTCAGCCATGATGGATTTTTGAAGAATGTTGCCTGCTGGGATTGATTTTTGCCACACTTCCCAGGAAGTGGTCATCACAGGGGGAAGGACCTTGCACCTGATTGGAGAACCAGGACCCCCCTGCTTTTCACCCAGGAGCAAGGATAAAACTGGCAGACCTGCACCCACACCTCAGATCCCCATCAGATTCCAACAAGGAGAAACCAAAGGAGAAGAAGGACTGCCCTGCTGGACCCCTGGCCTCCACCTGGAACCTGCACTCAGGACTGCACCAGCTGCATACTTGGGCTTCACCACAAGAAGGACTTTGCCTGGCTTCAACTGGTTCAAGGAGAGACTCCCTGTTTGCTAGAGGTGAGAAATTGCTAACCAGAGTCCCCTGCACCAACTCCTGAAGAAATCAACCAGCTGGCCACTGCCCAGTGGCCAAAAAGGAGTTTGCACCAGGTGCATTCTGGGAGTTGTAGTCCGCATCCCCAGGGACCATCTTAGAACTTCTGGACCCTTGGGGTGAGCTGTGGACCTCAAAAGAACCTTAAAAGGACATCTGGGAGAAGCCCCAGACGTTTGGAGAAGTTTGGAGTACTTCTGAAAAAAAACTCCATAGAGGGACCAACCCGCCGCAGCAACTCTAGCTGGCTTGCCACAACCGCGACCCGGCCGGATTTGCTGGTTCGTCCCGGTAAAAAAAATCTCTGAAAAAGAGGCTAAGTCAGAAGGTAAAAAGTTGACCGGGACCTCCCAGCCAGCGTATCCGAGGAAGGCTCCAGGGACGTCGGATCAAGATGCAGGTTTACCCTAGTCGAAGGATTTTCACCTTGAAAAAACAACTAAGTCCGAAGGGCAAAATCTCCACTGAGGATTCCCGCGACGCGTATCCGGAGAAGGGCTCCAGGAGGTCGGATTCGACTGGCAGGTTCGTCCCACTGAAGAAAATCTTCGAAAAAGAGACTAAGTGTGAAGGTAAACTTTTAACCGAGGCCGAGCAGGGCTCCATTGCGGTCGGCCTTAAACTTTGACTTTGCCCCGGTCGCGGTGCAACCAGATGACCCGATTGGCGCTTTTTATTTCTAAGCGCTAAAAAACAATAATTCTTTTAAAATTCATATCTCCGGTTCCCCTTATACGATTTTATTTGTTTTTGTGTCATTTTAAAAATAAAAATATAATCTATTTTTATAAATTGGTTTTGGATTTTCAAACTGTTCCTTGTGTTTTATTTAATTACTGTTTTGTGATATTTGAATGCTTTACACTCTGTCTCCTAAGTTAAGCCTTGACGCTCGTTGCCAAGCTACCAAGGGTTGAGCTGGGTTTAAATTACTGAGACCTAACTGGACCTTACTGGAGGTTAGTGGCCTATTGCTAAGTGTAGGTACCTACCTGCCCTTACCAATAACCCATTTTCCAACAGTTATGAAATATCTTTTCAATTTTCGATGTTTCTAAATTATTTAAAATTTACTGTTAGGGCCTTGTGTTAAGCCCCTTAGTCCAAACTCTTTAAAATGTAAAATTCTTTAGTTAGTTAAACCTTTTAGCTCTTCTCTTAGAATTCTTTCAAAGTTTCTAAAAAAAGCCTCAGCTATTTTAAAACCATGTCTGAGGCAGCAGCTACATCCCAGGAGCTTAGTCTGGGTCCCCGGGGAAACCTTAAGTTGGCCCAAATTAAGGCCCTCTGCCAAGCATTGAAAATTGCCATGGGGTCTAAACCCACAAAAGCCCATCAACAGCAACTGCTTGCAGAAACTAATAGAGCCATGGCAAGCAGAAAAGCCCCTCATGAGAATGAGCAGGAAGAGGAAGAGGAAGTGGAAGAGGATGATGAATACCTCCACATCTCCACTGACATTAATACTACTGGGAACACTTCTGATAGTAACACAGGAGACAGAGACAGTGAAGATGCTGAACTTCAGAAGCTAGCTAAGAGGATAGAATTAGAGACTAAACTCATAGTTATAGAGAAAGAAAGAGCTGAGATGGGCCTATGACCCTTCTCTGGTGGCCGCAAACTTTTACCTAAAAAGAAAGTAGAAGCTTTTGACTCTTAAGATCCCCAACTGGATTGTCCCCACATATGTTAAAGGTGATGATACAACCAAGTAGTTTACAGCCTTCGAGAGGGCTTGTAAAATGACACTCAGCTAAAAGTATATGGGGCTCTCTACTATGGGAGCTGTTCTCAGGAAAGTGTAGGAGGCAGATGCTGAGTCATATGACGCATGAAGGATACCCTGATTTGGACACACATCTGAGGAGTACAGGATCAGGTTCACGGAGACTAGGAAAACCTCTAGTGAGTCCTGGGCAGATTTTGTTGAATTCTCAGTCAAAACACTAGGTGACTGGTTAAAAGGGAACCAGGTGCAAGACTATGATGGGCTTTATAATCTTATTATGAAAGAGCATCTTTTAAGTAACTGTGTTTGTTTCTGAAAAAATGCATCAGTACCTGGTAGACCTAGGTCCAATGTCTACCCAAGAATTAGGAAAGAAGGCAGACCACTGGGTCAAGACTAGGGTATCCAAGACAACGCATGATGGGGGTGACTAAAAGGAAGTGGTTGCTAAGCCTCCTAACAGAAAGATGGTGACCAGTCTAAAGATAAAAACAAAGAGACTTCTAAAGGCCCCCAAAAACCTGTTCAGAAGGGTGGGCCCCTAGACAAGACACAGACCAACGGTGGGTACCAGGGTGAGAACTGGGACCCAACGATTTTGTGCTTTAGTTGCAAAGCCAATGAGCACCAAACTGGAGACCCTGCCTGGCCCAAAAAGAACCCCTCTAGTGCACCTGCAGCTTCTTCTGCAGTGATAAGTCTCCAGATGGGATCCCAGGTGGGCCCTGACCGTGTCAGAGAACTCATAGAAGCAACTTCAGTCTCTGAAGGTGTGGTGGATGTAGCTGCCCTGGCTGTCTGGCCCAGTAATCTGGAGAAGTGCAGACAACATCCTCATATTAAT
This sequence comes from Pleurodeles waltl, assembly GCF_031143425.1. NCBI lineage: Eukaryota > Metazoa > Chordata > Amphibia > Caudata > Salamandridae > Pleurodeles > Pleurodeles waltl. The sequence continues at coordinate 708,463,381 of NC_090448.1, forward strand.
GGGATCAGAGTTGAAGCATTGAGTGATACATGTGCAAGCGTCACCATAGTGACTGAAGAACTGATATCCCCAGAATAGTATCTGACTGGTGAAACTTTCACAGTCATCAGTGCTGACAATCAAGCTAAGGTCTTTCCCATGGCAATGGTGTCCTTAGGCTGGGGAGAGGTTACTGGCCAGAAAAAGGTGGGGATATCCTCTGCTATTCCTGTAGCTTGTCTGCTAGGAAATGGTCTGGACTTCTCGGCATGGGCTGAGGTAGAAAGAAAGCCCCATACAGCTATGCTGGGTATACTTGAGTGGGTGCGTGTAAAAAACAGATTACAGTGCAAAGCCCAGGGTGAAAAAGAGGTGCTGGAGCCTAGAATAATTGCCCAGCCCTCCATAAGCTCTGGTCCCCGTTCCTCGGGGAGAAGACCTGCCAGCCCTTGAGGGAACTGAGCCCCAGGAACTTGGACCTTACACAGCAGAGCTCCTAGGCCCAGGGGAATCTTGTAAGGAAGAGTTGTGCCAGGAACAGAGGACCTGTCCCACTTCTGAGAGCCTGAGTCAGCAAGCTGCTGGCCAGGAAAAGGGAGATGCCAGTGTCTCCCACAGAACCTGTTGGGAGGGGGGACTCCTGTATACTGAGGCTAGATACCCCACACCTGACACCAATAGGAGAGTGGTAGTGCCTCAGATGTATAGAGAGTTCCTACTCACTTTGGCTCATCACATCCCCTTAGCTGTGCATCTTGGCCAGACCAAAACTCGGAGTAGGTTGGTATCACACTTCTGCTGACCAGTTATGTCCTAGAAGGTAAAGGAGTTTTGTGACTCCTGTGTCACCTGTCAAGCCAGTGGCAAGACAGGTGGCCACCCTAAGGCCCCCCCTTAATTCCACTTCCAGTTGTTGGGGTCCCCTTTGAAAGGGTGGGGGTTGATGTGGTGGCCCCTCTAGATGCTCCAACAGTATCCACAGTATCGGGGAGCAGATTTATACTGGTGATAGTGGATTATGCAACCAGGTACACTGAAAGTATATCCCTATGGACTACCACTGCTGCTGCAGTTGCTAGGGTGCTACTCAGTATATTTACTAGACTGGGCTTCCCTAAAGAGATTGTATCTGGCAGAGGTAGTAACTTTATTTCTGCATACCTCAAGGCAATATGAAATGAATGTGGAGTGACTTACAAGTTCACTACCCCATATCACCCACAAGCAAATGGTTTAGTTGAAAGATTTAAAAAAAACATAAAGGACAGGACTCCCTGAAAAACGTAGAAGGAGATGGGATAACCTGTTACCATGCTTTCTTTTTGCTTATCGAGAAGTGCCACAGATGTTCCCCCTTTGATCCTCTGCTTGGTCATCCTGTAAGGGGACCACTCTGTCAGGGAAGGCTGGGAGAAACCTCTCAAAGAGCCCAAACAAAATATTGTGGACTATGTGCTTGGCCTGCATTCAAGGATGGCTGAGTGCATGGAGAAAGCATCCAGAAACCTTGAGGCCAGCCAAGAGCTACAGAAGACCAAAAGGTGCCATGGTGGAGTACCAGCCAGGACAGAAGGTGTGGGCACTAGAGCCAGAGGCTCCCAGGGCAGTCCAGCACAAGTGGACTGGCCCTTAACCTATCCTTGAGAAGAAGAGTGAGGTCACATATCTGGTTGAACTAGGCATTCCTAGGAACCCTCACAGGGCTATCTATGTGAATCGCCTAAAGCTCTTCCATGACAGGGCTGATGTGGCCATGCTGATGGTCACTGATGAGGTTCAGGAAGAAGAGAGTGAGCCTCTCCCTGACCTCCTCTACCACAACCCCAAACATGGGTCAGTTGATGGAGAGGTCTTTGAAGGCACCCTCACAGCAAGCTGACTGCAGGCAAGACTTACAGCAGCATGCTGAGCTCTTTTCCCTCACCTCAGTGAGACTAATTGGTGTGTCCATGATGTGGATACTGGTGACCATATGCCTGTCAAAAGCAAAATATACAAAAAATCTGACCAAGTGATGGATAGCATCAGAGCTGAAGTAAGCAAGATGCTGGATTTAGGGGTAATTGAGCCCTCTAGTAGTCCCTGGGCCAGCCCAGTGGTCTTAGTCCCCAAACCACATTCCAAGGGATGTAAACCAGAGCTGAGGTTTTGTTTGGACTATAGAGATCTTGATGCTGTCACCAATACAGATGTGTACCCTATTCCAAGAGTAGACGAACTGGGCCCAGCGCCGCCCAGTGTGACCTGTTGGAGTGGCCTTGACCCTTGCACAATACTCACCTTAAGTCCAGGAGATTGGTCCCATAAGTCGTTGTACTGTACCTGTATGCAATATTTGTTTTTTACTCTACAGGATAACATTGCTGCGTCTGAAAAATGCACTGTCGACCTTTGAAACCTGAAAGAATTTTTCTTGTGAAACTTACTTATGTGAGCATATTGATTCTGGTGTCTGAATATATATAAAGATACTAGTTATTTTTGTAAATTGGTGTGGATCTCCTTATTGAGTCAGGTGCCTCATTTATTGACTGTGTGAGTATTTGCACACTCCTCGCTGATAAGCCTAAGGTTGCTCGACTGTACTACCCCCTAAAAGAGCACCTTGGGATTGGTAGTGTAAGCCCCTGTTCACTGAGAAGGTAACCCCTGGGCCCTTTGCACAATATATCTCATTTTGATATATCATGTAAAGAGCCAGGTTCCTACAGCGGGACCAAAACCATTCTGTTGTGTTGACACTAAATACTGAATCAAAGAGGCCTGGCGGACGGCTAAGTTGTTAGGACATTTTTTTTTTGCATCAGAATCGACCAGTGAGATCGGCTGGTATGACCCTCTCTCCCCTGGAGGCTTCCCTTGTTTAAGAAACGCTATACTGTTGTTAAGATTCCATTAGGCAGTGGTTTCCAAGCCCTTTTTAATACTTGACACCTGTTAGAAATGGGGTCTCTAGTTGGCAGTCAGTTTACACCCTGTCCAAGTAGGCACCCTCACTCTAATCAGGGTAAGGGAGATACCCATCTCAAATAACTCCTTCTCATCTTCTTGGTACAAGCATTCAGGCTTATCTCAGAAGCAAAGTGTGAAGCATTTGCACATAACCCACAGTAATACAGTGAAAACTCTACAAAAGGGCACCACCAGTTTTAGAAAAATAGCCAATAGGAGGCAAGCTTTACTTCAAGCTCTTGGAGAAACTTCACAAGCAGGATACACAGCAAAGTCTAGTCTTTGTCCTCTTTAAGGCAGAAGCAGCAACTTCAGGTCAATCCAGCAAAGCACACACAACAAAGGGGAAGTACTCCTCCTCCGCCTCTTCAGCTCTTCTCCTTGGCAGAGGTTCCTCTTGATCCAGAAGTGTTCTAAAGGTCTGGGGTTTTGGGTCCACTACTTACATCAGTTCTGCCTTTTGAAGTAGGCAAACCTCAAAGGAAGGTCTCTGTTGGTCACAAGATTCTGCCTTGCCCAGGCCGGGCTCCAGACACACTCCAGGGGGCCAGAGACTGTATTGTGTGAGGACAGGCACAGCCCTTTCAGGTGCAGTTGCCAGCTCCTCCCTCCCCACTCTAGCTCAGGATACTCATCAGGATATGCAAGCTACACCTCAGCTCCCTTTGTGTCACTGTCTAAAGGAAGTTCACAATTAGCCCAACTGTCAGTCTGACCCAGACGTGGATTACACAGGCAGGCAGAGACACAGAATGGTTAAGCAAGAAAATGCCTACTTTGTAAAAGTGACATTTTCAGAAGGACAATCTAAAAACCATTTCTACCAAAAGATATGTTTTTAAATTGTGAGTTTAGAGTCCCCAAACTTCATATCTCTATCCGCCCCCAAAGGGAAACTGCTCTCAAAAGATATTTAAAGCAGTCCCCATATTATTCTATGGGAGAGATGGACCTTACAATAGTGAAAAACTAATTTGGCAGTATTTCACTATAATGTAAAACACACCAGTACATGTTCTACCTTTTAAAAACATTTCACCCCGCCAATGGGGATACCTAGGGCCTACCTTAGGGGTGATTTACATGTATTAAAAGGGAAGGTTTAGTTGCCAGATCGAATTTGCAGTGCAAAACTACACATAAAGACACTGTAGTGGCAGGTCTGAGACATGTTTACAGGGCTACTCATGCGGTTGGCACAATGACTTGATTTACAGGCCTTGGGCACACATAGTGCACTTTACTAGTAAATCATAAATGCCAATCGTGGATAAACCAATCACCAATACAATTTACACAGGGAGCACTTGCACTTTTGCACTGATCTGCAGTGGCAAAGTGCACAGAGACAATAAACCAGCAAAAACAGATCAGAAAAAATAGGAGGAAGAAGGCAAGTAGTTTGGGGATAACCCTGCAAAAAGGGCCATTTCCAACAGCACCAAATTCAGAAATAGGGGACGCAAAACTTGACTAAATGCTTTGTAGAATACCAGTGGGATAGCTTCCTCCCCAGATGCCTTCCCTGATGGCAGTGAATTGATTGCCCCTTTAATCTCCTGGATTGAAATATCACTCTCTAATTCAGCAATCTGTAGTGGACTAAGGCGAGGAAGGCACGCATTGCGAGTGTTAGCATTAATAGTTGATGTGCAACGAGTGATGATTGATCATAAATGTCCTCATAGAAATCCATTAACTGTTTCACTATGGCAGGAGAGCCATGGTAAAGAACGCCACCAATATCCTTCACACTTTTGATTACATTCCTATTTCTCCTTGCTGCTAAATGTGTTGTTGTTCAGTCTTTATGAAGTAATTGTTGGTTTTGTGGAAATAATTGTTGAATGTGGTGGGTAATGTTTTTTTTTTTTTTTTGTCCTCATCTCACTAATCCATGCAAATAAAGGAAGGATCCACTACTCATTAGCCCCCAGGTGTATAACCCCACAATATCAACGGGCCACTCCACCTGCCACTCTTCCGTGGATCCCCCTGCATCCTTGGCAAGCCCTTACCGACTATCCGTCTGGTGCCAAAGCACGACAATACACGGAAAGGGGGACAAGGTATAATCATCGGACTTCATATCTGATACTAAACACCACCAATCAAGTGAAAATTTGACAAACATTTTCCCATCCCACCTTGAAAGTGTCCCTTTTACTAATAGGCCCAGCTGTATCCAAATTACACAATTGACGTCTAGTAGTGTCAGCAGTGTCTCTCATCGGTCATAGTACATGTAGTCCCTCCCCCCACACATCCTTTCCCTTCCGCAGCATCCCAACCTTCCACTGTTGCAGTAGTCTTGACAACCTTCCAGCAAACAATATAGATATGAAGAACAATAAAATAGAACTCAATAACCATAATACCTCCCCTCCCCATGTCAACACACCAAAGGGTGCTCGCACAAAGTCACTTTGTTATTCTGTTCATATTCTCCACCAGCGTCTTTTGTTAGGCTTTAGGGGATGGTGTGAAGCAATGTCCGCCCCTAAAGGACTAGTATTGTTCCCTCCCAGCCCAAGGTGTTACATGTGCAAGTCCTCCTCGCACGCAGGACCGGCTTGTTCATTACAAAAATGTCACCCTCCTAGTGCCAGGGGTAAGAGAGCGCCTCATCACCAGTCATGGGGGTCAGATCCAGGCAATCACGAAGGCTCAAATCTGCCAATGCCAGATCAGCGTCAGCGTAGGCTGAAGATAGAGCCAGTGAAAGTTCCAAAATTCCGGGGCTTCAGGGTCCAGGGACATTGTTATTTATCATGTAATGCTGTATCGAATTTCTTTCACCTACCACATGCCTAGAGTAAGCATAAGCAGCATGAATTTGCTATCCTTATTGGATGCCCAAAGGGGTACTTTGGTTATCTGTTTGGTGCGCAATGCTGTTATGGTAGCACTGGGATGGTAATGGTAAAAGGCAGCAACCACACACAATACTGACTACAGAATGAGTGGCTCTGCCGGGACAAAAGCAAAAGACGTCACATCTGTTTTCAGTTATAATTGAAATTCAAGGCATTCATGTTCATGACCCTTATATTTTCGTTTTGTTGTTTTTGCAGTTATTCTTACCAGTGATTGGTTATCCAAACCGTTCCTGCGCCTTTCTGGTGCGTCACTCCCCTACTCGTATCTGATTGTGTTTTTCCAATCACCTATATTAAATTCTGTCACCCTGAAGATATTTTCCCACGTGAGCTTTTGAGTGTATCTGTTGTTAGCCTGTAACATAAGTGGCCACACACCAGTGCCTTCTGCTACAGTTGAGAAGGTGTCCCAATTTGTGACAGACCCACAGTTCTTCAGTCAGGTGTCTGAAGCGGAACCTGTGTTCACAGACACTAATAAATGTGTCAAACCTAGGGTTGTTGAAGCTTTTGGAATGAGTTGCCTAAGTTAATTTGAAGTGCAAATGATCCTATGAATAGTTATGCCACACTTTCGGCATTATTTGTAAAACTACTCAACCTGCTTCTGCTCACCCCCACCAATAAAAAAATTTCCAACATTCGCGCTAAGAATTTTTCAATTCGAGGATTATGCTTCTCTTTCCATGCTTTATTATTAAACAGCAGCCATTGAACATCATGGAAAGTAAAAACTACATGACCCAACACTAGTCATGACACGTGATCAACCATAGAGAAGGCAGCCTATAAAGTGTTGAATCACACCAAGCCACTCCTCTTTCTTTGTCCAAGATTCAAAATTCAAAATCAAAATCAAACACCAAAATCTGTAACAGAAAAAATCAAACTCTTAATCCAAAAAACTTGTAAACGGAATCTCGAAAGCAGACGAACTGGCATCCCCCTTGACTGGAAGAAGAACGAAAATGCGGAAGATCGCATTACTTCTCATCATTTCCTAGAAAAAATGAAAAAATCCAGGCCATAAAAACTGAATAACATAAGAAATACTTATATTACTAAACGATAGGGTGGGATAGCATTATTAACGTACAGTAAATTGCACATAATATCAACAATACCATGATATTCCAACATCATAAATATACAGTGCGGTGGGATAATCCTCGCCTCTGTGTCCTTAATAGAATTGAAAAATTCTTAGCGCCAATGCTAGAATTTTTTTTATTCTATGTCAGGACCGGAGGCTCAGATTATGCTTGTTCAAAGCTGATTCACAACTACAGATGCTATATCAACAATAGGTTTACAATAAAAGGTTTTCAAAGTAGAAGGCGAAGACCAATCTGCTGCCTTTAAAATGTCCTCCAGACGAGAACCTAAAACCAAAGACTTTGACACCATAGCTCCTCTGGCAGAGTGCGCTCCAAACTTAGAAACATCAACACCTGCTTCACTCAGCAACCAACGCATCCATCTAGCGAGCATGGCTGAGGAAACAGGATGATATGGTTTAACTAAAGAAATGAGTAATTGACCCCCCATATCAGAACGAAATTCTTCTGTACTTACCTCGTAAGCCTTGAGACATTGTACCACACAAAGCTTGGGGTTGTCCACAAAACAAGGGTAAGTCACTGACTTCAAATTGCACTTAGTCCTACGCGAAATAGCGAAAGAGACTCCTTCAGGAGAAAAAACTGTCCCCGCTAAATCTAGAGCTCTAACATCTGACACTCTCTTACATGATATTAAACACAATAACATGGTGAATTTAGCAGATAACTGTTTTCTAGACAAAAATCTATTAGCAGGCCAGGATTCTAAAAATCTAAGAACAATATTTACATCCCAAGGGGATGAATAACGGGGGCGAGGAGGATTAGCTAACCTGATACCCCTCATTAATTTACATACAATAGGGGACTCACCAATGGGTTTACCCTCTACTGGTGAATGTCCTGCTGAGATAGCGGACCTATAATTATTGATAGATCGATAAGCCAAACCTGACGCTGCTAGGGAGGAAAGGAAATTCAGGACCAGACAGCTACCTGCTGAAGAAGGAGCTGCACTCCTAGAACTACACCAAGCACTCCATCGCTTCTATGCCGAAGCGTACCTCTTGTGAGTACTGGAGGACCAGGAACCTGCAATGAAGTCGGAAGACTCCTGCGAAAGTCCTGGGATGACCCATCTTTGCCTGAAAGACACCATGCCATCAGGGAGAGCTTGCCTGCCAGAATCAATGGATGTAACAAGCCCTGAGGGTCCTGGAGGAGATTCTCCCGGAAGGGAAGAAGGATCGGATGGTCGCAACTGAGTTCCATTGCTATCGGGAACCAAGCTTGCGATCTCCAAAGGGGTGTCACTAGAACTAACTCCGCTTTCTGACACCTGATCTGGGCCAAAACCCTGGGAATCATCAGGAGGGGAGGAAATGCATAACTCAGCTCCTGAGACCAGTCCTGAAGGAATGCATCTGTCTTTGATGCCTCTGGATCTGGCCTCCAACTGAAAAAATGTTTCATCTGCCGATTGGGACGAGATGCAAACAGATCTATCGAAAACGGACCCCACTGCGCAGACAGGGTTTGGAACACCCTGGGATGTAACCTCCAATCGCTGAAGTCTCTCAGGTGACGAGAGTTCCAATCGGCCACCAAGTTGCTGGCCCCAGGGAGGTACTCCGCTACCACAGAAATCCTGTGCTGAAGACAAAAGTGCCAGAATTCCTTGGCTATTTCCGCCAGGATACGGGAACGAGTTCCCCCCAACTTGTTGACATATCTCACTGCCGAGATATTTTCCATTCGAAGAAGAATGCAACAATCCGCTCTGATGGGCGAAAGACTCTTGATTGCAAAAGAGCCTGCTAGGAGTTCCAAGCAATTTATGTGGAGACTCAACTCCAAGCTGGACCACCTGCCTCCCGTGGACACTGAGCCGCACCGGGATCCCCAGCCCCACCGACTGGCGTCGGACTCTATCACTACATCCGGGAGAGAGTTGAAAATGGCTCTGCCATTCCAGGCTTCCATATGGTCGAGCCACCAATGCATCTCCGCACGGGACTCCTCTGACAAGGGAACTTGGTCTGCATAACTGAGTCCCTTCTGAAGATGAGAAATCTTCAAACGTTGAAGTGCTTGGTAATGCAAAGGACCCGGGAAAATCGCCTGAATCGAAGAAGGTAGCAGGCCCACCATGCGGGCAATCGCTCTCAAGGAAACAGTCTGTCTGGATAATAGAGACTTCAATTCTCTCTTGATTGACCGGATCTTCCCAGAAGGAAGAATCAGGAGAGACCGTAATGAGTCTATCTGGAACCCCAGAAAGTCTATCTGATGGGAGGGGACCAGAATGGATTTTTGGGCATTGATTTTGAAACCCAGACTCTGAAGAAGAGACACCGACCAATTGAGGTGGTCTAACAAGAGGTCTCGATCTTGAGCCATGATCAAGATGTCGTCTAGGTATACAATCAGCCTGACTCCTTGGGAGCGAAGGAATTCTACTACTGGACGCATAACCTTCGTGAAACACCAAGGGGCGGAAGACAGGCCAAAGGGAAGGACCTTGTACTCGTAATAATCGGTCTCCCAACAGAACTGAAGGAACCTCCGATGAGGAAAAATAGGGATGGTCAGGTAAGCATCCTTTAGATCTAAGCGAACTAACCAGTCTCCCTCTTGGAGAACATCTCTTAATAGATGGATACCCTCCATTTTGAAATGACGATATAGCAAAAAAACGTTGAAGTCTTTTAAATTTAGAACTAAGCGCGAGCCGCCCCCTTTCTTGTCTACAAGAAACACTGGACTGACAAAACCTGAAGGGTGAGGGGGAGCTCTGATCACGGCATCCTTTTTGATCATGGCTGCAATTTCTGCGGAAATAAGACTGTGCTCTTGATGGGAAAAATATCCCTGTCTGGGAAGGCATGTTTGATAAGGGGTCTCGTAAAAATCTAGCTTGAACCCCTGAACGGTCTCCAAGACCCAAGCATCCGAAGAGATTAGATGCCAATTCTCCAAAAACTTCTGAGTTCTGCCCCCCAAAATTACTTCTGAACTCAAGACCAATCTCACCTGTGGCTCCCGACTCCTGGGAGAAAGATTGTTGTCCTTTGGCTCTTCCTCTGCGGAATCTGCCTCGACCATACCTAGGTCTTGACGGGTAGAAGGTCGATGAGGAGGAGTCGAAACCTTGATAACCCCCTCTTCCTTGCTGGAAGGATCCACGATGGGGGCCTCGCTGATTGAAACTGCCGAAGGCACGCCCTCTGTAGCGTCCGGCCCCTTGAAAAAGTGGACGCAGCACTCTCCGGATGGATCCTTGTGCCTTGTCCAGACTGGCGTAGGTGGATACGAACTTAGCAAGTTCTTTCATGAAGGGTGAACCAAATAGTAACCCCTGGGCCACGGGACCCGATTCTGATGCAGCAAGATCCGCCAGTTTGGGATCCAGTTTCATCAAAACCGATCTGTGTCGTTAAGATGAAATAGCGCAATTAGCATTGCCCAAGAAACATAGAGCTCTCTGAGCCCAGCCTACCAGAATATCCGGGTTAATAGGGTCACCCGATTCCTTGGCTTGGAAGGCCAACTCCAGAATCTTAGTTAGAGGTCCGGAAATGTCTAAAAGTTTATCTTGACATCCGCGCCAAGCGTGATCAATACCCTTCTTAGGATCCTTAGCCGATTTCTTGAGGAGCGTAACAAGGGTAGGATCTAACTCTGGAGTCTCTGTAACCTTGGAGGGAAAATCAGGTCTGGGGCACTCAGACCTTAATCTAGATCGGATATCCTTATCAAATCCGTGTCTGATATGTGCTTCGACATAGTCTGCCACCTCAGGAGGTGGTAACCACAGAGAGAACCTGGGATGCACGATGTCTTCAGGCTCGAAAGTCAACACCTTAGGAGTAGGGACCTCCTGGTGGTGGACTTTCTTCTTGCGTTTACGAGGAGGCGCGTCCTCCTGCTCGGAAGAGTGGTCAGAAAAAGAAGAAGCTGGAGCATCCACAGCTTTCTTTTGCGATCCCGCATTGTAATCATGTTCCCTAGCCATATTCCTTAAAAGGGATTGGAAATCCGCAGCATGCGGATTAGGAAGCTGTTTTGCCGATTGCGGGCCTGCTGCAAAGGAAGGATCTTCCAAGGAAGGAGCGCCCACTGGCGCTGACCAAGTCTGTTGATCAACCAAGCCCAATAGGTGATGCTTGATGGGCTGAATGGCCTGAACCAAGGCCTGATTAACTGAATGACGCACCCCGCGTCTAGAGCATACACCAAATCCTGGTCAAAAGAGCCAGCCGTATCATCAATATAGTACAAGTCCTTGGCTTGGTCATCATAGCCAGCCATACTGAAAACAGCAAAAAAGGTAGCTCACAAGGAGCAGTTTCACTAATAAAATAATAAATCAGGGCAGAAATCAACGTCAACTTTTTAGATGTGGAGGGAGCTGCCCTGAAAGGGTAAAATGCCCTTGAACCAGGCCCAGCCTGAATAAAAATTGTTTCAACCCCAGTGTCCAAGCACTGGGGCGTAGAGGGAGCTGAGCCGGAGGAGATATAAAACAGAGGGCCTTAAAGTGCTGTAGCACTTAATATATCTGATGCAGAGCCTCTAATAATAATATCCTCTTGACGAGGAGTCCAATAGCGCCAATGCGCTTATAGTCTCTGAGGCAGAGCCTCAATAATGCCCTCAAAAGGAATAAAGAGTGTAATTAAATAAACAAACAACGTTGTAAAAGCGCTCCGGTATGAGCGCTGAGAGGCCAGTACCCCGGGGGGACAAGAAAAACTAATTTGTTCAATGCTCGGACGAGCGTGAACAAATTCTCCAAGACGCGCTCCGATCGCGTGCAGAAATTAGGATCCCCAAGGAGGAGGAGGACAGGGGAGGTCTAGGGAGCGCTCCGGCATGAGCGCTGACGGCATGAGCGCTCCGTCGAGCGTGAAGGCAATTTCTAAATAAACGCTCCGTCGAGTGTGAAAGGCAATTTTTAAATAAACGCTCCGGGCGAGCTTTGACAAGCGGAGCCTCGGGGAAGGAAACAAAGGGGGAAAACTGCTGTGGCAATGAGGAAACGAACGCGCGTCTGCTGCTCTACACGCGGCGAGGACGGCGAGTACAGAAATTAAGACGCGAAGTGGGCCCCATAAAAAACGCGCTCACGCAGAGCCCGGGTTGTAAAATAAAAACATTTTGAAATAGAAGAAATATCTCTCGGCATGAAAGGACTGCGCAAAAGAGCGCGAGTCCTGCTCCTTTTGCTCCCACTCCACGTACAAAAGCGCTCCAATGGGCACTTATAAGGAGGGGAAAAGCCAGCTCCTAGCACGTTATAAAACACAATAGTAAGAGAAAATCACACTTATCTGGCTGCGAAGCAGCAAAGAAAGAGGAGTGGCATGGTGTGATTCAACACTTTACAGGCTGCCTTCTCTATCGTTGATCACGTGTCATGACTAGTGTTGGGTCATGTAGTTTTTACTTTCCATGATGTTCATTGGCTGCTGTTTAATAATAAAGCATGGAAAGAGAAGCATAATCTGAACCTCCGGTCCTGACATAGAATCAGGGGCCCACTGCAAATCATCTCTCTCTTTGTAACTGTAGAGCATCGGGTTAATGATGTCCTTGTAATAGCGATATACAACTTTGTTTGAAAACGTGTATTGTGAACGGAGCTTCTATTGTGTATCAAAAGCATCATTTTCATGGATTTCCACTGGAAGTGTTAGGTAGTCATGCTAATTCTATGAGTCATTGTTTTAAGAAATGGTTTATTTGTGCAATACCTCTCTGGTATGCAGTTAATGAGAAAGCAAACCAAGACTTCTCTTATCTTAAAATGCGTTCGTGATAATGATTTAGAAAACTCATTGTTGTCTCTAATTTGCCAATGCGACCCTAACCATGATCAATCATCCCGTGCAGAATTTGCAAAATCTATCAATAGCTTTCGTGATTTATCATTAAACCTTTGTGTTTTTATCTTTTGGAAACTAATCTTTCCTTATCACTATCATGGGTGACTTACTATTCTCCTCTTTTGTTTAAACTTGCTATTGAGATTCATTCAGTGCTCTTTATGGCTGTGACACTTAAAATCCTTGCTTAGAGTCTGCCTAATTAGAGATTTTTAGGTTTTATGATTTTGCAATCAATTTTGTAATTGGGTCATCATTCCATTTCATGCATTTTTCCATGCACCACATTTTAACTATTTTGTAATAAATCTACTTTTGCCTTATTTTTATCTACGCTTTCAGTATTTTATTCTGTCTTACTCTGCTCAATTGTATTTTCTTGATGAGGAGTGTAGTCTCCAACTGCTAGATCGACTGGTGTCATTGGAGTAAAAAAACTTGGGCGATTAAATATTGGGGTTCTGCTCCCACATAGTGCAAATCCCACTGGTCCAATTATTCTCTGTGATAACCCCAATATGGTGTGTACTGTTTAGCATTAGCTTGTTCAGTTTCTGGAAGTTAGAAGATGTAATTCATTGAAATGATTCTCTTCTTTCACAGTCGGATGCACCATTGCTGGCACTGATGGGGTTCCGATTGGAGGGAATATTCAATGCAACCTTTCTACCACTGTTGCTCACTATGGTAAGTAGGTGTAACATTAAGCCCTGCCTTGCAATTTCTTCTCTCATTTATTTGTTATATTCTCCGATGAACGGATACTAATTAGTTTTAATGCACACTGCAAACGAAACAGAGGGCAGGTCATCACAGCGTACTATTTAATAGCACCATGAAACTGATATCCACCTTCCATTCTGGGCAATCTGTGTATCTACTCATTTTTTGGTTCTGTATGTGACTGGATGCTTAGGTACAATAATTGGTGTGTATTTGTGTACTTGAATGTGTTGTGAAATACACAATACTTTTATGAGCATATGAGGCATCCTGTGCATCTATGGAATGAACCTGCAGCAGCCGTGGTGTTCATTACAGTTAATATTTAGTAGTATGATAAGATGACTGTGGTAGCTGCTGTACCCTTTACAGCTAATGTACACTAAGGTGATTAGAAGATCCTGGAGTGGTTGTCATACTGCTTATTGATGTATTTTTTAGTTTAGTGATAGAATAAATCTTGTGCTTCCTAAAGTGCCCCTTACTTTTCAATTTAGGTGGATGAAGTGGGCAAGTGACTTTGATGTGACATAATTATTAAAAAAGATTTTGTCCGTGTCCCCTCTGGATGTGGTTCTTTAGACTTTCTTCTTGATTGGAGTGCTTTGCTGCATGAAGTGTCTTGTAGCCAGTGGCGGCCCATCCTTTAGGGTGGAAGGACCACGCCCCCCCACCTTTTGCCCCTCATGAAGAGTGTCTGTCAGGCTGAACAAAGGTCAGCCTGACAGACACTCTCCATGTTCAGCTCAGGCAGCCAGGAGCAGACATGCGCGATTTGTGCACACTCCTGGCTGCCTGAGCTGAACTTTGCTGGGCTGAGGAGGTCAAAGCTCCTAGGGGCGTGACCTCCTCGGCTCAGCGAAGGTGCCTCGAGGCCCTCCCCTGGGTGACGAGGAAAGCATCACCAATTGACACTCTCCCTGGGCGCTTCAGGTTTAAGCCCTGAAGTGCCCAGGGCAAGTGTCAATCAGTGACACTTCATCACAGAGTGGGGTGGGGTCAGCAGTCTCACTGACCCCATCCCACTCTGTGACAAAGCTGGGACTGCTGCCTTCACTCATTGGCTGACCTAAGGTCAGCCAATCAATCAATCAATCAATCAAGGATTTATAGAGCGCACTAATCACCCGTTAGGGTCTCAGGGCGCTGGGGGTGAGCTACTGGTCGTAGAGCCATGTCTTGAGGCGTTTCCTGAATGTCAAGAGGTCTTGGGTCTGGCAAAGGTGGAGTGGTAGGGAGTTCCAGGTCTTGGCAGCTAGGTGAGAGAAGGATCTTCCTCTGGCGGTGGTGCGGCAGATGCGGGGGTTGGAGGCGAGGGCGAGGCTGGCGGAGCAAAGATTGCGGGTGGGGGTGTGAAAGGTGAGTCTGTCGTTGAGGTAGGCTGGGCCTGTGTTGTGGAGGGCCTTGTGTGCGTGGATGAGGAGTTTGAAGGTGATCCTCTTTGATACTGGTAGCCAGTGAAGGTCTCTGAGGTGGGGGGAAATGTGGTCACGTCGTGGGATGTCCAGAATGAGGCGGGCGGATGCGTTCTGGATTCTTTGCAGTTTTGTCAGGAGTTTGGTTGTTATTCCTGCATATAGGGTGTTTCCGTAGTCCAATCGGCTGCTGACCAGGGCGTGGGTGACAGTTTTCCTGGTTTCTACAGGAATCCACTTGAAGATTTTGCGGAGCATGCAGAGAGTGTTGTAGCAGGAAGAGGAGATGGCATTGACCTGCTGAGTCATGCTGAGTGTGGAGTCCAAGATGAAGCCTAGGTTGCGTGCGTGGGTGGTGAGTGAGGGCGAGGTTCCTAGGGAGGTGGGCCACCAGGAGTCATTCCAAGCTGAGGGGTTGGTGCCAAAGATGAGGATTTCTGTCTTGTCTGTGTTTAACTTGAGGTGGCTTGATTCCATCCAGCTGGCGATGGCATGAAGTCCGTTGTGGAGGTTGTTCTTTGCAGTTGTAGGGTCTTTCATGAGGGAGAGGATGAGCTGAGTGTCATCTTCGTAGGAAACTATGTTGATGTGGTGGGTTTGTGCGATGTTGGCGAGGGGGGCCATGTAAACGTTGAAGAGCGTAGGGCTGAGCGAAGATCCTTGGGGAACGCCACAGATGATTCTGGAGGCTTCTGACAGGAACGGTGGAAGGCGGACTCTCTGGGTTCTGCCTGAGAGAAATGAAGAGATCCAGTCGAGTGCCTTGTCGCGGATTCCAGCGTTGTGGAGGCGTGTGCGGAGAGTGTGATGACATACCGTGTCGAAAGCTACGGAGAGGTCCAGGAGGATGAGTGCTGCTGTTTCTCCTTCGTCGAGCATGGTCCTAATGTCGTCTGTGGCAGCAATGAGTGCAGTCTCAGTGCTGTGGTTTCTGCAGAATCCGGATTGGGAGGTGTCGAGTACCTTGCTGTCTTCCAGGAACGGGGATAGTTGGCTGTTTACAATTTTTTCGATGACCTTGGCTGGGAAGGGGAGGAGGGAGATCGTCCGGTAGTTCTTGGGGTCGTCTGGGTCTGCCTTTGGTTTCTTTAGGAGGGCGTTGATTTCTGCGTGCTTCCATCTTTCTGGGAAGGTGGCTGACTCGAAGGAACTGTTGATGGTTTTGCAGAGGTGGGGGGGCGATGATGATGTTTGCCTTATTGAAGATATGGTGTGGGCAGGGGTCTAATGGTCATCCGGAGTGGATGGAGGCCATGGTGGTGGCGGTGCCATCTATGTTGGCGGGGGTCCAGGTGTTGAGGAGGTGGGTGTTGCTTGGAGCGTTGGGTTCTTGAGTGTTTGTAGTTAGCTGGTGGGTCTGGGGTTTGAAGCTATTGTGGATTTCTTCTATCTTTCGACGGAAGTGGGTTGCCATTGAGTTGCAGAACTCCTGTGATGGCGGGGGTTCGTTGGAGCAGGTCCTGGGGGTGGAAAGCTCATTGACAATGCCGAAGAGCTCTTTACTGTTGTGAGCGTTGGCGTCGATGCGGTTTTTGAAGTGGGTCCTTTTGGTTGTGTGGATCAGTTGGTGATTTTTGCGTAGGGCACCCTTGAAAGCGATGTGGTTGGAGTTGGTAGGGTCAAGGTGCCAGGTTTTTTCCATTCTGCGACAAAGCTGTTTGGATTCCTGTAGTTCTGGGGTGAACCAGCTGGCCTTGATTCTGTGGGAGGTGTTTGGTTTTTTTTTGAGCGGTGCGAGGGTGTTGGCGCAATCTTCTATCCAGCGATGCATGTTGGTGGTAGCTATGTTGGGGTCCGGAGTCCAAGGGGGTGGGGCCTGGGCGAGAGTGGAGATCAGTTGATCCGTTGATATTTTGCTCCAGTTGCGTCGGGGGGATTGTGTGCGGTGGTGGTGAGTGACTGTTTTATGGTAGGAGAAGTGGATGCAGCAGTGGTCTGTCCAACTGAGTTCGGTGGTGTGGCTGAAAGAGACGTGGTTGCTGGCTGAGAAGATGAGGTCGAGTGTGTGGCCTGCGGAGTGGGTGGGTGTAGTGACGAGTTGCTTGAGGCCGAAGTTGGCAAGGTTGTCGATTAGGTTGGTGGTGTTGATATCGTTGTTATTTTCTAGGTGGAAGTTTAGGTCACCAAGGAGGATGTAGTCTGTTGAGGCAAGGGCTTGGGAGCTGATGGCGTCAGCGATGTCGTCACAGAACTGCGGTCTGGGCCCAGTGGGTCTGTAGACCAGTGTTCCTCTGAGTGTGTTGTTGGCGTTGATGTGGATTTTGAAGTGGAGGTGCTCGGCGGAGTTGATGGTGTCGTGGGAGTTGGTGGAGACTCTTATGGTGTTTTTGTGACTATGGCGATTCCTCCTCCTGGTCTGTTGATTCGGTCTCTTCTGGTGATCTTGTAGTTTTCTGGTATGGCTATGGCTACGTCTGGTTCTGAGGCCGAATTCATCCAGGTTTCAGTGAGGAATGCGACGTCGGGCGAGTATGTGGTCAGGAGGTCCCAGAGTTCAATTGCATGTTTGTGGATAGAGCGGGTGTTAAGTAGGATGCATCTTAGGCGGTTGTCTGTTTTGATTTGGAGTTTGGAGGTTAGGTTGCAGGTGAAATTGCAGGCTTTGCAGGAGAAGGGTCCTTTGGTGCGCGTCGGTGTGGACTTGAAGCAGATGGAGGAGCGTCCTGGATTAAGGTCGTAGAGTTCGTTGGCAGTGTAAAGGTGTTTGGTGGCGCTGGAGGCGTGTTGGCCAGGGGGTCTGGCGCTGGGCGCGGTCTTGGCGCGGACGGGCGCAGACGGGCTTGCCTTTGGCACGCCTTCGGTGCGCCAGCTGTGTGTCCTCGCTGCGGCCAGCATAAGAGGGGAGGTGGGAGGGAGTGGCAGCTGGGGGGAGGGAGGGAAACCTCCAATGGGAGTGCGGGGGGCGGGGGCAGCAGGAGTCAGGAGCAGGAAGAGCTCAGAGGAGGAGGGAGGGGGGGCGAGGCCTTCCGGGAGAGGAGAAGCCAAGAAGCCCAAACAAGCCCAAACAAGCCCAAAACAATGACAGCACTTACCGGAGCAGTGGTGAGGAGGAAGCGACCTGCCTGCAAGGATGCAGGGTCAGTTGTCGCTTCTAACCTCGCACTGCAGCCGGCATAAGAGGGGAGGTGGGAGGGAGTGGCAGCTGGGAGGAGGGAGGGAAACCTCCAATGGGAGTGCGGGGGCAGGGGCAGGGGCGGGGGCAGCAGGAGTCAGGAGCAGGAAGAGATCTGAGGAGGAGGGAGGGGGGTGGGGCCTTCCGGGAGAGGAGAAGCCAAGAAGCCCAAACAAGCCCAGACAAGCCCAGACAAGGCCAAAACAATGGCAGCACTTACCGGAGCAGTGGTGAGGAGGAAGCGACCTGCCTGCAAGGATGCAGGGTCAGAGGTCGCTTCTAACCTCGCACTGCAGCCGGCCTAAGAGGGCAGGTGGGAGGGGGTGGCAGCTGGGAGGAGGGAGGGTAACCTCCAATGGGAGTGTGGGGGGCAGGGTCAGCAGGAGTCAGGAGCAGGAAGAGCTCCGAGGAGGAGGGAGGGGGGGCAGGGCCTTCCGGGAGAGGAGATGCCAAGAAGCCCAAACATGCCCAGATAAGCCCAAACAAGCCCAAAACAATGGCAGCACTTACCGGAGCAGTGGTGAGGAGGAAGCGACCTGCCTGCAAGGATGCAGGGTCAGAGGTCGCTTCTAACCTCGCGCTGCAGCCGGCATAAGACGGGAGGTGGGAGGGGGTGGCAGTTGGGAGGATGGAGGGAAACCTCCAATGAGAGTTCGGGGGCGGGGGCAGCAGGAGTCAGGAGCACCAAGAGCTCCGAGGAGGAGGGAGGGGTCTTCCGGGAGAGGAGAAGCCAAGAAGCCCAAACAAGCCCAGACAAGCCCAAAACAATGTCAGCACTTACCGGAGCAGTGGTGAGGAGGAAGCGACCTGCCTGCAAGGATGCAGGGTCAGAGGCCGCCCAATGAGGGAAGGCAGCAGTCCCAACCCTCCTGGGACCTGGAGGTTGAAGGTAAGTATGTGTGTGATGTTTTAAATTGAATGTTTGGTGCGCATGTGCATGTTTGAGTGTTATGAGTGTTGTTAATGGATGTGCGTGTGTGTCTGTGTGTGAAAGAATGTGTGTGTGTAAGAATGAGTGTGTGCGATCTTTTAAAATGAATGTTTGGTGCGTGCGTGCATGTTTGAATGGTATGAGTGTTGTTAATGGATGTGCGTGCGTGTCTGTGTGTGAAAGAATGAGTGTATGTGTGTGTGTGTCCCGCCCGCCCCCCTCCCTCCTAAAGCTGCCGGCTGCCACTGCTTGTAGCGCCATAGCTTTCTAGGTGTTGGGATTGCAGTTTTGCATACTGTGTAATCTGTGCCTGTGTGTGGTATTTAACAAAGGAGTTGTATGGTATCCTTAGTGATTGGTTACTTAAATGTGCGTCTAGAAGTTTGGAGTGAGTGATGTTACATTATTCTGAGCATACTTAGAGTGTGCGTTTGTGTACCAAATTTGAAAGTTTGGCCAAGCAGTGTGGACATGATGGTCTGAACAGAGAACAAATGAGCTTCTGCTGGGGTATTTAATTAAGAACTTGAGGCCTTCTGTACTATCCCCATTTGTACATCAGGTATGCATGGGTTGCACACTTTCTGGTTTGAAAAGACATAAGTATAAATAGGCCACTTTGCAAATTGCCCATTCTCAGGGAACCGTAAAACTATTTTCCTACTTAACAATAATTATGCATGTCACAATTTGCTAACCCCGGTTAAAGGCTGCAAAACCAGAGATGGTGGCTTGCTAGGGACGGCATACCACCGTCCCTGCATTTTTATTCCCAAATGGAAAAAATGATGGCCCTCATTAAGACATTGGCGGTCAGGTTACCGCCACGTCAGTGATGGCGGTAGTACTGTCACCAGGCTGGTGGTAATGACCACCAAATAATGACCATGGTGGTGATCCCTCCCAAAGACAGACAATGTACTACACCAACCGCCAGTGTGATTCGACCACTGAACACGACGGTAGCCACCTACAGGCAGGCGGAAGACATGGATCCGCCCACCATATTATGACATAGCACACCGCAAGGACTTCCAGGGCGGTAGCAACGACACCAAAATCCTGGCAGAAACATATCATTTAAAAGGAGACACTCACCTCCAGGTACACAGAGGAGTCCGCTGCCGCTGTGGAACCAGAACTGCAAGCCTTCCTGATGCTGTACCACACCATGGCCATCCTGGAGCACCAACAAAGACGATGACTGTGAATACAGCCACCTAGCACACAAGAGAGGGAGAGAGGGTGGGGAGAGTGACACACTCATACAACACACACCATAAATACACCACACACCAAGAACCAGCTGCAGAGTAAATCGACAGTAACATGACCCAGGAGCAAAGAAGGCCAGGACACATACCTCTGTTCCAACCACTGTAATCATGTTGGATGACAATTTAAATTAAAAAAACATACAACTGCATATGTACATGCAGGCCCAAAGGCCAGTTTAAAGTCTCTAATGCCCACAAGTCCCAGCCCCAACTTGACTCCTGACAACATCAGGACTCTACTGTTCAGAGGCATCATGTTGGAAATGGGCAGGTACCTCAGGGGGCAGGGGGTGCATCTCATTGGAATAGGGCTCCTAGCCCACTGGTTACTGAGGGGGCTCCTTGCCCACTGGTTACTGAGGGGGCTCCTTGCCCACTGATTACTGAGGGGGGCCCTTGCACACTGGTTTTGGAGGGGGACCCTGGTTCTGCAGGGACTCCTTGCCCACTGGTTCTGCAGGGACTCCTTGCCCACTGGTTCTGGAGGGGGCTCCTTGCCCACTGGTTCTGGAGGGGGCTCCTTGCCCACTGGTTCTGGAGGGGGCTCCTTGCCCACTGGTTCTGGAGGGGGCTCTTTGCCCACTGGATACTGAGGGGGCTCTTTGCCCACTGGATACTGAGGGGGCTCTTTGCCCACTGGATACTGAGGGGGCTCCTTGCCCACTGGTTCTCGAGGGGCTCCTTGCCCACTGGTTACTGAGGGGGGCCCTTGTACACTGGTACTGGAGGGACTCCTTGCCCACTGGTTCCGGAGGGACTCCTTGCCCACTGGATACTGAGGGGGCTCCTTGCCCACTGGTTTTGGAGGGGACCCTTGCCCACTGGATACTGAGGGGGCTCCTTGCCCACTGGATACTGAGGGGGCTCCTTGCCCACTGGTTCTGGAGGGGCTCCTTGCCCACTGGATACTGAGGGGGCTCCTTGCCCACTGGATACTGAGGGGGCTCCTTGGCCACTGGTTCTTGAGGGGGGCCCATGCACACTGGTTTTGGAGGGGTACCCTTGTACACTGGTTCTGGAGGGACTCCTTGCCCACTGGTTCTGGAGGGACTCCTTGCCCACTGGATATCGAGGGGGCTCCTTGCCCATTGGATTCTGAGTGGGCTCCTTGCCTGCTGGTTCTGGAGGGACTCCTTGCCCTCTGGTTACTGAGTAGGCTCCTTGCCCACTGGTTACTGAGTGGGCTCCTTGCCCACTGGATACTGAGGGGGCTCCTTGCCCACTGGATACTGAGGGGGCTCCTTGCCCACTGGATACTGAGGGGGCTCCTTGCCCACTGGATACTGAGGGGGTTCCTTGGCCACTGGATACTGAGGGGTTCCTTGCCTACTGGATACTAAGGGGGTTCCTTGCCCACTGGATACTGAGGGGGTTCCTTGCCCACTGGATACTGAGGGGGTTCCTTGCCCACTGGATACTGAGGGGGTTCCTTGCCCACTGGATACTGAGGGGGCTCCTTGCCCACTGGTTTTGGAGGGGCTCCTTGCACACTGGTTTTGGAGGGGCTCCTTGCACACTGGTTCTGGAGGGGCTCCTTGCACACTGGTTCTGGAGGGGCTCCTTGCCCACTGGTTTCTGAGGGGGCTCCTTGCTCACTGGTTCTGGAGGGGACCCTTGCCTACTGGATACTGAGGGAGCTCCTTGCTCCTGGATGGCATTCACTATGGTTGACTGCCCTACAGAGATGGATCTCAGGAGGTCAATAGCATCCTCACTGAGGGCAGCAGGGCCGACTGAGGCAGAGCCTGAGGTGCCTGGGGTGAAGGAGAATTCCCACCCTCCTGAGTGAGAGGGCAAAGGCAACTCGGTGGGGGGCTACTGGGAGGGCAGTGCTGGTACGGGGTGGCAGTAGAACCTGTAGCTGGGGTGGTCCCAGAGGGGTCAGCAACCACCAGGGAGCTCCCATTGGAGGACAAATCGGAGTCAGTGGTATCACCTCCTGTCCCCAACGTGGTGCTCCCCTTGCCCTCTGTCCTACTGGTCCCCTCGGCGTCAGTGGATTCTGCCTCCTGGGTCCCGTGGGCTGCAGCTCCCTTACTTGCTGGTGTCCCCGCTCTTTCGCCAGATGATGCTGATGCACACATGGACAGGATGACAAAAGGAGAGAGGGGGGAGAAAGAAAGGGAGCAGAGGGTCAGTCACAACACCAACAGCACAGATGGCCTACACATCACTGTCACACACTGAGACTGAGAATGGGCAGTATGGACCACACTGGCATTCCATTGGCTAAGTACCACAGCAGGTAGGAGCCAAATACTGCCAGCTACATACCCACTGGGACCAACTAAGCCCTCTGCCATGGAAAGCCAGCTACCTAGCTATCAAAAACATGCATTTTACCCTAGTAACCTAAGCTGGACCACACAGCAATATCTTAATTGGCATATTGGGGAATCCACTGACTTTTACCCGGCACCCAAATTCCATGCCAGGCAACAGAGATGGTTGTCAAACACACTGTACTCACCCCCTTGTGGCTGCTGTAATGCCCTCAAGCGCCCGTCCAACTCAGAATTGGCCATCGCCAGTATGTGGGCCGTCAGGGGGATCAGGTTCCGACAGGCACCCCTCCCTCGTTGGGAGGCGATCCCCAGCTGGGCCTCCGCGGTCTTCCGGGCCCAGCGTTTCAGGTCCTACCACTGTTTCCTGAAGTGGGTGCTCCGCCTGCTGTAGACCCCTCAGCGTCCGCACTTCCTTGACTATGGCACGCCACAACCCCTTCTTCTGATGGACGCTGATCTGCAGAGGAAACACAAACAGGGACATAATGACCAAGACAATCGAGCCTGTCACACATATGGCCTACAAACTGCATTGCCCCTCATCAGCCACACACATGACCCGTACCCCTGCATTAACACTGCCACCAGCCATATCACCCCCCCCCCCCCCCCATGACACACTGCTGGCACACTCATACATCTCCATGCAGCCATGGCGCATGCAACGTACCCATCATGTACTCACCTGTTGGTCTGGAGGCCCATACAACTGCCCATACAGGGGTACCACCCCATCCACGAGCCTCTCCAACTCCTCCGACGTGAAGGCTGGGGCCCTTTCCCCCGTCGCATGTGCCATGGCAGGTTGCAGACACAGGTCACAGCAGCACATGCAGTGGAGATGTCGTCCTGTGTAAAGTCACGAATCAAGTGAAGTGGTAGAAATAAAATGACGGTCACGTCCACAGCAGTGAACACTGTCACCTCCAGCATTGACCATCATTGGTTCCCATACTCCATAGAGGGCCATGTTAGCCAATGAGGAATTGCACGGCGGTGCAGACCGCCTCCCGCCATGACGCGAATGCCGGCAGAGTTAGGTCACTTCCACCTGTCCCTGCATACAGGACAGTCGGGTGCCATTTTTTTGTGCTAGTACACATGTACAGATTTAAAAGTGCGTCATTGTAGTCGAATATTCTCACCTATACAATGCCAGTGTCCATCATAAAAGCATTCTTTGTGTACTCTGCTGTAGTGTGTTCATGGTTCCTGTTGTCACTCCCTTTTTACTTCTGGGTCCTTTGGGTACCAACCACTGCAGAGGAATAGGAGGAGGAGGCAAGCACCCATGTATAGACCCCTTGTGGACTTGGCTACACTGGAGGTCAGGCACATTATACTCGCCTATCGTCTGGACAGGGCCACAGTCACTGAGATGTGTGCACAATTGGAGCCTGATCTGCTACCTGCTATCCGTTGCACCACAGTAATACCCCCTCTTGTGAAGGTACTCTCAGTGCTCCATTTTTCGGCAACTTGCTCTTTCCAGGTGACAGTGGGCTTGGTTGCAGGAATGTCACAGCCAATAATCTCTATTGTGCTTGCAAGGGTTTTGTCTGCCATGCTCAAACACATGTGCAGCTACATCGCGTTCCCCCAGGTAAATGATTTACCCACTGTGAAGGCTGGATTCTATGCAATGGGACATATACCACATGTAACTAGGGCCATTGACGGGACCCATATTGCCTTAGTCCCCCCCAGAGCCAATGAACAGGTTACAGGAATGGGAAGAGTTTCCACTCACTCAATGTCCAGGTAGTGTGCTTTGCTGACCAGTACATCTCCCACATCCAACAGTACTTCCAATGACATTCAGGTAAGGCTGTTGAACTAAACATTTCTCCATTTTTGTGTTGTGCTGTGTGGCTGTAGCATAATGCTGCCTTTGCATCCCACCTGACTGTCACCTATGCCTTCCCTTGTTGCAGATGTTGCTGTGGCTACAACAGTGTAATGCTGTGATACGTACATACTGCAGAGAGATATTTGTAGGATGGATTAACATATTACTGGACATTTACACAGGTTCATGCAGTTCATAACAGTTCTATACATTGTACATTGCCTCCAGATAAAGCACTATTACTCAAGTTGTATCCAAGGGTGTTTATTAAGAATTGTTATACAATGCAAAGTGCAATAGAGTGTGGTGATGGTTGAGAATAGTCCGGTGTAGTGGGCCAGTCTGTTTGTGGCACAGGTCCAGCGTCCAAGGGGCCATAGGAAGGGGAGCAATGGGAGTTCAAAGTGGACAAGGCGACACAGTGGAACCCAAGGGGGGTGTTCAGGAGTGGCTCATTTCCTAGCGGTGGTCTTAGTCTTGGCAAATGTCTCTGGTGTCTGTGTGGGTCGCAGGGACCGTTTGCGGGGTGGTTCACCAGATCCAGAGCTCCTGAGTTGCTGTCATCACCTTGGGCATCTGCTGGTGGGGGACTGGGTAGCAGTGGCACCTCCTTGCCGCTGAGATTGGCTGGGGCCCCTGTGGGGATGTAAGTGGTGTATTATGCTACATGTGTGTGACATATTCTGCATCACTAGCTTCCCCTAAATTATTGCTGTTGTCCTGCCACCTTTGTTTGTGTATAGTGATGCATTGGCGGTGGGTGTACATGCAGGGCTGGAAGGGATGTGCATGCAGTTGGTATGGCATGCAAGGCTTGGCATTTAGGTTTGTTAATTGTGGTGGTGCACTGTGTGGGATGGAGTGGGGGTGATGGGAGTCAGGGTGAGGGGTTGAGATGGCATGCAGACATGGGGGGTGATAGGTATTAAATGTTGACTCAGTATTGTCCAGTCCTCCAGCGAGTCCCTCAGGATGCAGGATTGCCATGACTTGCTCCTCCTATGCTGTCAGCTGTGGAGGAGGAGGTGGTGGTCCACCGCCAGTCCTCTGGATGGCGAGCTGGTGCCTTGCTACAGTGGAACGCACCTTCCCCCGTAGGTCGTTCCACCTCTTCCTTATGTCATCCCTTGTGCGTGGATGTAGTCCCACGGCGTTCACCCTGTCCACGATCCTCTGCCATAGCGCCATCTTCCTGGCAATGGATATCTGCTAAACCTGTGCTCCAAACAGCTGTGGCTCTACCCTGACTATTTCCTCAACCATGACCTGCAACCCCTCATCGGTGAAACAGGGGTGCCTTTGTGGGGACATGGGTGTTGTGTGGTGTGTGTAGGTTGTGCAGAGGGTGGTGTGGTGGAGTGTGGAGTGTGTGTGCAAGTGGGATGAATAGGTAGTTGTGATATGTTTTGTGTTAGCGTTGCTAAGTGTATCCGTCATGTTGTGTTCGCAAAGCATTGTGGGTGGGTGTTTTATAGTGCTGTTGGGCGTATATTTGTGCCAGCTGTCGATTTTTTGTTCTGGCCAGTGTTGTCTTGTTTTGTATTTGGGTGGCCTTATCCGCCGTAGCGGTGTTTACCGCCAATGGTTTACCACCGTCAAATGTCTGCTGTGGTGATTCGTGGGTCATTATTTGGAGGGCGTAGTATTGGTGGCGTAATGGTATGGGTGGTAGTTCCGACAGTTTATCACGTTCAGTGGGTCTGGCGGATTTGTGGTTGTGGCTGTTTTTTGTCAGTTTTGCTAGTGTGTCATAATGTGGCGAACTGATGTTCGCCTCTGCAGTGGTATGTTGGCGACAGTCACCGCAGCGGTATTCGGAATTTACCGCTAAAGTCATAATGAGGGCCGATGTTTTTTAGGCCAGCCCTTGTCAATTAAAGAAACAGGTGCTACTTTTTCTTAAAAGTTTCCTATTTGGTATGTCATCGGGGGGAGCAATCAGTGGAGTCCTGAACCACTGCTGTTCTCCTTGAAGCATCTCAACACAATTCCCAAAGGGGAAGCAGCTCTCAATGACATCACCCCCTTTGTCACCCAGCTACCACCCCAGCTTGAGAGGTGATAAACTTTCAATGGCGTGATTCAGATAAGAAACATTACTATATTCCTTTATGTCTCACAAAGAGGAGGAGAACTCCTTTTTTCACACCCTTTCCTGTTTGCTATACAGAAAGGATCACGACAACCCTTTTAGCTGTCAAAATGGGTTTCGTGTAATGTGAAAAGAACAACAAAAAAAAACCTTTTGTACACGAGGCCCTTACTCCTGTACTATGTTACCTGTCACATGCTCTTTAAAGTCTACACATCAAGACACTGAAACATCTGCTTATTCTGTGCGTGCAGCTGCAGTTCTTGAAGTCAAGACCTATTCTGTTTGGGATTGGTCCTGGTGAATACCTTGGTCCAGGGTCTTCCAGAAACACCTACTGAACTACCTACCACACAGTCTGGTCTTTTCTTGCAAAGTGCAGTGTTCAGAAAATAAATGTTTGCATTTATATACTGGCTAATGTTTTCCTAAGAAAGCTTCTGAGAGGTACCTTCTGACAGTCATAAATAATTCCCATCATCCAAGAAAAGCAATCCCCTTCCTACACCAATGGCTGGCTGTGGGCAATTGCCATATAATATGAGAACTCTCTGGGATGTTGGTAATGAAGCAGTCTGTTGTTTCTTTGATGGATTACTATACATTATAGACAATATACATTGTGATTGATCCGTCATCTCCTATTCCCCTGGAAATCGTTAGAATGAGCCCACTAGATTTTCCTCTTCTCTATAGTTTAGTTGCACAGAGTTGTAAAGGGCATGGAGGCAATGATTATGCATTTCTCTTTCAACTTTAATCAGCAGCCCCAAGAGGAGAACAGTACTTCAGAACAATAGTGAGTCTACTTGTCCAAAGGAATCCTTTAAACCAAAACAATGCTCCGCCAATCACAGTCCTCCATTTCTCTGCAAGACAATTCTGCAAGGAAAAGCACTTCCTCTTTCTTTGTGCAGGCTCTTAACAAATGTTTTTCTTGTCATTGGTGTGTCTGTTTTTGCTCCACCCCATCATTGAATACAATTTATTCATCTATTCATTTAATGTATGTATACAACACTTTTAAAGTGTATCTCTCAATTTCCTATTTGTAGGCCACACTAATGTAGAACAGCGTGCTAGAAAACTCATAGATCATTTATATGTTGATATATGACATAGATATAATCATGCCAAAAAATGTCATCTTGTCCAACTATTCTGGTTAGGTATGCAGATAAGTCTGTAGGTACCCAGGTGGCTAACCTTCACTTCTGTGTCTTTAAGAGAATTGAAACTTTACTTAACTAAAGGCCAAGATTAAAAGGGGTTAAAGTTTACTAACCACCAATGTTGCCACCCCCAACTTGTTTAAAGCAAAATTTATTAATAGTAAGATATGAAGATCAGTCAACCGCATTGAGGATATCCTCCAGGCGTCCCCAATAGAAAAGGCTTTTTAATCCCATGGCTCGTCAAGCCGAATGAACCTCACACATGGAGATATGTATACCAGCTTCCACCATGACTCAACTGACCCGTTAATCGCAATAAAAAACTGTGACATACCTTGATGCCATGTCTTAATATGCTGTGATACCACACATAGTTAATAATGATTGGGGAAAGCTTGGTATTGTATCGCCTTGGTGTGGGATTTGTTATTACTAGAGACAGTGAAGGATACTGCGTCTGGAGTGAACGTTGTGGAGGATACATCCAGTACTCTCACATCTGACAGACATTTAAAAGAAATGATGGATAGTAAAATTACCAATTTACCAGATAACTCTTTTGTGACAGAAACTGGTGATCCTGCTAGGGTTTCAGAAGCCAAATGACTTGATATATGTCCTGTAATTGGGAATACTTGGATTCCGGGGTCAAAGACACCCTAATCCCTCTCAAGATTCCACTTACCTATATGTGTTCTCCCACCAAAAACCCATTTAGAGGTAAGTGGCCCACTGAGATTGCCGACCTGCGTGCGCTAATTGTATGATAGGCCAGACCTGCTGTTGCCATGTCTGACAGAAAGTTCAGGATACGTATTACATCCAGTTCCACGGGATCCAAATCGTGTCCCAGACACCAGCATGACCTTCTGCTCCAAGTTGAGCTTTAACGCTTAAAGGGGATTTTGCCCATGTCCACTTGTACCAACTGATGCAACCTTCCGTGAGCATCCCTCGGAAGGTTCTGAGTCTGGGGAAGTAGGATCGGAGAAGCCAATGAAAGTTCCAGAAGAACTGGAAACCAGACTTGCGATCTTCAAAACGGTGTCACTTTACTATCATGTCCACCTTCTCTTCTCTGGACATGGGTTGTCAACCTTGTGATCATCAAAAAGCAAGAAATGCATATTTGAGCTCCTGGTTCCAGTCCTGTTTGTTGGAACTTGTCAGGCTCCTGTGCTAGGGGATCCAGTATCCAGCTGAAAAATCAGGGCCGTTGATGATCCAGTCAAGAAGCGAAAACAATTATGTGGCATGGTCCCCATTTCTTCATGATCTTCTGAAACCATTCTGCTACCAGTTTCCATAAACTGAAGTGCCTTATGTATCTGGAATTCCAGTCCGCTATCTAATTCAGCTTCCTGGGCAAATGCTCCGCCAGCACCAAGATCTTCATCTCTAGGCACAAATGCTACAGTTTCATTGCCAGTTCTGCTAAGGCACTTGACCTCATACTTCTAAGATGGTCTGTGCTTCAATTCGCAGAAACTTCTATTTTCAGAAGAATAGACATGAAACCTTGCCCGTTGTTAAGCTTCTCACCACAAACAACCCTAGTAGGAGTTCTTGACAATATCTGTGTATTGGCTCTTATTGTTCAGACCATGGTCTTCCTGTGGTAATATCCCCACAATGGTCTCCCTAGCTCGATTGGCTTGCGCCTGACACTATGGACCTGACTTGGAGTTTGGTGGTTACAAACGTGACGGACATCCCATCCACAGTATTAGAATTCAATTATATCCTATAGAAATGTTATATGGCGGATGGAATATCCGTCACATTTGTGATGGAGTAACCCATTCGCCAGACTTTAAATCAGGCCCTATGACTAGGCACGAAGCAGAGCCAAATTGACTGTGCCATCCCAGGTCTCCATGTGATCGAGCCACATTTGAATCTCCATCTTGGCTACTAGAGCAGCGTTTCCCAAACTGTGGGTTGTGATCTGATTTTTGGTTGGCAGAGTTAGTTGGAGCAATAAATAAAAATGCCTTTAAATTCTGTGTTTATCTTGTCACATTTGCTGGTGCTTCAAGGACCGAGGTTAAGTATCAGGCTGTGTCTTCTGACCAATTGCTGATCTTTTAACATGGGATTGGTGTTTATTTTTCTGTCTTTGACTGGAAAGTGAGAGGGGTTTTCAAATTGAATTATGTGACAATCTTGTTTGAGTACAGGGAGTGTGAAAGGAAAGGCTGTAAGATGTTGGTTTTTTGGGCAACACACAACAAAATGTGAAAACTTGTAAATGAATTGTATACATTCAGCATTTAGGGAAGCGAAAATGAAGCAAATTTTTTGTAATTCAGAAGTGTGCTGTAAACAGAGATTTTAATAGGATAAAAGCAATTTAAGACATTTGGTGATGCTGAAAAGATAAATATTCAGACACCTGATTTCCCACACATTATCATTTGAGTACTACATAGTTTTATTAGCAAAACGATATGTTTGTGCAAAGTTAGTGGCCATTTCAATGAAAAAAATTCTGTCTGTAAATGACTACACTACTACACGAGGATTTAGCTACATTAAAAAAAAATGCCTCTCCTCATGTCCATTAATAGCAGTTTGTCATTCTGAAAAGTGGGTTGTGGTTCTAAAACGTTTGGCAACCACTGTTCTGGAGTGAAGTGTGCTTCCTTTTCAAGTGTCACTCCCTTCCTGGTTTGTGCCTCCTTGAGTATCTGCAGCGCTCTGTAGTGGATTGATCCTGGGAATATCTCTTGTATGGACGAAGCCATTAGGCCCACTATCCTGGCCAGGTTACTCTGGCGGATGCTCCCCTATAGTAGTTAAGCTCTCTCCTTTATTAGTGTCCTTTTTAGTTCTCTCTTGAAGTGAGCTGCCTTTCTCTGAAGACAACTTGTTGTCTACTGTACTGCATCTATAACTAAATCTAGGAAAGTTATTATCTGTGATGGCTTGAGCACCCACTTCTGTTTATCAAAGATGAAGATCAGGTTCTGGAGTAAGGATACTGTTGTACTCAATGATTCCTTAACCAAAACTGGTCTTGATTCATTAGAAGTATACAGTCCAGGTACACAATCAGTTGTCTGATACCACTGGACATCTGCCATTCTTCAGTCTCAGGACCTTGGTGAAGCACCACAGGATGAAGGAAAGACTAAATGGGAGGGGCAGAAACTTGTAAACCTGTTGCCTCCAGAGACACTGGAGAAACCTCCTGTGTGGTGGAAACATTGGGATAATGAGGTATGCATCCTTCATGTTCAAGTTTACCAACCAATCATTTGGTAACAGAATGTCCCTGAGAAGGTGCACCCCTTTCATTTTGAAATGGTGGTAAACCAGCCATTTGTTAAAATCCTTTAAGTTGATCACTTGCCGGTGTTAAACCCCTTACGTTGGTCACTGGTGGTAGCCCTTGTCCTTTTTCTCCACCAGAAAAATGTTGCCCCGGAATCCCCATAGATGCAAGGAAGTCTGCTCCACTGCCCATTTTTATAAGGATGGCTTCATTTCCCTGTTCTATTAGTAACACATCACTTCTGAAAAGGAAAGATAATTGTTTCTGGTTCTCTGCTTTGTAGTTCCATTGAACCCATACCTGAAACCACATTATGGTCTGAAGCACCTAAGAAGGACTCCTTGAATACCTCTAGAACGTTTGAAGGGACGTCTTCTATTCTGGGATGTTTAAGACTACATTGTGGTCTCCAAGCTCTGCCAGGGCCTGATTCCCCACCAGAATCTGCATCCCATTCTGGCTATTCTGTGTCTTTTCCTACACCTTTGAGGTCTGTCCTTTTGTGAGGACTATGCCTCATCGTTGAGGGTAAAACTCAGAGTGTTCATAGTCCGTAAGGTCCTCTAGGGCACCTGCTCGCCTCTTCAGGAAGGCTTGTCAAAGCTTTTTGAAGGCATCTGAGAGGGGTGTCAGTACCATCTTGGCCTTAACTTTATTCTTCCAGGCTCCCTCAGTGTCCTGAGGCTGAAAAGGCCTCTATTCTTCCCCCTATGGTTGGTTCATATCACATTTTGCCACCATCATAATTATCTGCCTACTTAGGGGTTCAAGAGGCGATGATATTGCCATTTGTAATGATATTGAAAGGCTATACTATTCACTGTCATCAATAGCGATGTAGAATTGCTCCTCCTTTACTTCTTCCACATCATCCTTTATATGGATACCTTCCATGCTAGCTCTGGTGAGGTTAGAATATTTGTTTTGGCAATATATGTAAGTATGGTCCACCCATGACTCTTCTGCCTGGTTACTCACTTTGGAGTGTACCACTAAAATAGTGATGAAATAGGGATGCTGCTACTGTACTTATTATGCACTGGGCAATGCAGCTTTACAGATTTTCCCTGACATACTTTTCAGAGAGAAAGCTCTTTTTAGTGCTCCAATGTCAAGGGGACCCACAGTGGAGCCAAGAAAAGTAACAAATGTGATGCAATCACTGAAGCTGCCTCCCTCCTGTGATTCAAGCTCCTCATTGTCCATGTCTCCCTTCCTGTATGTGAGTGAGGTCCAACAAGATGCATGGAGCCGGGAGTTTGAGATCCATGCACCCTGCATGCCGATCTGCCACCATACCGACTGCGGTGATCGCGCATCTGTCTGTGTGGTTCCTGTTTTCCTCCCTTAGCGGCTGGCTCTTGCATACACCAAAGGATTGCCATGCCCATCTGGAAAAGAAAAAGACCTGCCACTTGGCTGCTGAGCAGTAGCAGCAAGGCGGGATGAGTCCTGTGAGAAAATGGGTTGTTGGTTGAGTGGTCGTAAGCCCTTCTCACGCAACAGCCACAAACCCTGTCAGGGTCAACCACAAAAGACTCTACATTAACCTATGCACAACCCTCTGGTAACTTGACACAAAAGCAGACATGTTTAACTTTAAGGAAATGTGTCAATTATTTATGCAATGTTCAAACAGTAATAAAGTGAATACACAACAGAAGAAAAATGTGACACCAATTTGGAAAAATAGAGTACATTTTAATAAATTATTTGATACCAATACAACTAAAAATACACAAATCCAGTCAGTGGAACTGGAGATAAGCAATATTAAAGATTCAGGTAAAAATAGTGGCTAAAGGCACAAAGCAAAAACTGTTGTTATCTGGTAGTGCCAGACTGAGACAAAGTCACAAGTTCAGACCGACCACAATGGAGCTCTGACTGGAAAACTGTGACCAGGTTTGGCCTGCTGAAAATTATACCTTATCTCCTTGATGGCAGACGTTGGGTCACATAGCATC
The DNA here is from genome assembly GCF_031143425.1 of Pleurodeles waltl. Taxonomy (NCBI): domain Eukaryota; kingdom Metazoa; phylum Chordata; class Amphibia; order Caudata; family Salamandridae; genus Pleurodeles; species Pleurodeles waltl. The sequence continues at coordinate 708,496,243 of NC_090448.1, forward strand.
GGTTGCATGGAGTGATGCGAGGTCGCGTGTTGAGTTACATCGCAGAGTGTCTGGTCTGAGGAGTGAATTGGTGTTCTACATTGAGTTGCATCTTGCAGCATCAGTTCCAGTGAGGTGCTGCGAGGACTACGATGCAAGGTCCCATGTCAGGCTGCGTCCGTTTGGCAAAAACTGGGATGGCTACAGTGTGAGTTCCTGTATCAAGTTGCGTCGCACTTCGTTGGTTCCGATGAAGACCACATCTATGCTGGCACAACACCTTCATCTGCACTTCCAGGGGTTCAGGACTGGGGGCACTAGTTGGGGCAACAGGACTCACTGCAGGTAGAGTCCAGGTGCAGGGTTTAAGGATGTTTGAGTTTGTGGTTTACCTGTAACTCCGAACAGGCAGTCAGCCAATTAGCCCTTGAAGTCACTCTGGTGGTCCTGGGTTTACGGTGCAGATCTGAGTCTTCTACAGGTCCAGAAATGATCTGAAGAGTTGGGTTTGGGGGTCCAGCTTTTAAAGACTCTAGCGTTTTTCCCCTACAGATGTGTCTGGAATGTCCTTCCTCCCTGCCCTATCCCCAGATTTTTGGGGGTCACAATAGAATAGTGGGAAATCCTTTATGAGTGAGCTGAGGCAGTCCCTTTGAGGTATAAGTGCGGTAGGTAATAGCTTCGACCCCCATACTGCTAGAGATGGCCCATCCTGCCAACAGCTAGCCCCCTTTGTGATACTGTCTGGGAGGAATTGTGACTTATAATCTGACTTTATCATTTGAGAGGGTTTTAAGTTACTATTCTTTGGAGACCAAACTCGACATTCCTACCTACTCCCAATCAAAACGTATCACTTATTGAAAGCATTCCGGCCTATGCGTCTTGCTGCTGGTGCGCTCCCCGACCCAGGCTCCTCCCCCGGAAGTGTTTGTTCGACCGCAAGACGCAGGCGCGGAGCAAGCTGATGGAGCTGCGGTCTCGTGGCACGAAGGACACCACCCGGAAAACTTGTCCCCACAGACGCCGGACAGCTAAGTGGACCGGTGCCCAAGTTAGGTCCCGCGACATCAGAAAGATGCAGAGTACACCATGAAAAGGAGGCCTTCACCACTGGGCATCAGTTTAGAACGTGCCGCTCTGAGGAGTCGTGCGGGTCGTGGCTCACCCCCCTGGAGGTGGCTTGATGCCATGGTGGTGCAGGAGAGAGCCGCTCGCTTGCAACGCAGTGCTAAGAACCTTAAAACTCTGATTGCTTGGCATCACACTATCTAAAAGTAGCTCCTCTTCAGACTGGGGCTGTGCAGTCCCCTATCTGGCGGGAGCACACAACTCCAGAATGTGCCCTCTTCAACGAGTAAACACCAGTGCTGCCAACGTTCCCATATCGAACCAGCTGACTAGCCGCAAAGCTGAAACGCAAATGTGGACAGGGAAGAGTTCCAGTTCTTTCTAAAGCGTCTCACACCTCTTTACATAAAATAAACATGCACGTACTGGCTAGCTTGGAAGGCGAGATGCTAGGTGGGGTCAACAATCTGCCAACCAAATGGAGTGCGACGTGGTTGTAGGCAACAGGGACACAGCAGCAACCGAGCCATTCAGCTCAACCCCATCTAGTGCAGGGCCAGCATCTGACGGTACAGACGGGTCTCTTAAAGCATCGCTTTCCAGTGATCCCCATCCCTTGGCCTTAAGCAATTCGGAAGGCAATTGGCAAGAACTATGCCACAGGTAGAGACACAAGTAGAGGCTCAGGCCGCGATACAAAGTGTGCAGATGGCAGGGCACGAAAGAGGAGGGAAAGATGATGAAGGGAGACCCATACAAACCTTCGCTGCACTAGGGACATCATCCTCGACACCTCAGAGAGACTTGGCTGGAGAAGACCCTCCCAGACAGCTCGGCAAAGCTCACAGGAAAGCAAACATGAATAACTGTTTACCTCACTAGTTAAGACTACTTTGGACATTATTCTCGGTGAAATTAGAGACTTGAAGAGCGCCCAGGCACAGGAGATTGCCTTTATTCAGGAGCATCTGTCTAAAATAGAGAGCACTTTAACTCTGATCCCAGAGTGACTGAAAGAGTCTGAAAATCGCATTTCAGTATTAGAAGACAAAGTTCGCAGTATGCAACAGGAAGTTTCGAAACTGGAAAAAAGCAGACAACCTGCAGAATTAATTACAAGATTTGGAGAACTACAATAGACGTTGGAACTTTCGGATACTGGCAGTTGCGGAGTATAGTGAAGGCCCACAAGTAAGGGAATGGGCAGAATCTCTTCTGAAACAGGCAATCCCATAACCAGCTGGTGACTTGACTATTACAAGGGCGCCCAGAGTCCCCGCTCTACAAGTTTCAGAGTCAACATACGCATGTACGATTCTGCTAAACTTTGCCAATTATTGAGTAATGGAACTTATTTTGTCTAAAACTGTCGCAAGGAAGACTCTCTCAACTCCTGAGGTGCCTCACTTCGGAATTTGTTTGGACCTGTCAGTTGCCTCGGCCCGGAAATGCAGAGATTTTGTCAAAATGATTGATGCTTTCAAAAGCCAGTGGAGCGCAAGCCACTATAGTACAGCAAGCAAAACTCAGGGTTTTCGCCAAGGGTACATTCTTTCTGTTTAGTAATATATGTAAGGCACAGGTGTTCCTTTAGGAGTTGGCAAATAAGGCAGAGTGATAGACTGATGTATTTAAACGCTAATCTGTTTATAAAAGTGTAATAGAGTCAGGGCACTGTTTCTTTATAAAAGCGGGGTAGGGTCGAGAACCTCCCAGGCGTGGCACTGGTGGGTTACAAGCGCACAAGTGTGTAATAGAATAGCACACAAAGGACTACTTGGTGCAAGGAAGGAACTGTGAGAAATATTTCTTTTGGGGTGGGCTGAGCTCAGGGAGTGGAAGAGGGTAAGTGGGGTTAGAGGGTCACTGCAGGATGAAAAATGGGAGAGTTCCTTACTATTGTACAATGACTGGAAGCGTCCAAAGGATTCAGTCATCTATAGCTCGAAGAGGCATAGGAGTCAGAGAAGGGAGGAAATGTTTGGACCAGGTATCATGTATAGTAGGAAAATAGAATGGAGACATACAAAGAGAACATAAGGATAGTTACACTAAACGCAAACGGCCTCATTAATATAAAATTGGGCTATCAATGCCTGGATCAGGGGCCATGCCCCAGATGTCGTGTTTCTTCGAGAAACGTATTTTAGGGATAAGAATAACGATGTATATAAAATGGTTAGGTGTTGGGCAGGTGTACTGTTGCATGCCAAGCTCGTCTCCCGCGCACAGAGGGGTGGCACTTTATTTTAATACAGGTTACATTTTCCCAAACCGATGCTGAAAGCAAATGGTTGTTAGTGAGTGGATTGCTCAATAATGTTAGGCTCACCTTTGCCACCATATATGCACCAGTTCTGGATGGTCCGTTCCTTTGTCAGAATTGGCAGGCATTGCTCGATATCCCGGGCTCTGTTATCCTGGGTGGTGATTTTAACTTCGTTCAGAACCCTGAGCTAGACTCTTAATCTGGTTTACATAAACAGAATAAACCGCGTACACCTGCCTAGCCCAGTATTCCAGAGCTCTTAGTCTCACTGATCTATGGTGAGATAAATACCCAGATGCCAGCGAGTTTCATGCTACTTGCTAAATATAATACTGCATCTAGATTGTATTATTATATCTGCTCATGTAATTTGCAAATAAAAAGTTATGGGCATATCCAAAATGGGTTCTCAGATCATGCTTTAGTGAAAATGGAAGTTTATGGAATTAAAATAGGACGGATTATAGGTGGTCCTTTACTAGAGTCAATTTAGAAAAGAAAGAGTGGTGTAAAGACATTTTTAGCCCAGGTGAAAAACATATGGGAAGTCTTTAAAGCTACTGTTTGTGGCTTAATTACCACAAAGGAGATAAAACACCATAGAGAATTGGCGGCAGAGAGGACAAAATTAGAGTCATCGTTACATTTAAGCAGTACAAATTTTGCGCTAAATAAAAGCCCCGCAAATAGAGAAGGTTTAAGCCGGACAAAAGGTTTATTTTGCCAGGTCTAATTGTCAGTTACACATACAGGTTGCAGTGTCAGGCCTGAAACCTGTTTAAAGGGCTACTTAAGTGAGTGGCACAATAGGTACTTAATGCCCATTAGTAGCCTTCAGTTTACTGGCCATGGGTACATGTAGTAACACTTTACTCTTACAAGTAAATTAAATTTGCCAATTGGGTATAAGCCAATAAAACAGTGTTTAAAGGAGAGGGCACAAACACCTTAGTAGCAGTTTAAAGGTCAACAATGCCTAGGAGCCTCCAGTACCTCGGGGAGGGGCGCCCTTAGTTGCGCCACAGGCAGGACCCCCCTCATGACAAAGACTGTCGGAAGTGCGAAGTGCGGCGAGGGGGGCAACGTTCGGATGGAACTGTGTCATCAGGAGGTGCAGGGGGAGCATCGAAGGAGCATATAAGCCGGTATTACCCTTTGCACTGTCCTCTTTGCCCCCCTTTTCAGGTGCTCAGGTAATCTTGCGCCGCCATCTCTCATCTGGTTCGAAGCACTTTGCAGCTTCGCTTCGTTCATCTTCAGGTTTGTTGTGGCGCAGGGGAGCCGGGTGCCGAGAGGTGGGCCGCCTTGTGTATCTCGGCTTTAGGTTTGCATGCCGCATGACGATGCATGCTTGGTGTTTGAAGTGTGCTGTGTCACGTACGGCTGGGTTCGGTAAGTCCCCATCTGCATGCCGCCTTTTGTGTAAACCGCTTGGCGAGCACTGGGGGTTGGTGAGTACCCTTAGTGGGCCACACCAGTTTTGAACTGTGTTTGTTATGTTGCAGTGTACGGTATGACGGGGTTGGTGAGTACCCCCAGCGTACCACTCCCCCACCTGTTTGCCTGCATCTGCACTAGCTTCCAAGTTGGTTCCAGAATAGTATATCATTCAAAGGTGTAACAGGGGTTTGGTAAGTACCCTCGGCGTGCGCATCGCAGTTACACGCTGCTTTGGAACTTTAGGCAGTTTTTGGAGGGTTTCCAGGGAGTTAACAAGTGGACGCTAACATGGAGAGGTGAGGACTCTGTTCAGGGGAGTCCCTGCTGGGGTTAATGGTCAAGGTCCCTCGTACTGAGAAGTGTGGGTCCTATTACGGGCGTGTCTGGAGACAATTAATTCAGGGTCCTCGCAGGCCTTATGGGGCCGAATGGTCATGTCACAGACTCTCACACTTAAAGTTGAGGGTTCTACTCCAAGTGTGTTTGTAGACGTTTCTCACCTTTTGGGCAACAACTCTTTTAATCCATACCGCTCTATATGCACTTAATCTTGTCTGATTTTGGTAGCTAAGCAGGGTCGGCCTGGTTAGTACTTGGATGAAAGACCGCCTGGGAATACCAGGTGCTGAGGGAAAGATGAGGCAGGCACCTGTGGCATAACCGTTAAGCCTTAGACTGCTTAATTGAATTGATTAAACTTACCTTCCCAGTCAGCACGCAGGACACCTGTGGCTTAGTGGTCCTGGTCACAGACTCTCACACTGGGACGTGAGGGTTCTATAGGGTTTTATTCTGGGTATGTTAGTGGGTGTGTCTGTGGACTCATCCCAGGGGTGATGTCCCTAATTTAACTGAAGTCCCCTTGATATATGATTTAAAAAAAAAAAAAAAATGATGTGCGCTTATTCATGAAGGCACCTCTAGTTAAGTAACTGAGGTGTAGTGGGATGCCAGGCAGCCTAGCACTCCCCATTGTAGCCAGCATGAACTGGCACGGACCAGGACTTCGTATTTTTATGGGTTATGTAGTTGCAGTAGGCGGCCAGCTTGTTGTTGATCTAATGCGTCCTCTCTTTTTTTTTCTTTTTGGCATAGATAGTGTGCATGTGAGCAAGATATTAACGCTACTTTGCAGCTCCCATTTTCGTTGTACAGTATGGCCCCAAAGCGAGCACGATCTGCAGCAGATGCCCTCATGAAGTAGACTGGGACCTCCAGAAACTGACTGAAGGTCCAGAAAAGGATCAACTACCGAAGCAGTAGAGGAAGGTCCCAGCGCACTACAGGGATGCCACTCCAGACCATAGGGCTGCTACAACCAGCACGCAAGTGACGGCCGCCTCTATTGTCTAGGGTGAGTCCGCGGGGCAGCCCTCTTCACCCGGTCCTGGAATCAAGGCTCCAAGTGGTCCAGTGGCTAGCATCAGTGAGGGGGTAGTGCGTCAAAGTAACCGGGCCTGTTCCCTCGTGGCCCAGTGCGAAGGCTCACCTCAGGTAGGGTTGGCGTCTGTGTCATCACAGCCTCATGGGGGGTGGCTACTCATCAGTGCTCTCCAGTGGTCCAGGGCACAACAGTAGTTTGTTCTGGGCCATCCCCTGCACAGGTGGTCGGGCAGGTGGGAAGCGCGCACACTCCTGTTCAGACATATTCTCTGGTGGTGCAGGGTGCCATTGCGGTGCAGGATTGAGCTCAGCCGTCAGCAGTACCTCCCTTGGTGACAACCATCCTAGAGCAGTCCCCAATATCGATCAGTCCAGTGTTTCTTTCCTCTGCAGCTCCCACCCTGGCCCCTCCTGCGGCAATTGCCTGGCTCGTGCCAGCGAAGCCCAAAGAAAAAATACAGAAGGGAGACTATGTTGATGTTTTTGACCTAATTAACGCAGGTGTGGTCCGAGGGAAGGCCAGATCAGGGAAAGAAAAGGAGCACCGGCTAAAGAAGGTTTGGATGGAGTGGTCCCTGAAGAACTGGGTTGACAGGGTTTTCGATTTATGCAGCCATCATGACCGAGAAGTATTCGGCGGTGGCCCCCCAACTGTTCACGTACATGTCTCTAATTTATAGCGCGGCCTCAGAGTTTCAGGGTTCTTCCTAGCTTCAGTACGATATCAAGTTTAGACAGATGAAAGCGGTCAGGGCAGAAATGACATGAGATCAAAGGGAGATCGACTTATGGCACTCAGAATTCACCATGGGGCAAAATCTGTGCAACCCTTTTGGTCGGATAAAAGTTCTGGGTTTAAAAAAAAACTCACCTACTGGCAATATAACAAGAAGGACTGCAGTAGGGGGGCACTTGCAAATATAAACATCTCTGCTCCTTTTTCAGGTCCCAGGGACACCCTGAAAGCAAGTGCTTATAGAAGCATGGAAATCCAAAGGAGTCAATGCCCACTAAAAGCAAGTAATACCAATCAAACCAGCAGGCTCCCCATGCTTACCCATCTCCAGTTCTAGCTCATCTCCTTGGCAGGTATAAGAATTCTCGAGATGCCCATGTGCTATACCATGGTTCCAAAGATGGATTCCCACGGTTTCAAGGATGGATCCCTTCATGCGCTCCCCCGGATCCCCCCTAACAATCAAGTGCCAGCACTGCGACAACCTGATATTGCATACAACAAAATCATAAAGGAGGTATAGGCAGGGTGCATGGCAGGGGCCTTTCCGTCACTCCCATCCGTGGACTTAGTCTGCTCACCACTTGGTCTGGTCCCAAAGAAAGAGCCTGGTAAATTCTGTCTAATCCACAATCTGTCCTTCCCAACGGGCGCGTCGGTCAGTGATGGATCAGCCCAAGATCCTTGCACTGTGCGCTACACCACTTTTGATGAGGCCCTGGTCAAATGGCAGAAGTCCTGGTCAAATTGCAGAAGCTAGGTAGAGGGGCCTTGATGGCTAAATCTGACATTGTCTGCTTTTCGCCTCCTGCCAGTGCACCCAGATGACATTTGCTTTCTGGGGTTTACTTTTGAGGGGCAATTCTTTGTAGATCTCTGCATGCCTATGGGTGCTCCATTCCATGTGTTTGATACATTTGGTAGGTTCTTGGAATGGGCGGTGAAGGATGTGGTGGCCACAGACGTGGTAGTACATTATTTGGATGACTTCCTGTTTATGGGTCCCACAGGCTCCACAGCCTGCAAGAAGGCCCTGCTGGGCTTCCAACAGCTGGCTCGAGCCCTTGGGGTGCCATTGGCAGTGGCTAAGACAGAGGGCCCCTCAGTGTGTATCACCTTTCTGGGTATTGAAATTGACTCAGTGGCCGGCGTGTGCAGGCTCTCTAAGGATAAGGTTGTGGCGTTCAAGGCATCCATCGAGGCAATCAGGAAGGTCACATTCCGTCAGTTGCAGGTTCTGGTAGCGTAGTTTAATTGTGCCTTGAGTTTGATACACATGGGGAGGGTTTTTTTCCAAGTACATCGCCAGGGCTATGGCTGGCCTTCAGGCCAAACATCACCACACCAGGCTGGCTTCCGAGGTCAGGGAAGATTTGCTTTCTAGGAAGGGCTTTCTAGACACCTTCAATGGCATCCTTCTATGGCAGCAGGTGCCATGGTCCAGCACCGAGCTGGCTCTGTTCTCAGACAAAGCAGGCAGCACTCTTTGGCACTCTTTGGCACAAGGTGGTGCATGCAGCATTGGCCAGGGGAATAGGTGGCCTCCGGGCTCACTTGCAATGTTACCTTCTTGGAGCTATTTCCCATCATAGTAGCCCTGCAAATATGGGAGAAACGCCTTGGCCAACAGCAGGATCGTGTTCTGGTCAGACATCAGGTCAGTGGTCATGGCTATTAACAACCGGAGTGCGAAATGCCCATTTGTTCTACGTCTGCTTAAGCCCTTATTTGCAGTTGTCTGGCGCATAATGTTTTCTTTTCGGCAAAGCATGTCACAGAGGTAGATAATGCAGTGGCCGACGCCTTGTCTCGTTCCAAGTTTACAGAGTTCAGGGCACTGTGGCTACAAGCAGACGAGAGGGAATCAGTCTTCCTCATGGAGTTATGGAAGTTTGGTTCCCCCATCGCCCCTGACCTACTCGCTGCATCCCAGGCGCCCAAGAGCAAACGTATATATGAATCAGCTTGGCAGGTATATAACGCCTCCTTCTATTCTCCAGTTGCAGCAGAGCGTCTTCTCCCCGAGGGCATCTTAAGGTTCTTGGTGAGGCAAAGGGAGTGTGGCACGTCATTGCATCTAGTACAGAGGCAGCTGTCCGCAATTGCTGGGCTGAATGGGGTGATGGACCTGTCCAAGGATCCTAGGGTTGGGAGCGCATACTCCCCTCCCCCTCCACCCCCACCCAAGGAGGATGTCAGGTGGCCCATTGACATAAGCAAGGCTAGCACACATTGTTGGGGTATTGCATCGGATATGCCGATCTCCCTATGAGATTAGTTTGTTCTGCTTCGCCTACTCACTTGCCTTTTTCTGGGCATTTAGGATCTCTGAACTGGTAGCATCCTCCAAGACTGGACAGGCACCGGGATTTGACCGACATCCTCCTGTCTGACAGTTATCTCTGGGTAAGGGTCAGGAGATCGAAGACGGACCCTTGGGGGAAAGGTATGTGGGTGAGTTTCAGTCCTGCCCCAGGGGCCTCCTATTGTCCGGTGACTCCTGGCTCAGGATTTCCTGTGGGTGCGCCCTGCAGTGAGATGTTCCAAGTTGCTAGTTCACGCGGGCGTGGTACAGTTTGTGTGTGCTGGTGTGGAAATTCTTTAATTTTCAGAGCAGCTCAATATTTCATTGGCTCCAGTCTTGGAAGGGCCCTGCTGGAGGCAGATTTTGAGCATCATTGGGTGCTTATTGGGGGCCTTAGGCTGGGGGACTTATTTCACTATCTTTCAAGGGCCCTGGAGGAAGGTGTGGTGCCTTCCCCTGATATCAATGTCAATCATGCTGATGGTAACAACATGGTACCCCTAGGTAGGCGAGGGGTTTGTGAGGCTCTCTTCTCCACCCTGTCAAGGGTGAGGAATCAGCTGCCATCAGCAGCCACATTGTGGTCACAGGTTATTCCCCGGCTGATGTGGTCCAGGGGAGTGTCCACCCAGGCGAATAATGACTCTGTGAAGAAGCTGAATCGTTCAATAGAAAAAATCTTGACAGGGTCTTCTATGGGCACGGTGTGGCACAACTTGATCCAGGTAACCTGCCCTGAGTTATTTCACCATGACAGCATACATTTATCCATCAGGGGCGAAGAGTTGTTCATATAAACTATTTTAGGGGCCATAACCGGTCTCGTCCAAGCCTTTAGTGGGTGGGGGAGTTGGGGGGGGCGAGTTCGCCAGGAATTTCCGCGCCTGTGGTGGGGCCCAGGGCAGCAGAATGGCCGGTAATACTCCAAATATGGACTCTTGGCTGGCCTGAGCGGGGTGTAATTGTGTGGGCACTGGGCTGGTAGGAGAGGGGGCTGACGATGCCTTCTGCTGCTTTACTTGGATGCCCAAGTAGTGGCCAATGTTTGGTCCAAAACCTAATTCAGCAAAACAGGAGGAGTGAAGACAAAACATTTGGAGGAAGACCATCCTAAGTCTGGCAGGTCTTCTAGGTCTCCAGTGCCACAATTCCTCCACATGTACCACCAGGCTATCTAGAAAAATAAAGCAGAATCCTACGGGTACAATAAAGGTACTGTTCAAGCTAAAAAAAAAAACACAGGCACTACACATTGTTACTTAATTAAACCAAAACTGCCATTAACCATTCTGAAAGCTAAGCAAAAATCATTTATCTGTGGATGCTGAACAGTGGAGTAAGAGTATCCTTTGTGGATTTTTTCACAGAGAAATGGTGAACTGTAATTGGTGGAGTGGTGTTTGGGTTTAAATGACTCATGGGACATGTAGTCCTACTGTTTTTCTAAAGTACTGTTCTACTTTTGGAACTGCTGAGTAATACAGTTGAAATAGAAATGCATAATCTGAGCCTCGGTCCTGACATAAAATCTTTTGGTTGGTATTTAAAACTAGGGTGGCTAAAACCAACCCAAGATGCAGGGTGACCAGACGTCCCGGATTTCCCCGGACAGTCCTGTTTTTTAGAGGACTGTCCCGGTGTCCCGACGCTTCTCTTAATTTTAAACAAATGTCCCGGTTATTGGGCCAAAGGTCAGATCTTGTAGAGAAGCATAAGTAAAGTATTAAATAATTAATGTAATGTATCTGTTACTGTCAGGCAACACAGTCCCCTGTTTGCTCCCAGCAGAGAGATGGAGTAGGGATCAGAGAGAGGTGGTTGGGGGTGCAGGGTGGGAGGTCACGCCATAGCTAATTTTATATACGTAGTTTTGTAAATGCGTGTGTGAGTATATATGTGTTTGTGTGTGTGTATGTATATATAGCTGTATACACACACATGTACAGGCACACACAGTGCTTTAAATGGGCCGGTACTCACCGGTACTGAGTACCGGCACTTCTCTGCTGCCAAGGAGAGTACCGGTACTCATGAAAGGTAGGCTTAATAGCTGCTGGTGAGCACTAGGCTGTCAGAGTTGAACCTGCCTCTGACAGCTAAAGTGCTGCTGTAGCTCTGAGCCGACCCCGCTGCGCTATTCAGCAGGGATTAAGTGGCTAATGTCTGGGTATTCACCATCACGCTATGTTTGACAGAACAGGGCCCATTCAGGCCCTGTGCTGTCCATCACATTCACACTACTGTGTACATATGTGCAAACACAGGAATTGAGGCACCCCCGCTGACAGAGACAACCAAGAAAGCCATAGGAGGAAAGTTTAATATGGCTTTAATCCCTCCTGCGTCTTTTAGAACGAGGGTCTGTTTAGGTTTGTGTTTGCCTTCTTGTATGTGTGTGTGTTTTTCTGTGAGAGAAAGGCGAATGAAAGAGAGAGAGAATCGGGACACTTTAAGGAGGACAGTGTGGAATGCTTTGTGTCTGCTTGTTTCTTTCTGTCTGTGTGCACCCTGAATAATATATAGTATTGTGCAAAACGACACCAAATAACAATACGGCATTAAGAAGCTGGAAATATTACAAAACAAAAGAAATGTTCAAATATAATAGTTTCGCTTTCATCTTGTGTAACGAGTTAACCTGTTTTATTTAAACACACTTATGTGTTTTGGTATTGCTGCAAGGGGTATTTAAGTTATAAAGTATCCTCATGTCTTGCTCTTAGCCCCGCCCCTAGCCCCACCCACCACACTACTAGCTCATGTTAAGCAGTACCTGCACTTATTTTTTCCCATTTAAAGCACTGGGCACACATTCACAAAGCTACGCAAAAAAAAACGGGACAGGCCAGATATAAAAGTGAGAATAAAGTATTTAGTCCTTCTTTTATGTCTGACCTGTCGTGGTTTTTGCTCCTCAAAATCTGGTCACCCTACCAAGATGGTTAACTGGTTTATTAGGTTTCAGAAATGTCGTCTTACTCCAGCGTGAACAAGTTTAAAATTATTCCACCAGATTATTATTAAAGAGTGATGTTAACTTTGGCCTCAAATGGTCAGCGTAGCTCAATGTGTACCTGTTCAGTAGCCAGTTTACCCCTATCAATACTAACAACAATAAGCACAACACCAAGCACCTATCTGAGAGCTTCACGCTGCCACCATAACAAGGCTGCACACATCTTCGGGGAGATGCTAAAAAGGCTGCACAAATCTGCTGTACACATCTTCGGGGAGATGCTAAAAAGGATGCACACATCTTCGGGGAGAATGCATCGTTCCAATACCGAACCATAAAATTTCTCTTATTTCTTTAAGGCACTCTTCCCCATCCAAAAAGGCACTGATGGTTGCTGGAAGGGAAGCAATTTGAGGAATTCATGACTTCCAATGCAGCCTACCACATGCACTAGCGACAACGCACCCCCGCACCCCTGGAAATCCACAGGATCACCTGACCCTGACAAGTAGGCCCAGGGCCCGTTTATGCTTGTGGTGCCAAGTGCCAAGTCCTTATTTGGAGCCCCCAATGACCACCTCTGCAAATTCCCTCATCACTACCCTCCAACAGCAACTCTCATCTCTCCATATCCCCCTCTGACATGCATTTCATTTTTGTCTAGCTCTACTCATAATTCAATCAGTCAGTTCTGTGATCTGCTTTGTACACTTTTTTTTACAGCAGGCACATTAACACTCTGTGCTACTTTATGCTTCAGCAGGAATATTAAGCACCAGAGTTATCTTGACATTTTATTGTTTCGTATAAACTTGGACACAGAATGAACTCACACGTGCTTTCAAACCCATGCCTTAATTTTAAACATGGCGCCCTGACGTCTGAGCCATGTGTGGTCGCACCACCGTAAAGCCGGCCCTAAGGGCCCAGCATAAAACTACAAGGGTGAATTCTGTTGCACGTGACTCGGTCTGGTTATTGAAGCCTTCAAGGTGGGGGGAAAGCTGTACCAATTCTAGTCATCCACATTCCCAGCAGAGGGTCCACACTCACTGTAAGACCGTAACATGTACACCAGTCTGCCTGAGCAGGTAGGCAGAGAAAAAAAAACAGGAGATATTGTAGGTGGCACACATTTATATGTATCCCTATTTGGAGGGAAGAAGGGTTGAGCTAAATAAAAATGGGCAATATGCATTCCAGTAGACTGGCATCCTGACTGTTAAGAAATGGATTGGGGAAGGAATTAAAGGATGTAATGAATATGGACAATGCATTAACATTTTTCATTATACTCTTGCTAGTCCCGTTGATCTTGTTTAAACAATCTTATTTGGAGCAATATATATTAACTCAGTGCACTTGAGGAGCGTAGCTACTTGGCTAAATGATTTTGAACAACTGTATATACTGGAATAATTACTACTTGTAATTTCTTTGACTGGTTCCTCTGTTCTCGTGCCCTTTGGCTAGTGAATAGCATAGGTCACAGACATGCTTAGAGACTGTATATGTGACAAAAGGACTCATTTTCCAGACTACAACATTTGTATTTAAGGAGCCATTAGCCTACAATGATCACGTTATTTGCTGTCGAGGCGGTGCTAGGATGTAACATCAAGCTTTCATTCCTTAAATGAATCTGGAAAGCATGTATTTTCGCTGAACCTTGCCGTTTTCCCTACCGTTCCTGAAATATATCTTTCTCACTTTTAAGTTGCAAAATGTGCCCAGCACTCGGGATGCGAAAGATTACTCGGTCCTCCGCCTCAAGCATTTTAGATGTACACTGAGCTTTACCTTTACATACATTTCACGCACCCGCATACTTCGCCCTCTACATCGTCAGTACCAGAGTGCAGCTCTGCCTATTGCCTACAAGGCCCTCACTTGCACTTGACTCTAATAAAACGTTTCCTCGATCCGCAGGAGGTAGGAGCATGAACTTACAGTTTCACTCCTTGGATTCAGTCTTTAATGATAACCCACAAATTATACAATAAGGTTACTTCCCCAGTGAGGTTGTCATTTTTGACAAGTGGTAATATCACAGATACCGAACCCCTAGGCAGCTTTGCTACATTCTGATTACGTCAATATATAGATTAGAATCCTCCACCATGATGGTATAGATGTTTCATGTGCAGTCCACCTGGTCAGCTTTACACAAATAACCAGCGTACCTAACTAGTGGTGAGTGCTATTTTCGGATGGTGGTGATCATGCATATGTGATGCCCACGTTCTTGGATGTCATTACAACCCTGTTCTAGCACTTCATTGTCACACTTTCATTCTAAGGCTTTTACAGATAGTTTTGCATAAAAAAAACAAATGATTTAGTTTAAGCCAGTCCATCTTTGAGCAACTGGGTAGTTAGTGATGATTGTGGAAGCACAGAACAGGGTGGATGAAAATAATTTATCCATGGAGTTCAAAACAGTATTGAGTGACTATAATAGTAACAGCTCATTGCACACCTCCATGGCCTTGGATTGCAGAGCCCCAGACCACCACTTGGATACATCAGCCCAGGCCATGATTTGTCAGTTGAAAGTAGTGGGCTCTCCCTGAACATGCAAAGCCCTTTGTGTGGCACATACAGTTTCTAGGATGTGGTCACCTCCGGGATAAAAACAAGTGCTGGAACCTTGGGACCTGAATGTGATTTGCTGCCACACGGTCTGTTCACAACCTTCTCTCCAACTATAATTGCAGATTTACATCACCACACCAATAGGTAGTAGGACTACTTCGGGGCTAAAGTTGACCAAACAGGCATTGGCAAGCCCAACAGGACTTGCTATTTTATAAGACAAAATTATTCTTCATTGATTGGGCACTTTGTGTGTGTTATTCGGTGAGTGGATGAATACGTGCCTTAATGCATGCATATATAAAGAGTGAGTGAGCTCTCATCAATTCTAGTGCCTATTCATGTATACACAATCTCTCAATATTCAGTAACAGATGTTTAAATTTACACTATCACACAACAGAATAATATATTTGAATCGGCTTGCATATGTCAACTGTTTTACTTTTCATTTTCAATTTATATTTTGAAGAGGGAATTCACAAGGTACTTGCTTGGTAATGGTGAACATCTTTGGTGGTCGTGTGCAGGCTGCTGTTTAGCATCTCCTGACAGTTGCGGCTTGGTGAAGGAAAGACACTTGGGAGACTTTTATCCCTTTGGAGGAAATCTAGTTGAAGTTAGTTTAAGCTGATTTTTTAGGGCAAAGCCAGCAAATATACTTCCTGCTGCTGTATGGAAAGCATTGATGCATAGTGACTTCAGCAGCCTTGCAGCACACACCTCAGTCCAAGCGATGTGTTGCAGTGGAAATAACCATCAAATGAGAGAGTGCAGGCAGTGAGGTCTTGTGCCAATAGTAGATGGGCCCTGGTGTGGGTAGACAATCTTACAAGATTTAGGATAACCATATTGGTATCAAGCCATTTATTTGCAAAAAAAAAAAAAACAACAACACTACAATAGCAGAGCATGTGCATGCAACCAAAGAAAACGCCTAAAAACGAAACATTGGCAAATTTTATAATTGAAGGCATTGTAGATTGAAATAAGAAAAGAAAGTGGCGCCTGACAAGAACAGGAAGTAAGAACAATGGTGTTCTAAGTATAAGATGTTCATAATTTCTAGGAAATTAGTGAATGACCGTAAATATTTTGGGCCTGATTTAGATGTGGGCGGAGGGATTACTATGTCGCAAACGTGACAGATATCCTATCTGCTGTATACCCATAGGATACAATGGGATCGTAATAAGGCAGACAGGATATCTGTCACGTTTGCGACAGAGTATTCCCCTCCACCAACATCAAATCAGTCCCTTAGTGTCTTGACTGCAAACTCTCTGAAATTGGTGTGCTGGCTTTGGCCACATTATATGATACAAGTTTACAAGAACTGTGGGAATCTAAGGACATGGTATGGGGACAACAAATAACTCACTCTGGAATTGAGATAGAGCGAATGAGTAAGAGTGTAAGGAGCGGATGATGGGTAAAAATATCAGAATAGATAAATGAGTGTAAGTGAATTAATGAATGTGTAAAAGTGTGTTCATCTAAAAAAAGTAAGAGTATTGTACAATTATAGCACTAAGTGTAAGAACGAGTTAACGTTCAGTGGTGAGGCAGTACGTGTGTGAATTAGGTAATGAACGTGTAAGCTACTGAATGAGTATTAGTGTGTGACTACGTAAAACTGTAAGTCAGTAAAAGTGTTATGGTGAGACAGCGATCCATCAATTAATTGAATGATATTGTGAAACGTTTCATCTCAGGTATCAAGAAGCACAGGCAATAATGTTGGTTTCCTGTGATTGACTATGTAGCTGCATTAGGCTTTATGTTGATGGCATCCTGCACAGTTTTGCCACAAATATTGTAAAGTAGAATTTGACTAACTAGCAGAATGAATACTGAAACCAAAATCACTTGTCCAGGAGCCTGGAACACCAGTTCATGTCTGCTTGGCAAGACCAGTGTGGCCTGTGAGGAAGAGGAGAGCATTGGAGGGAGCAAAGTCCAGTGGGATCCCTAACGAGAGGACTCTCAGAGCGAGGTTTGAGGGAATGACTGTGTACTGATCGGGTCATTGCGTGGGTACAAAAGCGATTTGGTGACCCCTGTATGCCAGGAGAGGGCCACCGTGACCTGAGCCATGTCATGAGTGCTCCACACCACCTTGTTGTAGTGATCCTGTATACCACAATTATTTGTTGCCAGGAGCGTCAAGACTTGTCACCACCTTAATCAACGACCTTGTATGCTAAGAGGGGCTGCTGAGGTGAGGGAGAATGTAGCGGAGAAGTCTGAGCCTCAGTTGAGAGTATCGTTGTAACCCCGTATGCCAGAAGGGACTGCTGGTACTCACATTTCCAGAGGTTCGTGTTGTTTCCTGGACGGAAGATTGCAGCTGTGGTCTGCAAGTCAACTCCACAAACCAAGGTCAGGAGTAAAAGACCTAATCCATCAGTAACCCCTGCATAGCCCGCGACCCTCTGAAGAGGGTTCTGACAGTAATAAAATTATTTACTCAAATTAGCATCACCTCTCATATCTCGGCAGGCATGCATCAATAGCTCTGGCAATTTATAGCACTGTTTTTTTTTCCCCTGAGATTACAATGGAAAAGATAAACGGCCTATGTTGAACCTGTCATCCTTGGTGTTTTCCCCAAACCTTTTGCCTTCACCCCTCCTGTGTTCTGAATTTTGTTTTTGTTGGCATTAGGACTCTGTGCACTTTACCAATGCTAATCAGCGCTAAAGGGCTTGTGCTCTCTACATAAAACATGGTACAATTGGCTTAAAGCAGATTGCCATATTTAATTTTTCTTATAAGCCCCTGGTATATGGCAGTGCATGTACCCAGGACCTGCAAGTTCAATGCTTCTAGTGGACTTGCAGCACTCATTGTGTCAACCACTTAAATAGAACTTTTAAGCATGTCTCAGGCCTGCTAGTACGTCCTGTAGGGCAGTTTTAAATATGCCAATTCAACATAGCAAAATAAACCTATGTATTAATTGCTAGTACATCAGCTTTTTTCTCTTTGAGAAGCTGTCTTTTATGTTGAATTTGAGATAGTTATTGCCTAGTCAAGTAGTTTTCACTTCCCCATCAAATAAAGTAGTCACTTGGTATAATAAAGATTTCCTTGCTATCTGACGAAGTGCAGTGTCAGTCGGATATCAAGATAGTCTTCATTATAGTCTTAATCTTCATTTCACATAGAAACAATTTAAAATGGCAAGATAGCCATCATTGTAGTCATGCTCTTCTTTCTAAATGTCTCCACCATCACTAAAGGAGATACATTTGGCAGATAGGTTTACCTTTCTTGTTTGTTTATGCTTCCCAATGTTCTCAAATTTGTCTGCCACAGATTCCATGATGTACTTGTCTCGGAGATAGTTATTTGCTCATTGTGACAAAGGCAGGATAATATAATTGGCTTTTGGTAGACCTGTCATATTAAGGAGCTCACCGGGCAGCTCTGTGGTCAAATTGACATACATTTTATATATATATATTTCTCTCATGGTACCAGTTTCAGGCAAACACCTAGATTGGCCAGACTGTCCATCACAGACTTCTCTTTACTATTACCATATAACGGTTCTAAAGCGCTATTAATCTGATCACACAAATTATAATTGAGGGCACCAAAAACAACACGGAGCATGAAACCTTTTGCTCCTTCATAATGCCAACATCTACCCAAGATCTTCTAGCTCTGTTTCAGCAGCTGTTTATGTTCATGACTGGTGTTTTTAGTGGGATAAAGAAGGTGCTTCTGCATATACTTTCTTTCCCCTTCTTCACTTCACCATCCTCCATGCACAAACGCTGCATTTTCCTTTTTTTGTCTCTTTGTATTTCGACAGTTGTTTATCGCCTTGTGCACTTTTCCTCAAGGATTGCATGTGAATGTAGGCTGAAACTCTTTATAGCCCATTGAAAGCATTTGTAAGATATTTGCACTGCCTTCCCCCTTAACTCCAAATCATAACAGCCAAGTTCATCAAAATATGGGTAGGGTCCAGTTCATATTAGCAGTTCTGTGGAGAGGCAAGATGACGAGCATGCCAGGCATCATCCCTTTACTCATAAAGCATGATGGTCAACAGAGAAGGCCCTGGAAAGAAATAACTCACCCAAACTCAAGAACAGTAAATAGCTTATTTATTAGTTTTGCGCAATTCCAGCCAACCAATGCTGGACTCCCAAGCTTGCCATTCCTTGAACCTTGAAAGCAGGGACCAGGTTCTAATAATAAAAATGGGATATGTAATAACCAGCCTAAGCGATGGATGTGCATCCCTGTAACTTCATTATACGAAGATCTGTCGCAATCATTTTCATATGCAAAGCACATGCTGGGGTCTAAGAGGTTAATGATTGTTTTGTTATTATTGGTGCACTGAGGAGGCTCCTTGGCTATTTGAGCACTATAAAAAACAAACTACATATTACCCCAAATGGAAACAACATGTACATCCAAGCTATTTTACTAATTTAAATCACAGTCATATTTTTCACGTATTGGGGAGCTGACCTTCTGAAAGAATCTAAATGGCTTTCTGAAACAAGTGTTACACTTGTTTGGTTATTTAAAAGTGGCAGGTTTTTTAACTTGTAAAGTACATTTTCTGCCTTACGTGTTATAATAATGGGTGCTAAAGGTGTGAAACATGGGAGATGGCTTTGAATTGCTGGCCTTTGTGTCTCAGCCATCCAAACTCGGTTCCATTTTGAAATGCTGATCACTCATTCCCACCTTGTCTTTTTTACAGAAGCACCTGTCAAAACTTGAGCCTGTGGCAGTGTGGACATTAACCATTGTGAAATGTCCTAGCTCAGCCCTTGGGCACTTCCCATTAATTATTGGTGGGGCCCTGGGCCCACAAAATACTTACAACCTGGCTCATATGCTCCAGATATCTCTATTGTGTCCCATCACGATCATACACCCACAACCTTAACTCACCCAGACAACTGGAGGTGACTCTCTGC
This sequence comes from Pleurodeles waltl, assembly GCF_031143425.1. Lineage (NCBI taxonomy): Eukaryota > Metazoa > Chordata > Amphibia > Caudata > Salamandridae > Pleurodeles > Pleurodeles waltl. The sequence continues at coordinate 708,515,929 of NC_090448.1, forward strand.
AGGAGTCGTATGTTGCATAGGAAAACGTAAGAAACACACTTTCTGCCAAAGGCAAATGCTCCTACGGAATCAAGATGAAGGGCCAGATGTAGGTAGGGATTTGCGACTCGCAAATGGCGAAAAACGCCGTTTGCGAGTCGCAAAAGCCTTTCCGCGATGCAGAAATGCATTTTGCGAGTCGGATCCGACTCGCAAATGCATTTCCGTCTCGCAAATAGGAAGGGGTGTTCCCTTCCTATTTGCGACTCGCAACTCTATGCAATTTCATTTCATTTCAATCGCAGTTACCATCCACTTGAAGTGGATGGTAACCCAGTCGCAAACGGGAAGGGGTCCCCATGGGACCCCTTCCCCTTTGTGAATGGAAACATAAATATTTTTCAGAGCAGGCAGTGGTCCAATGGACCACTGCCTGCCCTGAAAAAACCCGAAACTAAAGGCTTCGGTATTTTTTTCCAAGTGCAGCTCGTTTTCCTTTAAAGAAAACGGGCTGCAGATGGAAAAAAAAAAAACTGCTTTATTAAAAAGCAGTCACGGACATGGTGGTCTGCTGTCTCCAAACTGCGACCCACCTCATTAATATTAATGAGGTGGGTCTTTGCGACCCCATTGCGAGTTGCAGAAGGTGTCTGAGACACCTTTCTGCATAGCAAATTGTGACTTGCAATTTGCGAGTCGCATGGACTCTCAAATTGCAAGTTGCAATTTTAAACCTACCTACATCTGGCCCTAAGTTCCTACGGAATCAAGATGAAGTATACAAGCAGTAGCGTAGGTAGTGTGTAGTGGGCCTAGTGCAGGGAAGAAAATGTTCCCCCTGGCTGCTGGTTAAATTGTAAAATACAGCAATATTCATGGTTTAATGGCCCCTAAGGCCTTTTGACCCCAGTGCACTGCACCTGCCGCATCAATGAAAGCTACACCCCTATATGCAAGTGATATGTAAACAGCCTGCATTTCTGGCAGGAATTGCCTTATGAGATTTCGCAGTCATTATTGACAGATCGGTCAGGGTCTGGTAGGTTTGTATAAGCTTATGCGATTGTTAGGTGCATGGGGCTAATGTGGTGAAAGGCTTTGTATATGAGCGTGAGACGTTTTAAGGGTGCTCGTTTGTGGATTGGGAGCCAGTGGAGCTCTTTGTAATTGTACACATCCTCCGTTAATTAGCCACAGGCTCCTGTGTCCTGCCTTCCAGTTAAAAATAAGGGGGTTTGTTTTCAAACATATTCAAAGATACTCATTTTGGCATTTGAACCTGCAACTCTTGGTTCTAATCCCAGATTTGCCTTGTGACTGACTATCATGTAATCCTGGACAATAGCTTTAGCCCTCCAAACCTCAAATTTTAAACATAACAAACTGCTCATTGTATTGTTGCGTTCACAGGTTATCTTTGCCTTACCTTGGAGTTGAGTTCATTCTGTATTAAATGCCTAAAAAAAATGGAGCACAGACGCACACACTTTGTTTTTTGCAGGTTACACTGTTGACTTGGGTTGTTGAGAACACACTAATCTATTGCAAGCTTTTCTGAAGAACCTTTTTGTTCAACACTTAGACCTCCATATTGTATAGATTTGATGACCTTTGTTTACCACAGTGGACTATAACATTGCTGATAAGATAGCATATGTACAGTACATTTGAAGTGAATTACTCTGAGGCTACCAATGCAAATGTTTTTGCTAGTCTCAGTGGTAGTAATTTTATCAACCTTGATCTTATATGAAACTGAGCTCACCCTTTAGAGATTTAAGGTTGAGAATCTGCACCGGAAACACATTTGTGCAGTAGATATGTTAACTCCTGCACTACCTTACCAGGAAGAGGGATTTGCTTTAACACTCTACTGATACACATCGAGCCATGTTATTATTTCAGGGCACCTAGAGCGTTTCATTGCTGAAATTCCAGAACATACTGCAAGTCATAACAGAGTTGCCTTGTGGTTGTCATAGTAGTGGAAATAATGATGCATGTTTGAGGGCAAAACAGATAATATTTGTAATTGCATTTACCTAGCGCTTTCTACACCAGAGGAGGTGCTGAAGCAAGTAACACAACTCCGGAACCTAAGGTTAGTGGAAGTCGGGTAAAAGTAAAGTTTTTTTATATAGCGTAAGAGCGAAGGTATTTGAGCACTTGCATGACCACCAGTTACGTTACACAAGGACACATTCATTTTTTAGTACGGGGATTTGCCCAGAATCTCAGGATGGTGAGCCCTTGCTAACATGAACCTGGTTCACCGATTCCAAAGTTGACAGCTCTGGCAGTATCCTCACAGATCTCAAGCATTCACCACCAATTTAGAAATAGAAGTAGATGAGTGGGATTTAGAGACGAGTCATTAACCCTTTCACTGATAGGCCTTTCCCCCCCTCCAGTGCTGAGACCTCTTTTGGCTATTTGGGGTAGTTTGTGTTTAGGCCTGGGGATTCTTAAGGATGCCCGAGTGTATGGATCCCTTTGGAGGGGACTGAGAAAATTGGTAAAATAGCAACATTTTGATTTTTTGGGAAAAGTAGGAAAAAAGTACTCCAGAGAAAAGTGTCTGTTGTTTTCCTTAAAAATCGCACTCACAAACGGTTTGCTGTACTAAAATCACCATCTTCTCAGCTTTCAGGAACATGCAGAGCTGAATCATAAAAACCTATTTTGTACCACAGTTTAACAATTTTTCTAAAGGTAGCCTATTTTCCCTTTTTGTGCTCTCAACCTGCTTCCAGTTTGTGGTCGAAACCAGTAAGAAACCTATGGGTGATCCAGAAAAGCTATACATTTTTTAAAAGAAGACAAGATTCCAAATTCAGCAATGGGGCATATGGGTAGATCCCTCAAGGTTTTACTGAGAAAAATAACAATTGAAAAAATAAATATTTCAAATGAGTAGGAAAAAACTGACAATTGTGACAACATTTTCATCTGTAACTTTGTGTCACAATGGCAGATTGACAAAAGCGTTATACCATTACGCTTGCTATGCCCTTCTGGTTGTGGGGATATATAGGCTTTGTAGGTTCTCTAAGAACGCAAGGTACCGGGATCAAACAACTGAGCTGCACCTAATAGTGGTTTTTAATTGAGTACAAAGCATAGATCAATTCTTATAGCTAAATAGGCAGAGTGAAAAACTGGTATCAAGGAAGCCTATGTATTTCTGAAATTGGCACAAGATATAGAGTTTAGGAGCAGAGGGAATTTCTACAGCTCTGAATTTGTGGGTACCCGTACTGGCGTATGATTTGGAGGGTATTTTTCAAAGTGCCATCTTTCTTATACACTGGCTTAGGTTTATGTTATTGAGCCAGATTCGTACTGTTTGTTGCATATTGTACTGGGCAAATTATAATTCTGTCTTGGTGGGGGGTGGGGGTTGAGCTTCAGGTGGGTGCTGCACATCCAGGTGTGGATGACTTGGAGGCAGTGCTTGAGGCGTTGGATGTCTGGAGCAGAGTAGATTTTCAAGTAGAGCTATGTATTGCAGCATACTAGTGAAATTTGATGCTGTTATATGTGGCTATAGACCCCAGGATGAAGATGGTGGTGAACAGTAAGGAGCTCTGGGCTCCGCAGATGATAAGGATCTTTTACGATCTGGAGTTGCCAGTGTGACTGAAGTGGTGTTGACAGGAAAAGTTGGAGGAGAACCAGAGAAGAACATTACCAGTGAATCCAGGTTATGAATGAGGATGGAATTTTTGACCGTGTTGAAGGGAGGTAAGAGGTCTAGCAATATCAGGAGGCAGGTGTCATCTGTGGTCGGGCGGCTGTCTAAAATGTATAAAGTAATGTTCTCCATGCTGTAGCATGATCTGAAGCCAGATTGGTAGTCATTGAGAAGATGGTTAGCATTGGTGTGATCTTGGAGTTTGGTCCAGACTGCCTTTTGATGACTTTGCTGATGAAGGGTGAGTGATGGACTGGTAGCTGTCAAGGTCATCAGTGTCTAGTTTAGGTTTCTTTAGATGTGGGAGGGATCTGGCCTGTGTTGTGAGAGTCTGGGAAGACGCATTGAGTGAAAGTGAAAGTTTTTACGAAACATGAGTGTTTTAAATCATCTTCATAGGAATTGGCTTGGAGAGAGTTGAGTTTGTTGGCATGTATGCAAGAGATAGGGTTTTTAAGACCATTACAGTATTCTGTGAAAAGGGTGTGTGGGTGTTGAGAAGGGCAGACTTGGTGTTGTCAATGTGCTGTTAGATCTAATTATTGTTTTCACTAAAGAAGAGGTTGTTGGTGGTGGTCATGTCTGTATGTTTTGGGATAGGAGAATTCAAGCAAGGGGTTGATGCAGTGCTTGATTGCCTTGAAGAGTAATCTTCTTATGTTGTGGCTTCATTGACTGCACCTGATGTGAAGAGCTGTCTGTAAGTTGCTCGGAGGAACTTCAGGGTCATGGGTCTTCAAGCGTTCTGTTACTTTCCATCTTTTTCCCTGTTTGAAAATGGAGTGTTTATTGTTAGCAAGATTTACACAGTACCAGGTTGATGAAGATTTTGTCTTGCACTTAAATGTTTTAGTTGGGGCATGGATGTTCAGATAGTTTTCGAAAAAGAAAATGTTGAAGTCATTCAGAAGGATGTTGGCATCAGAAGTGGAGTTGGCAGGGTGAGAGTTAAGCACTAGTTTATTGATTTATTCTTTGAAAGATCTGAAGGTTTGGTCTTCTCGGGTGCATCAAATGCACACAACCACGTAGAGCACAGAGACCTTAAGCACAGACGATGTATTCCTCACACTCACAGGACCAGAACTTCATCGGACTCTCCATTTACAGCAAAGCCAAATAAACATTCCGGAAGACAGACCTTTATAACACAAAAGAAAACAATATCCACAATTTTACTGAAAAAGATCTTTACATACCAATGCTGTCAATAACATTTTACTGGACTGGATCTCCAATTAATGCAACTTCCCTAGACAGACAATTTAAAGATAAGATCACCAAACTGTACTTAATTGGGCAGTTTCTTAGAAGGAAAGAACAGTGAGTCATACTTACTAAATAGATCATTGCACAACTGTTACACTTTTATTACATTTACGTGTTTCCTTCCCCAAATATTATAATCACAAATACTATCCTAAAAAAATGTGCGGGGTTATATATATATATGCGCAATATGCTTAATATTATGCTTGTTTCCTTCTTTCTTCTCCACGTAGCTCCTTCAGTGCATTCCCATTCGTGGTATTTTTTATCAGATATGCCACCTCCAAAGTTCTTAATTCAGAGCTGTGAACTGAGAGCAGACTTTTGGTTGATCCTCTTTAAGCCACTGATTTTCTTTTTTAGGCCTGCCTCATGCAGCCATAGCTTGTTTGAATTTTGCAACGACCCACAGACTTTTGTGAATGTTTACATTTTTTGCATTTACTTTTTACACTGGTGGTCAAGTAGTCCCACTTAGAGACCTGTACTAATCTCCTTCACTCTTTATACCATAATATGCCAAATTCCAGTCCACACAGACATGTTTCGCACACCTGGTTCGTACCACTGCATCTTTCCTAATCCACCCTATGAGCTTTTCCTGTAATTCCTGCACACATTGGCTTTTCCTGAATCAGGTGAATCTTCACAGCACTAGCAGAGGCATGTCTGTAGTATCACATGCACAGCACATTCGTAGGACTAACAGCACCTTCATTTGTTCTTTAGCTTCTGCTCAAAAGATCCTCGGCTCTGTGTGGCTGTGGTGTGCTCCTACCACTGACTAATCTGGTGATTTGAAGCAGACTACCTTAATTGCACCCATCTGTCCCAAATAAACCCCCACCTGTACTATTAAGGACCAGGCCGTGTGGCACTCTGAACAGCATTGAAGACTTCCTTCTCATTAAAACCCATACTGAGACTGTGCACTCATGTTAATGTAGACTGGAAACAAGGATGTGGTCCATCCACTTATGCCCCACCATGCTGAAGTTCACACTGTTAGTGGCAATGTACTCAACAGTAGTAGTGCTGTGCACCGCACTATGCATACCTTTACTCCGAGGAGCAGTACTGACCCTTAAGTAGTGTAGGAAAGTGTCCCTAAATGTATTATGACCCACTACATTTTGCCCCAAATGCTGATGTGTATGTTAGTAGACTGGAAGCCTGCTATTCAGGCCCCAGTGCCTGTACTCTCTCCCTAAATTATGTTGACTTGGTGTTAAACTGATTGGCAAGACTTTACCCCGTTATAAGGCCCTAGTAAATGGTACCCAGGGCATAAGTAGCAAACTAGTCTCTAGGACTGCATCATAAGTTTGTGCCACCCTGGATGACCCTCCCAAAGAACTGGTGGCAGGCCTGCCAGTGCTATGCAAACTACTTGAGTTCGACTATGTCCTCACCAAGAGTGGCACAGTCCCATGCACTGCCTTACATATATGTCATACACCCCTAAGGAGGCACAGTCTATTATATTTAAGGTGCAGACATATAAGCATGAGCTTCTGTGTCTGTATAGTGTCCTTTCCATTAAAGTACACTATAAATGCAGGTCGGTCTGTAGGATAACATGGGACTTAAGCCCTGGTTGACCAGGGCTGCTAGCTCCATTATGGTTCCTCCAGATATGCAAGTTTTGTGTCAAACAACTTACCTTCTCTCCCCCAACATGATTCACGTGTCAAGGAACAGCTGTCATGCTCCCAGAAGGCAGGTTGCCCACCTGTTTGCCACCTTTATGCTCTGGCCGAGCAGCCTGTGCTTTTTCCCGCACTTGGTGCGGGAAAGGACTGAGTTCTGACATCCTGCCAGGCAGTCTGGGTGCTCCCAGAGGTCAGAACAACAAGCTGAGACAGGAAGAAGGTCACATCTCCCTTCCCACAGCTGGGCTAGTGATTAGAGCCATCAGGGAGGTGAGCTTCAAAGGCTTCACCACCCCTGGTAGCACTGTCCTCCTGTGAGGAAACAACCCCCCCCCCCTAGGCACATTTAATCATGGACAGGTGGGAAATTAGATTTGCAGGACTGTGCAAACCCTCTGCAGGGTGACCACACCTCTAGGGTGAGCAGCCTGGTCTGTGCACAAAATGTTTTGTGTCTGCCATCTCAATTGTGGTAGAATAGAGGGTCCTGGGTAGTTAAAGGTTACCTGTCCCACCGGATGTGGTCTCCTTAGGGGCAGATTAGCTGTAGGAGCTAGCTGCCCATTGGCCACTTGTCTCCACACCCCTAACTCCCCTAAATCTAGGATTTAAGGGACTTCCCCTCCCCTGACACCAGCACCTCAGATCTGACTGGCCAACTTCAAAGAAGGACCAGAAGAAGCTCTGCATCACCGACAACCGGTTTTGCCCACTGCTGCAAAGCAAAAGAGGGAAACTCTGTTCCTGAGGCAACAGACTGAGAACTATGTGATCGACCTTCCGCCTTGGTTGAAACTCATCACTTCCGACTAGGGGGACACCTGTGGAAGCCCAAAGCACCTTCTGTCTCCCTTGGACTAGTGGAACTAGTTCTCCTGCAAATTGCAAGTAAAAACGACTACAAGATACGAAGTTTCACCGACCATCATTCCCGCTGTGGGATTGTCGAAAACCAGGTGGTCCAGTGTCTTCTGGGAGTTGTATCCAGCCAGCCTCCAAGTTTCATGCCGCTAGCTCACTCACTCGGACTCTGGTAATTTCCCAAAGGATTCCTGCACCTTTATCGCTGCTAAGGCTTGTTGGTTAGCAGCCCGGTAACTAACTCCTTCATCTCAATGCTGCAGGTGCAGGCCACAACGTGCAACCTGCATCTGGCATCTGCAACCCAGCCCCAGCTGAGATTTTGCATCTCCTTGTCAGCATTTTCGTGCCAGTGGTAAAATTGGCACCAGAGATGGCCCCGTCCAGCTCCATGGACAGCAGGACAACTCTGCACCCAGACCCCACGTACCAGGTAGAAGTGAACTGACTTTTGTGACCTAGCCCCAGGGCCTGCACAACCTTAACCCTGCAGGGGGCCCCCACAGCTCGACCTTCAAGTGGATGTTTGTCACCAGTGGCATCCCTTCCATTGACATCAACGTGTCCCATTCAGCACCACATACAGTCACGACACCTCTGCACCTGGACTCCACGGGCCAGGTAAAACTGCTTTGACTGTTGTGATCTGGTCTTAGGGACTGCACTAGCGTAACCGCCAAGGATTCCATGCAACCTATCCTGTAAGTGTATTTTTGCAACATATGACATTTTCTCTTTGACTTTAATGTAACATTTAAATGCCATTCCTGCAGTGATTTTCTTTTGCTTCTACAATTGATATCGCTGGTTCTCCCAACCCTATGCTGTTAGTTTTGTTGTCTAAATTAATTTAAAAATAAGCCTTATTTTTATTAATCGGTGTCAGATTTCTTTCAGGTTGTCAGTTACCTATTGTCCATGTTTGTGCTGTGAAATGCTTAACATATGTTCCTCTAAGTAAAACCTGACTTATCTGTTCCACACTACCAGGACTGAGCTAAGGATTTACTATTGTGAATCCAACGACTATCTCTGGGATATTGTGAGAGTATTACATGGTGAGGACTAAGCCCCACACAATACTCCACTTTCCTTTGAGTAGTATGGAGGAGTTGCTGCTAGACTTGGGCCAGCTGTGGAAGCTGGTCTGGGTATGGGCTAATATAACCAATCATTGAAACAGCTAGTGGTTGGTGAGGCCACTTCTGGAAGCCTGTACTATATAAGAGCCAGACCGCTTGGCTGTTTAAAAGCTTGTCCTTGCCAGAAATCACACTAGATTTGCTAGTTGAATAATAATAATACTCCACACTCTTACAGTAAGAAAACGTATTGTTCACAATTCTGTTTTGCTTTACTTTGTCCCACTAGTTTTACTGAGTAAGTGTTTGAGTTACATAAAAATGTACATCAATTCTTTCTTTGTGTATTTGGCAGATTTTGTTCCTCGGTCCTCTGATCCAGTTGGCTGTGGATTGCCCGTGGGATTTCATTGACGGACTCAAGGTTGGGTTGGGTAAGTGCTTGATTGCAATGCTGAAGCCTCTGACGTGCTGTATGGCCTGGGTCTCATAAATCCCTCATGATTTTGTTGCTTGATATGGTCCTTTGCACAGTGTTAGTGGATGTGCTCCCGTTTTCATTCATTTAGGCAACACATAAGTGTACACAAATCCTAAAAACTTATCAAGAATTTCAACTCCCTCCCCCTTCAAAGAAGATATATATTGTGTTGTATATGGATAAAAGAGTTGTGCATCTCTTGCACTACTTACGTGCAACAAATCGAGTTCTGACCATGCAGATGTGCTGATTTCCCCTTTTCCTATCTGGCCTGTTTCCACTTTTCTTAGAGACTCTGCTGCTACTCTGTCAGCATTATACAATTCGTTTTTAACATTGCAAAGCTCAAGGACTGTGAAAATTACACTCTTATTCAGTAGGTGTTCCCGTGACCTCCGAAGCTGATTTTGGAATAGTGTTAGTATGCAGAGTTCCTGCACCTAGGAAAGTTATCAGTAGCGAGATGAATAGCCATTAGAGGAAAGACATCCAAGAATAATGATAACGTATTCTCTTCTAGAATTTTCAGGTGGATCATTTTGATGACACAGGTATAATTTTAGGGAAGTTGAAAATTGGTGGTCAGCTGTATTATTCCTTTTGATCATTCACTGGCGGTGCATTCTTTTGAGTTGCTGTCTACTAGGCTTTTGGACTTGCCTTAACATCAATGTGATGATATGTATTATAGACCTATTGCTGCTTATTTATGTATGTTGAAACAAACACATTGTTGGGACGAGGAGCGATATTCCACCAGATATTGGCACAATGAAACATGCTGGATATTTGTCCACAACACAACCTCATTTTTGTTTGCAGATTTTACTGAATGTAAATAGGAATTTTTACCGACTGTACATGAGACATTTGCAGACTGGGGGCCAGAAAAACGTTTGACAATGTTCATGCGCATGATTTGCTGTGCGGTAATACAAGTTCATTATTTAAGAAAAGGTTGTCATCTAGCACTTGCTAGCATGCCTTGTCCTTAGTAAGTAAACTTACAAGGGGACGCATATAGGTCGTCGATGAATCTTTTGGATCGCATAGAGTATCCTAGCTAAGTGGTGACCAGAGAAACATCAACAGTAATCCCGACCAAACATATAACACCAAAAACCTAGTCTAATAAGAAAATACCATCACTCTCAAGAAGGTTAGTTTCTTTTATTCCCTATTATTTACAATTCTATTCAAAACCTTTATTCAATGAATCCATGGTTAATCAAACTTTATTAGCATCATGAGCAATAATTCATCAAGATTTCTTAATAAGAAAAACAATCCTCAGTCGAAGTTGGCAATTTCATAAACATGGATTAATTCAGCAATGCGAGTCAGTCAGTCAAAAGTCAAAGTCACCATTTAGTTGCCCTTGTCAGCCTACTTATCTCAGATTAGCATCAGGATGTGGGTCTTCACACGAAAAACAATTTAGTCAAAAATCATTAATTTGGAAAAAATATCTAACTAAGAGAAAAACATTTTAAACAGCGCAGTTGGTACCTAGAAGGAAAAAGCACACATTAGTCAGTCAATCATTTATAACTACCTATTCAAGATAGATCAGCAACGAGTCAGTCTTCGTCTCCAGGTCATCAGTCATCAACAAGGCTCGGGCTCACAGGGAGCAAGCCCAGATTTCAGCACTTCGGACAGTGTCTCCTGACGTCATCAACTTTCGCTCTCCACTCTGATTTCGCTTCTTGTGTCAGGACTTTTTATTATGGTCTCTCAGTCCGTCCCACAATTTGTTTATTGGTCAACCTTATCAGGGGTTATGACTCTAACCTATAGTTTTTGTTTACCACTTGTCTGCGTCAGTAAAAGCATCAAGTTCCATTAAAATGATTGGTCCCTCCATCGATGAGAACATCATCCGGCTGTTCAGGTAACAGAATTGTTGCTCACGTTCTCTTAGTCAGTGCCTCTATTGTTCAGATCTTGGGAAAGTACATTTAGCCTACTCTACACATAATTGTATCAATTTGTTCTGATCGTCTCCTGTCCGCTGGTGCATTGCAGAAAATTCTAGCAGAGCTCATCTCTGAACTCTGTACAGTTCACAGTGTTTTTCTCTAGTTTCAGTCCTCTGCGGCTCATCGCGTCTCCACGTTTAAGCAAGCAAGGCCCAGCGCCGACCAGGCCTCTAGTTCAGCTAAGTTAAAGATACAAAGCATCATAAAACATAGGTTATATCATCAGTTATGTCATATTATTACATATTTCATACAAATTTCACATTATCTCAGTCCTGTTAACACAGATGGTGACCACTCCCCGTGGGCACATTTTGCACATTACACGTTATTTTCATTTACTAGTTTTTAAATGTCATTTTTCTCATTAGTATGTATACGCAAATCATTAGAATATTCTCATATTAGCATATCTGCTGCAACTGTCCCTCCTCGGATGACTAAATATGTCATCACACCTTCCTTTTGTCAATCATTACAAATTACTCTCAGCCACATTTTGATCTCTTCTGTTCACATTTTCACTATAGATTCTTCTTCTGGGTTGTTTTTCACTCCTCTGATTATTTTTAGCCCTTCTCAATTTAATTTTGTGCCATAATTTACATGCCCCCCAAAATCCTAATATAGCAATGATCACAATCACTATTTCCTGAACAATTTTCCACATAATCCCACTCCAAATTTGACTAAACCAATTAGCTATTGTGACAAACCCATTTCCAACCTTTTCCCACACTCCTGGTTCTTTCAGCTCCTTCAAATCTTTACTTGCATTAGTTAAACTAGTAAGCAAATCTTTTATCTCCTTCTCATTCTCAGGTATATAAGAACAACAGTGCCTCTCGTTAATCATTTTGCAGACTCCTCCCTCTTTCGCCAATATTATGTCTAAAGCAAGCCTATTTTGATGCATCATAGCCCTATCCGCAGCTAATTCAGTGTTTAGTAAAAGTATAGCCCCTGTAAAGTTAGTTAACATATTATCTACTATAGTTGACAGCTTTCGAATCTTATTTGCGTTCAATATAACTCCTAACGAAGGAATTACTGCTCCAAAAATATCCCCCACTATTGCAGAGGCTGTCTCTCTCCTTTGTCTCTTTTGGTGTAACTCAGTCATTTTCGGTATCTTTTTGAAATCATCTATTTGATAAATCTTAGGAAAAACTATTCCCAAGTAACATGTCCCATAGCATCGTTTAGGGAGTCGGTAATAAGCATTAAGTCCACAAATATAGTACATTCCAGGAATCGCAGGGTCCGCACCACTCAACATGAATGTCCACTTACTCTGAAACAAAAACACATGACTACACTCACTCGTTCCCACAAATAGTGTCAGTGTGTGATTTTGGCCTATATACATACAAAGCTTCCCTACATGTAAAGCATCTAAGGCTAATTTCCCTTGTGTTTTAATAGCATTGCAAGCATAATCATTCTTGTAAGTTCTCTTCTCTAACCCTTTTTCTAATTTTCCTTTTAGTGCTTTTCTCCTGTCGTCCGTATGCCCAATAAAACTCTTTTTCATAGGTGTTAATAAGCAAGTCAATCTGTTACGATGCACATAAGCTGTGCCAAAAGTCTGTGTAGGCTCAAAGAATCCTCTAACCAATATAATTACAGGAACAAAAGAAAACACTAGGTCATAATTTGAATAGAAATACTAAATATATACTCTTGATTATAGAAGCGAGTTAGTAGCAAACTGCAAGTTATTCCGTAAGTCAGAGGTAGACTATGATAAGTGACCCCTTCTTCAACAGAGGAAGGTATTTGCATACACACTAGACAATCCCTTTCATCCATCATTTCCAAATATTCACTCAATAAACTATAAAAGACGTTAAAAGACAACTCTCCTCTTGCATTAGTATAATCATGCAAATATTGCTCATCTAGTTTAAACTTCTCTATAGCTGTTAGTGTAGTAGTCTCATGAGCAGGTGTAACCTTTGCTTCTCTCACTTCATGAATTGGCATTCCCACAATCATCATTATAAACAATATCCCACACATGATCGCCATGCCTACACTCAAATGTCTACAATACCTAATATGCCTAACGTTATTATCTAGTCTAGCCATGATCTGTAAAGAATCAGAAAGCAGAATTTTAACTCTTAATTAATATGCAACACAAAATCAAAAAAATCAAAAATATACTTCTTTTCTCTACACTTCAACTTCACACAACAGGACCCCTTTACTCCTTTTGTTGAATTTGGTTAGCAGCTGGTCATCTCCAGGTTTTCAATGTCATATCAGGCTTTTAATGTCTTTTCCGGTAAATTAATAATCTCAATTTCTTTTGTTTTAGGTCAGCAATTCAGTTTATTTGATTTTCTCCTTCAGGTTGCATCAAAATACTGATTCGGAACTTCTCTATCAAAACAAAAGGACATAAACTCATTTTGCCAATCACATGTTGCTGCGAATGCCCACTCTGGTCCCACGTATTTTCGACTTGCCTCTCTCTTTCTTTTCAACCTCCTTTCTCCTGTTAGTTCTCCATCACTCAATTCAGCTTTCTTTGTGGTGTCTAATTCTTCCGCTGTTGTCTCATTTATTACCAAGTCCTTTTTCTTGCCTATTTGAGACTCTGGCCAATGATCTCCTTTTCTCACTCCTTCTATCAACAATCTCTTCAAGATCGGACTTTTCTCTTTCACCTTGTCTGAAGTGCCTTCTCTTAATGGACCTGCAACGGGTTCAGGAGGAGTCAGATCACCTTTGCTTTGGCCTGTCTCAACTCTTTCCCCCTCAGGTTCTGGCACTTGATCTCCTTGCGTTTCAGCACTCTTTGTTTTTGTGAGAACCTCTCCTGTGCATGGATCTCTCGTCACTTCTGCTGTATTGATTTCTCGATTTACCTCTGGATTTTCCACACCTTCGTCTCTTACTGGGGTTATTGATCCTTCTTCCGCCAATTCTGGATCCACATCTGGCTCAACCTGCTCCGGCTCTGGCGTTCTCAGCAACACTTCTTCATGATCCTGAGGACTCACCACTTTCTTTGTATGGCTCGCATGTATCCAGTTAGGCAATCGTGCACCCTTCACAGCTGTTGTGCTTGTCAGCACCACTTGGTATGGACCTCTCCAACGTGGCTCTAGGCAAGTCTTGTGCACATCCTTTTTGATCACGACCCAATCTCCCGCTCTTAGATTGTGGCCTGGGTCATGGATAGGTGGCAGAATAACGGCTTCTACCTGCTAAGAAAAAGATCGAACCACATCAGTTAGACCCTTGCAGTAGTCCAACACCATATCATCTGTAATATTGACAAGAGCATTGGCTTGTATTGCTGGCAATCTCATTGCTCTCCCCTTAAGAATCTCATGTGGGGACAATCCTGTCTTTCTGTCAGGTATATTTCTCATTGACATCAGCACTAGAGGCAATGCATCCGGCCATTTCAGATTTGTAGCTGCGCACATTTTTGCAATTCTTGACTTAATTGTACCATTCATTTGTTCTACAAGTCCTAATGCCTCTGGACAATAGTTGCAGTGAAGTTTCTGTTCAATGTGCTGCACATAAGATCTTAATCACTTCGTTATTGAAGTGTGTTCCCCTATCTGATTCTAAAGAGATCGGAAATCCGAACCTTGGTATCAGTTCTCCAAAGAGTAGCTTTGCAACTGTGAGACTGTCATTTCTGCGTGTGGGTTATGCTTCAATCCAATGACTAAACACACAGACAATCACCAATACGTACTTTAATTTACCACATGCAGGCATCTCAATGAAATCCAACTGCATTCTGCTGAATGGTCCTCCTGCTCTTCCAATGTGGCTCAAATTTACCACCGGCCCTTTTCCCACATTTAGTTGCTGACAGATTACACATCTGTGACACACTGCTTCAGCTGCTTGTCCAAATTTCGGATTGAACCAATCAACTTTGAACAACCTAATCATGGCATCCCTTCCAATATGTGCCTGACCATGGTAATACAGAGCCATCTGAGACAACAGACAATTCGGCAATGCCATCTGACCCTCCTCAGATACCCTCTTTGCAACCACAATTGACCAAAATCATGAACAATTCCAAATCCATATTGATTATCCGTGTATATTGTCACTCGCAGCCTGGTAGAAACATAGCATGCTCTAGTAAGACCTACTAATTCTGCCACTTGTGCTGGATATACACCGGGAAGCCAAGATGCTTCCAGGGTTCCTGTATTTGTACATACAGCATATCCTGCCCTCAATGTGCCTGTTCCATTTCTGAGGTATGAACCATCGACAAAAACAATTTGATCATTTTCTTCTAATCGAGTATCTCTGATATCCGGTCTAGGTTTTGTACATAGTTCTTTCACTTCAAGACAATCATGTTCTATGTCCTCCTCTTTTTCAATTTCAGCAGTATCACTTGGCAATAACGTTGCTGGATTCAACACAGTACATCTTTTCAAGGTTACACTTGGAGCTCCCAATATGCTCGTCTCATACCTTGTCAGTCTGGCCCCCGTCAAATGTGTTTTTATTCTCGTCAGTAAGATTTCAACAGAATGTGGTACCATTACCGTCACTGGGTATCCCATGACTACCCCTTCACATTGGGAAAAGCTTTGTCCAACTGCGGCTACTGCTCGCAGACAACCTGGTAAAGCTGCTGCAACCAGGTCCAAGGTAGCTAAAAAATAAGCTACTGGGTGATAAGCACCTCCATGGACCTGTGTCAAAACAGACAAAGAACAAGCATCACATACATGACAACACAATGTGAAAGGCTTTGTGTAATCAGGCATTCCCAACGCTGGAGCTTTGCACAAACTCTCTCTCAATTCAGTGAAAGCCTTCATCTGATTCTCATCTAAACTAATAGGATCTGTAACTTCTTTGTGTGTCAACTGCTGTAGGGGTTTTGCTATCTCAGCAAAATTCGGAATCCATTGTCTACAATACCCTACCATTCCCAAAAACATGCGCACATCCTTCTGGCAAGTCAGAGGATTTCTCTGCAGAATCATTGTAATCCTTTCCCGGTAGATTCTTCTCAGCCCTTTCTCAATTTGATGACTGAAATATTTAACAGACTTCTGACAGTACTGCAACTTTGCTAGTGAAACCTTGTGTCCAAACTCTCCCAAATGATTCAACAGGGCAATTGAGTCATGCTTACAGTCGTCCCTTGTTCTGGATGCAATCAATAAGTCATCAATGTACTGCACTAGAGTCGATTGACAAGGCAGTTCTAACGACTCCAAATTATTTTTCAAAATCTAATTGAACAAGGATGGTGACTCCGTATACCCTTGTGGAAGCCTGCACCAGCTGTAGACTTTATCTAGGAATTTGAAACTGAAAAGAAACTGACTATCCTCATGAAGTGGCACTGAAAAGGAAGCTTGTGACAGATCGACTACAGTGAACCTCTCTGCCTCGCATGGAATCTGAAACAGTATCTCTGCTGGATCAGGCACAATCGGACAACACTTAACCACCATGTCATTCACTTTTCGCAAATCCTGCACAATTCGCACTTTCCCTCAAGGCTTTTTCAAACCCATTATCGGTGAATTACATGGGCTGCTCAATACTTCCCTTAGAACTCCCTGCTTCGGGAAATCTCCAATTATCTGCGCCACTTTCATCATCACATCCTGCGTCATGTTATACTGTGGAAGTTTCTGGAACTCAACATTTGGCTTCAAAGTGATTTTAATTGGTTCCACTCCTTTGATTAATCCCACTTCTTTCCCTGTCAAATCCCACACTTTTTCCTTTACTGTTGCCTGCAAGTCTGCATGCAACTGTTTCAGTGTGAACATTGGAAAAATCTCAATCTTCGAATGCATCATTAAAAACCATGGCTGACGCCTGCTCCTCCTCATCCTCACTGTTTGTCTGGACTTCTATCCCTGCATCTGTACAATTTATGGAACAATTGGTCTTGCACAGTAAGTCTCTGCCCAATAAAGATACGGGACTTGAATCGCATACAGCAAATCTGTCCAGTCCCAAATAATTTCCGATTTCAATTTGCACTGGTTCTGTAATGGGATTAGTTAACTGCCTATTCTCCACCCTCACAACCTGAACTGTCCTTCCGGAAAGAGGTAAATCTGGTACTTCCACACTCCTCACTGTGGAGTGCGTGGCTCCAGTATCAACCAAGAACGAGACCTTATGTCCCATTACCTTTCCCTTCACAAAAGGCCCTCTCTGATCTACCTCTAGGGAAGCGGCAAGAATATAAGCTCCTTCATCCGAACTGTCACTTATCCATTCATCGTTTATTTCATCCTCACTGTGAAATGGGAACTGGTGTACTGTATTGTTACTGTTATCTGGTCTCTGACCTGTGACCTGTTGAGTAAGCATAACCCGTTGCTGCTCCATCGGGGCTTAGGGTATGTGCATTTGCTGTCTAGGCACCATAGGAATCTGCTGCTGTACTGGCGTCAATGAAGTAATTTGTGCTCGAGGCACCTGCATCTGTGGTGCAGGCAAGAAATTCTGACCTCGATTATGAGCATTTGGGACTGGGCCCTTTATTCTGGGGACTCTTACAGTTTGAACTGTACCAACATCGCTTTGCTGAACCTTTCCTTCCTGCACCATCAATGGGCACTCCCGCTTCCAGGGTCCCACGTTTCCACACAAATGACATGGCAACATCCTTTTCATGCCCTGCATGTCATTCTGAACAACCACAGTACTTAGATCTGGACCACGCATCACATCCATACCACGTCCTCTACCCCTCACTTGAGGCTGAAACATGACAGCTTTCTGCTGCAGCGGCATCGGCGGCACTAAAGCTCCTTGCACTCCTGATTGTGTTGCCTTAGACTACATCACCATTGCCTTTTCCTTCAGCTTCTTTTGCTTCAACTCAATCTCATTGCTACAATATTTAGCATACTGCAACACCTCATCAATCGGCTTCGCCTGCCAGCAAATCAAATGATTCTTCATCATTTGCCCTACTTCAGGTCTCAACCCTTCAACTAATCTGAATACAAAATGCAACATGTCTTTCGGTTCGACCGCTTCCTTGCCACTGTACTCCTTGAAAGCCTTTAGCAATCTTTCATAATAAGTGTGTATTGACTCTTTAGTTTCCTCAACTGTCCTGTCAATCATCTGCCAATCAATGTTTTTTGGAGAAATTCTAGTTTTCAGAAACTCAATCATCTTATAATAATTTTCCATTACCTCAGGTGACGGTGCGCCTGTAACTTTGTTCCTTTAAGGTTCACTTGTTGGCCAGTCTACTGCCCTCTTACACTCGACCCACAAATAAGATGGCACAACTATCTCGAACAAAGTATTCAAGTCTTCCCACAGACATTTAGAGAGTTTCACAAACCTCTCAGTCTGCTAATACCATTCAACTTGCTTCTCTCTCAATTTGGGATAATCATTTGTAAAAGACAAAATGTCACTTCAGTGCCATGGGACATGAACAAACTGCCCCCCTGGAATCTCTTTCATTGTTAGCATTTTAACTGCTTCCCCTTCCTCTGCTCACTCCGTTTCATCTTGAGAATCTCTTTTTCGTTTCTCTTTTTTCCTTGCCCATCTGCCTTCCCACTTCTCTAATGCTCCCCAAATCTGCGCACTCTGCAGCAAGTCCCTCAAATGTGCTTTCATTCCCGCTGATCTTGTGTGTTCAAAATCTTTTGCCTCAAAATCTAATCTGTAACTTCGTCTCAAATGTTTTGTCATCTTAAGATCAATGTCATGCTTCTCTGCTACTTCCGCTAGCTTCTGGTGTATTTTCCCTACTTCTTTTGTAATCCTTGGGCACAACTCTTCTTCAGTGAAGGACACTAACCTATGCAATCCCATTGTTCGCTCAACCAACTCATTTGCTTCGATATTCAGTCCCACTCGGTTTAACTGATCTTCCCCTTTGGATGCACCTTGTGATGAATTCAGACTATCCTGGCAACTAGTTAACTGCTGAGCTGTTAACCCTTGTAATGAGATGTTACTGGCATTAGTCACGGGCAGCTGTTGTGCCCCCGTTCCCAAGGCTTGTGGTGTCAAAAGTCTCAAACTCTGATTTGCATTAGAGACATTTGATGCATCTGGCAATGTCACAAGAGGACTAAATCCTGCAGGAGATTTGTGCTCACCCGGACAAGTTCCTGAACATGATGTTGAATGCACTGAGTCTCCCACTCCCCTTCTTACCAAACTCTGTGACATCTCTGCCTGTCCTCCTACTTCTGCTTTCTTCTGGGCATATAAAGGTACAGCTGGACCAACAGTGATAAGTAGCGATATTGCATCTGGGGCTGCTCTAGCACCTGCACCCTGTGTGAGTGGTACTCCCATTGTATGATTCATAACTGGTGCGAGATCTACTGAAGTCCCTGTCAACTGGTTAAACTTCGGCATACTCTGTGTCTGTGCCGGTGGCAATAACATTGGAGTCAGATCAGTTTGTACCAACATTGGCTGCGGGAACCCATGCTCCCTCTGCACTACAATATTTGAAACAGTCTCAAGAACAGGCACACCTGGGTAAATCCCTGTTACTGATGGTGTATGTACCTGCGCCTGAGCTACTACACTCGTTCCTGCACTGGTGTGCTCTGTACTGCCCCTGGTAACTGTCCTCTTTCTGCTTGTACAGCACCCGCAGCTCCCTGGGATGTCCCAGGAGTAGCAGAAAGGGCTGTAGCACTAGTCCCTGGACCCCCTGCATAAGTCATCATAGGTGGAGGTCTATCTCTCAACAACTGTGTAATGAGGTCCTCAACATCAGACTCATCATCTACATAAGACTTCTTTCTTTTCTTCTTTCCCTCACTTTCTTCTTCTTTGTCATTGTCCCCCTTATCTGACCCATAACTCTCTGCGATTGCGGAGAACAATTTAATCTCCTTCATAATTGCCATTCTCCATCTCTTTTGCTCCCAATCCTACCTAGCTTCGGCTAGTGACTTTTCTATCTTTTTTATTCTTCTGTTGAACTTCAGCTCTTGCTGCTGTCTGGCCACTAGCTCCCAAACTGCTAAAGCCTCAAACTGTGCCGGTCTCATGTCATACAGTGATAATCGCAACTGATCCAAAACTTTCAAATTGAATGTTCCATGCTCTGGAAAAGCTAATGTCCGTTGATTCTTAGTCAG
Organism: Pleurodeles waltl; assembly: GCF_031143425.1. Taxonomy (NCBI): domain Eukaryota; kingdom Metazoa; phylum Chordata; class Amphibia; order Caudata; family Salamandridae; genus Pleurodeles; species Pleurodeles waltl. Next base: position 708,536,039 of record NC_090448.1, read on the forward strand.
TTTACTCCATTGCTTCAACCAAAGACACAAAGCAATGCCCTTTTCCGTCATCACAAGATGCGCCGGAGAATCCTCCGGGGGAATTGGTTCCCCGCTGACGCTTTAATGTATGAATCACCTCTCACCACACTCTTTAATGCCTTGAAAAACTTAATCTTGCCTGTTTTGTGTACTATAAATTCAATAAATGGAATGACTTTTACGCCCAAGATTCCCTTCACCCGTTTCCTCAACCAGTTGCCTCTCGCGGACGGATGCCAATCCGGTTGCGGCTCTTTTCACTAACCAACCAGCGCGGCACACACACACGTCACACTGACTCACAGCAGCTGACAAAGTCTTTAGGCTCATCATCCTCAGCTCAGTTCCACTCAACTAATGCAATTTTATTGCGAGCGTTTTCACCAAATAATAACTAAAACAAACCTGCTGGTTTACTACAAGAAGGGACATAATCGCTTCAGGGACCTTACGGATTTTCATTAATGGCACTTTCTAGCTCCTTAGCTATTCCGCTTTCTCAGTCCCCCATGTTTGCAAGTAAAATTCGACCCGCAAACTTTACTCTCAACTGATCTCTGGGTCTGTCCTGGTGCACATAGAACTCATCAAATCTCAGTCAAAGCTTCTTTTATTCATCTAACATTCACTCCGATGTGTTGACCACGCCCGATCAACCTACTAAACCAGACAGATTACAACATATACCCAAGTGTCTCCTACACTTGTCAATATACTCCGGAGTCTTAGACCATGAAGGGTCCGTACATCACCAACAACCACGTGGACAATTTTTTAGCACAAAGCGCCACACACATGTGAAGTTCGACGACTTCCCTACTCTCACACTTTTGGAGTACTCGCACTCCTACTAACCCTAAACTGGAGTACGCAGGCCCCTTACTTTAACTCACATACATCACAATTCACCTGCAATCTGCTTAAGCCTGTGCAAGCGCAATCTACTACTCTCATACTATTTCAGAATATGCAGAGAACATACTCTATCTTACCCATGGGATCCAGGATCTGGGAAAGTCATTTCTGGGCTTAAGGGAACATCATCTTTGCTACCATTGCCATTTTAGAAAAACAAAATTCAAACCTCATAAAAATTTGAACAACTATACTCGACTTTTAAACTACCACCATAACCTCTACTCACCACCTAACTAGTTCCCTAAGGGAACTAACCATCAAGCTGCTACCAAAAACTGCTAGCGCGCTTTGTCCTTACTAAGTAAACTTACAAGGGAACGCGTATAGGTCGATTAATCTTTTGGATCGCATAGAGTATCCTAGCTAAGTGCTGACCAGAGAAACATCAACAATAATCCCGACAAAAAATATAACACCAAAAAAACCTAGTCTAATAAGAAAATACCATCACTCTCAAGAAGGTTGGTTCATTTTATTCCCTATTAGTTACAATTCTATTCAAAACCTTTATTCAATGAATCCATGGTTAATCAAACTTTATTAGCATCATGAGCAATAATTCATCAAGATTTATTAATAAGCAAAACAATCATCAATCGGAGTTGGCAATTTCATAAACATTGATTAATTCAGCAATGCGAGCCAGTCAACCAAAAGTCAAAGTCACCATTTAGTTGCCCTTGTCAGCCCACCTATCTCAGATTAGCATCAGCATGTGGGTCTTCATGCGAAAAACAATTTGGTCAAAAATCATTAATTTGGAAAAATATCTAACTAAGAGAAAAACATTTTAAACAGCGCAGTTGGTACCTAGAAGGAAAAAGCACACATTAGTCAGTCAATCATTTATAGCTACCTATCCAAAATAGATCAGCAACGAGTCAGTCTTCGTCTCCAGGTGATCAGTCATCAGCAAGGCTCGGGCTCACAGGGAGCAAGCCCAAATTTCAGCACTTCGGACAGCGTCTCCTGACGCCATCAACTTTCGCCTCTCCACTCTGATTTCCCTTCTTGTGTCATGACTTTTTATTAGGGTCTCTCAGTCCGTCCCACAATTTGCTAATTGGTCAACCTTATCAGGGGTTATGACTCTAACCTATAGTTTTTCTTTACCACTTTTCTGCGTCGGTACAAGCATCAAGTTCCATTAATATGATTGGTCCCTCCATCGATGAGAACATCATCCGGCTGTTCAGGTTACAAAATTGTTGCTCACTGTCTCTTAGTCAGTGCCGCTATTGTTCAGATCCTGGAAAAGTACATTTAGCCTACTCTACACATAATTGTATCAATTTGTTCTGATCGTCTCCTGTCCGCTGGTACATTACAGAAAATTCTAGCAGAGCTCATCTCTGAACTCTGTACAGTTCACGGTCTTTTTCTCCAGTTTCAGTCCTCTGCAGCTCATCGCGTCTCTACGTTTAAGCAAGCAAGGCCCAGCGCCGACTAGGCCTCTAGTTCGGCTAAGTTAAAGATACGAAGCATCATAAAACATTGGTTATATCATCAGTTATGGCATATTATTACATATTTCATACAAATTTCACATTACCTCAGTACTGTTAACACAGATGGTGACCACTCCCCGTGGGCACATTTTGCACATTACACGTTATTTTCATTTATTCGTTTTCAAATGTCATTTTTCTCATTAGTATGTATACGCAAATCATTAGAATATTCTCATATTAGCATATCTGCTGCAACTCACTGTTTGTTTAAAAATCTGTTAATATTGAGTAGCTTTGGGTCATTGTGGTCTTGGCCTGCCCCGTGCGTCCGCAATTAGCAATAGAGCATGGTACTGACAACGGGTCTGTTTACCCTTTTTTCTGATCAGATTACATAATCTTCT